>NC_059478.1:2121212-2424242 GCF_018139145.2 Gymnogyps californianus
ATGTTCTTCTTCATCTTCCTTTGTTCGATGGTGACCCTAAAATGTATCTCATAGAGTCAAACGAGTCAGAATAGCCAAAAGCTTAGCTTTCATCCCCAGGGAAAAATTGACTAAGTGGTGCTTAGCTGGGAACCTGTTCAAACCATTCTGGATCTATATATTGCTCATACTTGTTTGATTCTATTAGATAGAGACCACGTCTCACCCAGCAAACATCACCACTCACTATTTTAATCTTCTTGCTTAAAAACATGTTTTTATTCTCATTAATGGCTACATTTTCCATGGCACATATATTTTTACATGTATTTGAAGTGTCACCTTGATTTCAGTAACAACACGATGCATCATTGCTTCAGCTCGCTCTAAAGGCCACTGTAAATCAGGTCAATTTAACATTTCGACATGTCCCTTTAGGCCATTCTCATTTCATTCTGTAGATGGTTCAAGTCTTCTGCATCATCAGCCTGTTCTTCAACTGAAGAGGGTAAAACACTTCCCAATTCACCGTTTCATACTTGAAGATCTCTCCCCATCAGATTCACAAGCATAACAGCCTTGATGAAAGGTGTCATTCAGCATTTCTGTTTGGCGGGCTTGGAGCTTTCCTACAAGCTCTCACACACAGTTAATTTGCAGCAGTGCTGTCTCAGGAGTAGATTGTAGAGAAAGCAGTGGCTGAGTCTTCTCTCACTTCCCAATACTCGACGTCATAATACCTTATTTTCTCCCACGATGCTGCTGTGCCCACACTTGATGAATGGGAGTGGTGAAGTGATACACCATCCATCCCATGCTCTTCTCGTATGCCTGGAAGGCAAAGTCAGGGTCCTGTCTTGGTTCATTCCTCATTTGCACTGAAATCTGAACAGTGTGTAATCTCCAGATTGATGTCTGGATGAATGACAGGGCTCACTCACTCTTTTCTTTCAAAGGCCAGAAAGCTAGTGACAATTTCACCCTACATTAAAAAGGCTGCGGACAGGAAAATTACCTCGTAGAAGCCACAATTAATCTTCCCAGGTGCCCTCCAAAACCAGTGGCAAAAACATGTGCCTACAGTGTCTGGGTCATGACACTGTCTCAAGCACTTGGCCACGACAGTCGGTGCTTCACTATTAACACTCCGTGGGGTAACATTGGCCCATGACAGACAGCACCATCCCAGACACCGGCCAGGTTTTGTTCAGTGGCAACAGCATGGTAGCAGTTTGGAGACGGTCACCGTGGTTGGAAGGGGAGGAGGGTTAGGGTAGGTAGTGCTCAGCAGGGCTGTTCTCCCTAATGACGTTTTACCAGGTTTATTTAGTTGCACGTGGGGATGGACTATCTCCCAGAAGGCATAAGCTCCTGCCTTGAACAAGAGAGGGCACCTAATCTTGCAGGACTAAAATTAGCCTTTGTGAACACCTCCACTAGCATTTTATCTGAACATCAGGCAGCGACTAATCTTTTCCTATAAGCCTGCTGTAATGATGCACCATAGGTAGCAAGTATTAAAAAAAAGATTCCCTTTTTTTGCTAAGCTATTTCATGTGACACGTGACAAGTGTCTATTTCTGTTGCACTGCTGTGTTTGGTGAATGTATTAAGTGCCCCAGCAAGACTTCTGCATCATTGTCATCCATTTGTCTTCTAGCTATATGTTCATGAATTTGTCTTTCAGTTTGCTAGCAGCTTGTAGTGTCTGACACGAATGCTTTTATTGAAAGCCTTGTTATGTGTTCCTTGAACTACTGCTACTGGGCACCAACAAACATCCCTGACCATCTTCATTTTATGGTGTATCTATCTCCCTCTTTTCTGTCTACTCACCTAGTCTTTCATTCATTTCTTACCGTATACTTTATCTCTGTCTCGTTTTGCCTTATTAACTGCATGAATTCCTGTTTTCTTATTGATTGCTAACACATTTGAGAAGCAAAATTTTCAGCAGATCCATCTCAGTCTCTCATTAACCACAAAGTCACTTTTTATTATATTCATCTACCTCACTTTGATGAATTGCTGCTTATGCAGAAAGGAAGCTGCCAAGTCCAGTGGGCATTGGGACTGAAAGGATCCGTCCTTCCCGGCCCATCGCAGCCTGGCACAGGGCACCCTCACACCCAGGAGGTTCTCCTCCCCTAGCCCGATGGACACGGCTGCTGCTGGCTCCCAGCCCCTCTCATCCCTCTTCATTTTCCCAGGCTCGTTCTTCTTCAGCATTGACCCCTGCCTTTCTCCATTGTAATTGCCACCCAAATAAACATCCTGCCCCTAACGATTTTTTCTCCATTAGTTCCGGTCTTGCAATATCTGCACCCAAATCTTGCAGTATTGTTACCAAAGTGAATATGGCTTTACCTAGTGCTACTGATAGGTTACCGAGGCTCTGTTGGCCTTGCAAGATTACACCCTCTAAAAGGTCCCCTCCCATTATCTGTGAGGCTTGATGGTCTCTCACGTTATCCCTCTGTGCAATACAGCCATGCCTCACAGCACCCTCTGTACCTTTTGCAGCACCTCACTTTGTTATGTGCCATGTCCAGCGATCCTTCGTGTCATGCCCAGTCATTTCTGCTCATTTAGCTAAACCTCAGGCCGGGGCCAAGTCATCTGCCTGCATACCTTAACACATTATAAGCTCTGGTAACTGCGCAAATTAACAAGCTTAGCTTTATAGCATAGCTCTGCAACATCCGTGATCTGACCTGGTTTTTTTAATATCTATTTTTGTAAATTGCATTATTGTCTAAATCCTGGAATTAGTGTCTGACTTTGTCTAGCGTTTTACAGTTCCTCACGTGCTCCCATAGGAAGCTGCACAGATCTTCAGTACTTTTGCATGTTGCACTGTGGATGACCTCAACTTTTCCGATTTCTCTGCAGCGCCTAACCCTTGGACACGCCAGGCCATTACTTGCCTTCGCCTGTCAGATTTGTTCCCACAGTGAGGGACACAGAAGATGCAATTTCTTCCATTTTAGTGAATGATTCGGTTCACATCCAACATCAACTAACAAAATTTTCACTCATAAAAGTCCTGGTAAGGGACAATCAGACTTTTTATATCTTACTGCAGCTTCAGTAACATTACAAAGCTGTAAGGTGGTCAGCAGAGCTGTTACACGGGTGCCTCTCCCTTCCAGAAATGATTAGAAGGTGCATGCAAACTCACCATACTTTGAATGCTAACAGCTGCTTATATTTCCCTATGGTATGTCAGCAATACTTTGAAGTCTAATATAAAGGCATATTCTAAAAACAAAACCATGCAAAGGCCACCTTTGTTCGCACACAATATTAGCCAGTGCCTAGGTAATTCTGTTCACTTTCTGCTAGATTGCCTTAACATAGCATTGTGTGGAGTATTTCAAAGCTAATATTTCACTGAAGGGCCAAATATCTGTATTAACCTATGCTTTATAATAGACTCTAGTTTCACAATTACAGTTTCTACCATTTTCCTGATTCATGATATTAGGTCTGAGAAAATGACACTGTGCTAATTCATCCGCGTTATAATGCTTCTTACGACCAGATGTATTATCTTCCTCATTGCTGCTGCGTTGTTTTACAACAGTCTTCTGCCAAGTTAGAAACGGATGCTTTTCATTTCATTTACTTTCTAAGCAAAAAAGTCTAAGATTTTCCAGAAGTTATTTAGTGAATACATTTAAATCCACCACAGACAGAAGCAGTTATTGTTATGGTTAAAATCCTTGGATGGTAGAACTAGCTTCTAATTTTAGAAAAATAAGAGTCTTTATCTGGGCTCAACAAACTCAATTCCTACAGAAGTAAGTCTGATAAATTGCTTCAAACTGTCTTTTCTTATTACTTGCAGGCACACAGTTTGGAAAGATATGATATATAACATTTCAGGAAAAATGTAAGTAAGATATAGGTACACGCATATATATAAGTAGAAATATGTACATAAATAAAAATATGCACAAGTATATACAGAAGTATATACATACATAGGCAGAAAATACATGTTTATTGTAACCTAACCACTGAAGTCAATAGTACAGTAGCTCCTTTCACAGCCATGGAATCGCTATATTCATGGATCTGGTCCTGTGACTGATGCTGGATCACTTCATTTTTATCATGTAAGGAATGGTCCTTACACATTAAATAAGATTTATTAACACACACATGCACAAATCCACACATATTATATTCAGATATATCCACATGCCCATTACACGCTAGAAGGAAACAAGTCTTTTCTATCTTAAACAAATACAAGTATATAAAATAGGTTGCAGAAGTACAGAGAATGATTCAATATTTAAACAAACACCAAGATTTGTTGCTGGATCTGACTTCAGGTCTCATAAATACTGCATAATTCAGGTGGATGTGTACTCTGTAGTTCACAAACAGAGAATGTGTGTTGCAAAACATGGGATCTGGCCTTCTTTTGCTCCGTACTTTATCTTTCCTATTAGACTATTTTTTTTAATACATTGGCATGTATCAAAATTCTAAATAAAGAAGACAACCAGCAGGCATGTCTGTCTTTGCTTTTTTTCTCTGTCCTACGTACCTCAGCTAGTCTTATCATGCCTTGCTTTTGTCCTCTCTAAAGCTTTTCATCATGTAAGCCTCCTCCAGCAAATTCAACAGTTATTGTTCTGTCTGTAGCCTTCATTGCATACACTGTCAGAAACGTGTGACAAGTTCTTTCCCCACCGTGCTTTCTCCGCAGCCCTGGATAATCTCTATACTCTAGTAGTCCTAATTAGCATTATTTGGCCTCTTAGAACTGCACTTCCATAAAATCTACACACATCTTTACATGTATTCCCCTAATAAGTCTTGCTGAACACAACACTCATAAAAGCAATAGGAAAGAGAATGCTAATGCTCAAGGTGAATATTGATTAATTCAAGAGGATATTAAACCTGCTTATGGTAATAACACTTAACAGTCTGCATTTTTCCAAAAACTTAACATTGTATATCTTAATGCAAATACTGTTTGTGTGCTTGTTGCATATGTCGTTGCTCCAAAACTGACATAATTCAGAGCTAGACGTCTCTCTAATATAGCAGAGTTGGTCTCACCTAACATAAATCTGAGTACCACTGTGGGTTAAAGAAAAGGATTATTGGAACTCTAATCTTTTTAGTAGGTTGGTGTATTTTCTTGATGTGCATGCTATGGAAGAAGAAAAGAAATGTTTTTGCTACAGAAATATTGAAGCTGATTTTGATCATATGTTCCATCCACTGACTGCCTGAATGCGATGAGAAACCTTCAACCATCCGGTCACTATCTCAAGCCTTCCATTTTCCTATTTGTGAAATAGAGACAGTAACAGATACCTGTATCAAAAATATCTATAAATAAATACGAAAATATTTAACACCTTTTTTAGGAAATACTTTAGTGCCAGAGCTTCTTCAGTTTCCACAACGACCTCCCACAAGCATCAGCTGAATTTTACCTTTTTAGAAATAATTGGAGAATAGTCTCTTCTGAGATGAGTGTGTTCTTAACTATCCTTTGGCTCTCTGTGTTGCACCCCATCTACATAGTTAAGCTCTAAAGGGAGGTATATGCCCAAATGGTGTGCCATAGTGGTCGTCCTCAAAAAAATACTTTAATATAAAAAATGGAAGTCAATTTGCCCATGCTTCACCTAATGTCTGAATCCACATGATCATTTTTATTTTTTAAGAAAACTGTTCCCGAGGCAAATAAATCTAATTTCTATTTCATCTCACAGCCTGGCAACAATTCACTTTGATGTTTCTTGGTTGATACTTCTCTTCTTTAGTTAGTATATAGGGAATCATGTACCATTATAGGGCAAAAAAAACCCCAAAGTTCCGCAAACCAATCCTTAAATTATATAGCAATGTAATATAGGAAATTATATATGATACCCAGGCACTTTTAGCCATGAAAACATCAAAAGCCTGGAAACAAGATCAGAGAGAATTTTTACAAAAACACCTTTGACACAGGAATGAAAACAGAGTCCCCAAGTAACCTTCAGCCAAAATGATTTTGATGTAAGATAGGCTGAAAATTGATCTTAAGACCAGCAAAGGAAATGAGCTAAGAACTGGGAAGAATTATATTCTGTGTCTCTGTGTTGGGTTTGTGTAGCGGGGTGGGGGCTACAGGGGTGGCTCCTGTGAGAACCCGCTAGAAGCTTCCCTGGCTCCAAGTCGGACTCACCTCTGGTCAAGGCCGAGCCCATCAGTGACAGTGGTAGCGCCTCTGTGATTGCATATTTAAGAAGGGGAAAAGACTGCTAAAGAGGAAGAAGAGCAGCTACAGCAGAGAGAGGAGTGGGATGTGAGAGAACCAACCATGCAGACCCCGAGGTCAGTGCAGAAGGAGAGGCAGGAGGTGCGGGGGAGCAGAGATTCCCCTGCAGCCCGTGGTGAGAGGGCAGGCTGTGCCCCTGCAGCCCAGGGAGGTGAACGGCGGAGCAGAGATTCCCCTGCAGCCCCTGGAGGACCCCACGCCGGAACAGGTGGCTGGGCCCAGAGAAGGCCGTGACTCCATGGGAAAGCCCACGCTGGAGCAGTTCATGGAGGATTGCAGCCCGTGGGAAGGAGTCGCGCTAGAGAAGCTCATGGTGGGCTGACCCCCGTGGGAGGGACCCCACGCTGGAGCAGCGGCAGAGTGTGAGGAGTCCTCCCGCTGAGGAGGAAGGAGCATCAGAAACAACGTGGGATGAACTGACCACAACCCCCATTCCCATTCGCCTGCACCGCTGTGGGCAAGAGGTAGAGGAATCGGGAGCAAAGCTGAGCCCGGGAAGAAGGGAGGGGTGGGGGGAAGGTGTGTTTTTAAGATATGGTTCTATTTCTCATTATCCTACTCTGATTTGATTGGTAACAAATTAAATTGATTTATTTTTCCCAAAATCCAGTCTGTTTTGCCTGTGACCATAATTGGTGAGTGATCCCTCCCTGTCCTTGTCTCAACCCAGGAGCCTTTCGTTGTATTTTCTCCTCCCCATTCCGCCGAGGGGCAAGGAGTGAGCGAGTGGCTGCGTGGTGCTTTGCTGCTGGCTGGGCCTAAACCACAACAGTCTCCTATCAGTGACTACAACTATTGACTGAGAAAGAAGTGCAACCACCACAATTACATGTACTAACTTCACACATCATGGGCAAAGTTGAGAAGGAGGCTTAAAATACGTGTGAAAGGCGGTCACTGAGGAAAAGTGATGCTGGAAATGCTGGGACATACATGTTGTGATGATGAGACTTTCACACATACTTATCAGACCTTCTAAGAAAGGAGCCAGAAATAACATCCAGAATAATTAAAAAAGAAGCCATAATACTCCATACACCAAGAAAGCTGTTGTAACCGCTGTGATGTTCTCCTCCTTTCAAGAAGTAAAGATTTTCTAAAATACTTCCATTTCAAGTGCACCTAAGGAAAGAACTGGTTGGATTTCAACCTAGTCTAGGACAAAAGTCCCACGCAAAAGAAAGTTCCCTTCCATCAAGCAATATTCAGAGAAACAAATCTTAAGGTATGTAACAGTCTCTGATAGATGCAGCAATTAATTGAGATACAAAGGGGTGATGGAGATAACACTGTGCTCTGAAAAAGCTTGGTTGATACAACAGAAATTCAAAATATGAGAGAATTGTTGGCTAAGAACATACATTGTAAAGAAACAGAGTTCTGCAAAGCAAAAGGTAAATTTGCACCTGAATGCATACATATATATATGTTGAACGTGATTGAGATATGAGAATGAATGGAAAAAATGCCTTTGAAGAAAAAAAAGGTGCAAGACAGACAATTGCAAAAATCTCATTTACCAGATATCAATGAAACCTTTAGCCACAGGTCACAGAAGAAATAAGAGATCTACAAAAGCAACCAAGTTAAACCCAAATTTGAAAGTCCAGTGAATACATGAGTATTTCTAAAGATGAATGGAAAATGAATACCATAGAGAATCAAAGAAATTATACACAACCACAGGAACCTGTTACAGCCTCCTCTTCCGCAACAACACCGTGGCCAGGACCCCTGGAGCACTACCCTCCATATTTTCATTCAGTTTCCCAAATTAAATCATTCAGAGTTCATATCAATAGATGTGGATATAAGCAGCACGGCCACGAGCCACTTACCATATGTAGCCTTATAATAGTCAAAGAAATAAAGATGGCAGAAAAAACAATTAGCTAAGACCTCTGCTTTGAGGAAGTCTGCTGCAAGAAGTTGCTCACATTATTATCGGATTATTTATTTGTTTATTCCTTCACTTACTAATTAGCTACTGATGTCCATTTTATGTTTCCAGGAGCTCTAGTGTTATCTGACAGCTGAGGATCTTCAACGGATAGTGCCTAGAAAGGAGCTGGGTATCATCATAACCAGGGTTACAACAGAAATATGCTGGTTCTCTCTGTGGTGGAAATCACCAGGCAGATTTAAGAGCCAGTGCCAAAGCAATGATTTTAGCGGTGTTCCAAGATATAAATCAACTTTTTAAGGCAGTAAAGTGGCTGCAGATCCATGTTCATATCTGGGCTAAACAAAGAAAATTAAACAGAGAGCTATTATTGTGGTTGTTATTATTATTATTGTAACGTATTTTGCTTTCTTGTTTTTACCCTCAAATTCAGTCTGAATTGAAGGCTCTTTCAACCTGAGGCTACTTATAAGATATCAAACACCTTTGGTTTGAAAGATCTTGCAACACCAGTCTGAAAGAAATACTAACTGTGCAGTGGATTCAATATAATTATTGAGGATAAGGAACTTGTTTCCACGGCTCCTTCGATGCAGCCTGGGAGATTTTCCTACATCTGGAGGAAATTTCTAGAGATTCCAGAAGATCCTGAAGTACTTCTGGCAGATTTGCTGGCTTAGTAAATCACCCTTTAAACTAATGAACTTGGGGGGTCCAAAGCCGTGACACTTATATACTCACAAGCAACTGGGTGGATGAGCGCACCTACCAGAGCGGTAAGGAATGCCCCCCAACCCCCCGAAAAGGTTCTGCCAAAAAGGTGAGACAGCCGACAGTCCAACTGAAGTGTCACTATACCAATGCACACAGCATGGGTAACAAACGAGAGGAGCTGGAAGCCACTGTGCAGTTGGAAAGCTATGAACTGATGGCTATCAGATGGCAACTGAAACTTGGTGGGATGAATCACATGACTGGAGCACTGCAATCGATGGCTATAAACTCTTCAGGTGGGACAGGCAAGGAAGGAAAGATGACGGGGTTGTCCTCTACGTCAAAAACAGATTGATTGCACAGGGCTGTCTTTAAAAAAGAGCAATGCAGATGTTGAGAGCTTATGGGTGAAAATTAGAGACTAAGCCAACACAGGAAAGGTGTTTACTACAGGCCAACAGATCAAGGGGAGGATGTCAATGAAGTGTTCTTACTTTAACTACAGGAAGCATCACGCTGGCAGGCCTTGATCTTGCTAGGGGACTTCAACCGCCCTGACATCTGCTGGAAAAGTGGCATAACAAGCTGCAAGCAGTCTAGGAGATTCTTGGAGTGCATTAGGATAACATCCTAATCCAGGTGATAGAAACCCCAACCAGAAGAGATGCGTTACTGGACCTATTGCTCACTAACAGAGGAACTTATTGGAGAGGTCAAGATTGGTGGTAACTTAGGCTGCAGTGTTCATGCTGTGGTGGAATTCATGATCTCAAGGGACATAGGCCAGGTGAAATACACAGTAAAGACCCTAAAACTTAGGAAAGTGAACCTTCAGTTGTTTAAGGAACTAGCGGATGGGACCCCCTGGGAAACTGTCCTTAGAGATAAAGGAGCAGAAGATAGCTGGAAGCTACTTAAAGACATTTTTGTTAAAGGACAAGAACTGTCAATTCCCATGTGCAAGGAATCAGGCAAGGAAGGTGGGAGACCAGCATGGCTGAGTAAGAACCTCCTGGTAAAACTGAAATGCAAGAGAGAAATGCATAGGCAGTGGAAGCAGGGACATACATCCTGGGAAGACTATAGGGATACCGCCCAGGAGTGTAGTAATGGAATCAGGAAAGGTAAGGCACAGCTGGAGCTAAATTTGGCAAGAGATGTGAAGAATAATAAGGGTTTTGACAGGTATGTCAGTCAGTAAAGGAAGACAAAAGAAATTGTACTCCCCTTCCTGCTAAATGAGGCAGGATCTGGCAACAACTGACATGGAGAAGGCTGAGGTACTCAACAACTTTTTTTCCTGTTTTCGCTGGCAATTGCTCTTCCCACATCTCTCGAGTCCCTGAATCTCAAGGCAGGGACTGGGGGAATGAAGTCCCACCTATCATAGGAGAAGATCAAATTTGAGACCATCTGAGGAACATGAATGTACACAAGTCCATGGGACCCAATGAGAGGCACCCCAGGGTCCCGAGGGAACTGGTAGATGTAGTTGCTAAGCCACTCTCCATCATATTTGAAAAGTCACGGCATTCAGGTGAAGTCCCCTGTGACTGGAAAAAGAGAAACATCACGCCTGTTTTTAAAAAGGGTAAAAAGGAGGACTCTGGGAACTACCAACCAGTCAGCCTCACCTCTGTGCCTGGTAAAATCATGGAACAGATCCTCCTGGAAGCTATGTCAAGGCATATGGAAGGCAGGGAACTGATTAGAGACAGCTAACATGGCTTCACTAAGGGCAAATTGTGCCTGCCTAATCTGGTGGCCTTCTATGATGCATTGACTGTATCAGTGGATAAGGGAACAGCAACTGACGTGATCTATCTTGACTTCTGCAAGGCACGGTCCCACACAACATCCTTGTTGCTAAATTAGAGAGATATGGGTTTGATGGCTGGACTATTCAATGGATAAGGAATTGGCTGGATGGCCGCATCCAAAGAGTTGCAGTCAATGGCTCAATATCCAAATGGAAACCAGTAACAAGTGGTATCCCTCAAGGGTCTGTACTGGGACCAGTACTATTTAACATCTTCATCGACAACACAGACAGTGGCATTAAGTGCACCCTCAGCAAGTTTGTGGATGACACCAAGCTGTGTGGTGCGGTCGACACACTGAAGGGAAAGGATGCCATCCAGAGGGACCCTGACAGGCTTGAGGAGTGGGCCCATGCGAACCTCATGAGGTTCAACAGGCCAAGTGCAAGGCCCTGCACCTGGGTCAGGGCAATCCCAATGTCAGCCCAGGCTGGGGGATGGATGGATTGAGAGCAGCCCTGCGGAGAAGGATGTGGGGGTACTGCTGGATGAAAAGCTGGGCATGAGCTGGCAATGTGCGCTCGCAGCCCAGAAAGCCAATCATATCCTGGGCTGGATGATCTTTAAAGGTCCCTTCCAACTCAAACCATTCTATGAGTCTGTGATTCTATGATTCCTAAATCACTGATAGATGTACACCGATAGCTGTAGATCAGAAGGTGAGTTTCTCCTTGGCTGTCCCATTGCCATGAATGATGAAGACAGGAGCCCTATGTTGCCTGTCCAGGATAGGCTGACTAGAAGAACCTGAGAAGGTTGTTTTTTTCTTCTAGACTGGAAAATTAGAACAGAATCAGTGTGCTACAGTTGTTATTTATAATGTCGGGATTTACAACGCAGGTGCATTTGAAATACCACCCAGTGATACCAGAATACGGTAGAAACACTCTTATCGGAGGTTTGCACTGTAACTAACATAACATGACACGTAACATATGTGAGTCTCTAGTGTCTTGCACGCTGGGAAAGCATTGACATCTGTTCAAAATGATGTGAACAATACCAGAATAAAGCATTACAGTTTGCACCTGCTTAAATAGGTTTTTCATGGGATGAAATAAGAACACTCCATGCCCCAATTCAAAGCAGCTTTTAAAAAACATGCTGAGAAAAAAAGCTTATTTTACATCTTCTTTTAAATTAATACCCTGGATTGCAACCAGCAACTCAATGTACAGGGATAGTGTTAATAAAAAAAAAAGTGAGAGGATTCATTTCATCATGGAAGAAATTAAAAAATGCAATGTATACATTGTCCAATTTGAAATAAATTTCTGTAGTGGAAATTCCTGAATTGAAATGGCAGTGTTACTAAAATGTCACATTATTTTGGAGTTACTCAACAAATGTATTCACAGAAGCGTTTGGTAATTATTTTTGATAAGTTTGGGCTCACACTGGACCTCATCAATTCATTAGACTCTTTCACATCATATCATTATCATAGTTACATAATTTAAGAAAATAAATTGAAAACATATTATGTGTAAAACTTGTCTACAGACATGCTCATTTATAATCATAATAGATGTGCATATCACTATACATATATGTGTGTATACATATCCATTACTAATAGATTGCAAAAGATTTCGCAAAGCATAATGATCAGTATCTCTATTTTATCAATGGAGAAACAGAAACAAAAGGCAAATTATGTAACAGCAGCCTTATTCATATCACATTCATTATATTCCAGTTTAGAAGCAGAAGGAAATACATAGAAAGAGGAGAAAATGCATTTAAAATCAAACCATGTTCCTTCTGTCAACCCTTCTCAATGAATCCTTTCTTGTCCGGACCATGGCATTGCTTACGCATACTTACATATTTGATGGTTTTTGCTCATTTTCACTCTTAATTTCCCTCTAGCACGTCTAAGACACTTCCAGAAAAAGACAGATAATGAAACTGATGTGGTCTAATGAGAGTATTTGTTGTGGATTGAACAAATTCTTCAAAATAGTTCAGTTACAACTAATATTTACCCATGCAGCATGTTCCCTTTCCTCCATTAGCTCCTTGCTGTGTTGCTTTTTCATCAACTCCTACAAGCTTTTTAGTTGTAATGAAGGAAATTGAGGCTAATGAGTCAAAAGGGCAGCAATGATTGATTCATAATGTAATGCCTGACCTTCTGGAGGGCAATCTTTAGTAAAGGCATTGACAAAAATAGGTCAGGCTGTAAGGAGGAATTTGAAGGCTGCAATTTGAAGCAATTCAGAAGTAGGCAGATAGGTAGGTTATGCAAAGGGTTTTTATCTAAGCGGTTAACAGCACTCTGAATGCCTGTTGATTTGAAAGGGGCGGGTTCACTGGGAGAGTTTGAAGAAAGAACCAACTACAAAGAAAGCTTCTTTATTAATATATGAGGCTGAAAGTATTTCAGAAAGAGACATCTAACGAGCACTTTAAAGATTTGGGGGTTATAAGATGATGTCATGCAACACACACGACAAAAATGTTCTTTGGTCGTTTAGGTTTCATTTTGCTTGCAATAGCGTCTCAAATCCATTTTCACACTCATTCACCTTTTCCGTAACGCAGCTAGAACACCTCAGCAGGAACTATCCTGACACCTCATTTCACTTGTTCTCTTTTAAGAACAGTTGGGTGAAAACACTACAAACTGAGGGGCATCAAGTGGCATACCGCAGAAGGGATGTTAATCTCTATACAAGGTTAATTTGTTTTCTTCATACTTCTTTAAATATCTATTAGTGCAACATCTGTTGGGGATCGCTGCTATTTTACATTCAGCAGAGATGTCATTAGCAAGAGGAACCTGCCCAACGAAGGGAGGCCAGGCGTGGAGGGACATCCATAGCCTGGTTCTGGCCCTTAAGTGATTGCAACTATTAAAAAGAATATGGTGGTGTTCCTTTTCCCAGAGATATAAGTAGGGAGGATTTCCCTGATGCCAGGGGACTTCTCAGGAAGCCAGGTGAGTGTGAGACAAAGGGAGGGCAACAGCAGGGATGAATTCGGCCATTTCAATGCATATCTTTGCTAAACAATAAAATTACAGCAAGAGCAACAGAGTTTTAAAAAGTTGAAGAATCCCATTGCAGAGATTACAAAAAAAGTAGAGTGTTTTCTCTGCTTTCTCTCTTCTGCGAGAGGGAGCATTTCTAATTTCCATTTTGACCAAAATCTCAGAGAATGAAAAGGAAGATGATAACATCGAAAAGAGCGTCTGTAATTATTTTTTTGCCCCAAAACAACTTCATATAAAATGCTCTGAGGTAAGAACTTCCTCAAACTAAATTAAACTTAATTTTTGCAATAGTAAAAATAGATTTCATTTTTCAAGTCTCAAAATACTTGTTTTGTTGCAATTGGAAGAAAGCTCATGACCACTTCAAAAAGTCAGATACCACTGCCCTATCTTTTCGTCATTGCTAAATCAGTGCCAATGAATTTTAAAAGATACTGATTTGGGATAAAGAGATGTGAAAATCTATTTTCCTGGAAACTTCTTTTTATGTTGGCGTGCAGTACTTTCAATCATCACTAGCACATTAAAGTATCTCAGCTTAGTTCTGACAGCAATACCTTTTTTATGGCCAGATGTTAATTTACCGAAAAGTAAATGCAGGAAAGGTTGAGCTGACCTCCTAAATGATTGACTGTCATGACTGGGAAATGTGTCACGAGGCTGCAAATCTTTAATGGACAGTCACTTTAATTATTTAGAAAGAAGTGTCAGCTGAGCAGGCCATACGGTGCCTGCTCTCAGTTTGAAGTTAAACAGAAATGTTCCCAGAATTATCTCACAGAATTATATGAGACAAGAGCAAATAAGGAAGAAATGTAGGAGGGATCAATAAACGTGGAGACAGAATCCAAAACTTCAACTCTAAACTCAATGCGTTTTGCTTCATGTTCCTTTGTATGATACTGAGGACAGAAATCCACTTTTTATCAAAGTCTGGTTAAAATCCTTCATTAAACTGTTCTCTAAATATCAAACAAAAGGAATACGCTGAAGCAGACTCCAGTGCTTAGTGTATTCGATTAATATTGTTACCTTCCTCCTTCTAGTCATATTATTTTCAAAAAAAAATTTGCTGTGGAACAAATAAGTTAAATCTTCAAGGACTGATAATGACATTGACCACAGAACCAAAACAAAAACAAGGAAGAAAACAATGTGTCTATATCTGAGGGACATTGTAGCTATTCTCAATTTGTTGTGGTGTGAATCTGCAGGTTTTCAGTTTCCCCAGATTTAACAAGAAATCATGGTACTTACATGCAACTTTGCTATCAACAGAGTAAACTTGAATTTTATCTGACATCATTTCATTATGCAGATACACAGCGGTCATGACATTGGTGGATTTGACAAACAAAATGTTGTTGGAAGGTTGTTCTGGTTGTTCATGTCCTGTCTTTTTTCCAAGGGAGTCCACTTAAAGTTCATTTTTATGCTGTTCTGGCTAGAAAGTTTCTTAAACTGTCGAAGAAAAGTAATACCTCCCCCTGTCACAGCATCTATCTATGTTATTATGCTTTCCAGGGTTCACAGAGAGAAAGAACTGTTTTGAACCACATGATGTTAGTTTCCAAACCAAAAACACAGAGTAGGTCAAGCAGGGAGTTACATTGTTTCCTCCTTTCCTCTTGTCTTCTCTGTATTTCTTGTTCTCTACCCGGACTAGACGCAAATATATGAAGTTGTGCAAGAGTTTATCCTCATAATATGGCAGCTCAAAGCACAAAATTCCAAAGATACCACCACCAGCAGCAGGATTAGAACTTGTTACCTGAATTACAGATACTTGAATGGATATAATCTTCAAATAAGTATGACAAAATTCAATGAAAAATTTGGTTTGCTTACGTGGAGTTTATTTTGAAATTAGAATTTTTTTATAGGAGATCCGATTGCCAGATGTCAGATACACAGAATTTTTAAAACTAGCTCCCTTTTTTAGTTTTAGTTGCAAGCACCGTAAGTGCAGTTTAGGAAGGACGGATGAAATTTGTAAATTTGTCATTTTCAAATAGTGGGATCCATGTAGTGAACAATCAAAACATCACAAGTAACTTTTCAACTTTTCATTGTTCATTTGGACTGAACTGAAATCAAGGATTTTCCAGATTTGAGTTTGTTTTGAGGGAGACTCTTAGGAAAATAAATATTGTAAAAGGCATGGGGTTTGGTGCTGTTAGAAATATAATCAAGTTTTGAGAAATTAAATCATATAAGCAAAAAGGAAAGCATATTTTCCATTGCTTCTCCCACTCCCCAAATTTCCAGTAAATTGTCTATTAAGACAGGTTTTTTATGACCTTTTTATGCTGCTTTGGTAGCATTTTCTACACTTAACTTCATCACATCCTCTGATTTTACTGCAGCAACATCAAAATGTAATGATCTTATTGCCATAAAGCAAAGTATTGTCATAAAGACATGTTTTCACAATCCAAAAATGTTTAAGTAGGGCAAGCAGGCCAAAAGAAAAAGTTTCCTTGGCACTCAAAGGCAAGGCACAAACACTAAACCCACAAGAAAAGCTAACAGCTATACATGAATGACAAAAAAAGGGTGAAAAATTCAAGGACTTACTTAATTTTTTTTTCCCCTTTCCTTTATCTCCTTCTTCCCCATTTTCCTAGATATCCAGGACATCGCTGTTTTAATACTAATTAGTTATAATTCACAAATTAGCATTACAATTCACATTTCTATTATTTCCCACAGTGACCATGTACCTCACAGTAAATACAAAATAAAATGATATGATGAAAACCTTAAAGTATTGAATATTTGAAGTGTGAAGCAGAGTTAAAAAAACACCCAGTCTTCCCACCACCATCATCATGAAAATAATGCAGAAAAGAAACATGAATCTTTTAAATTCCACTTGCAGCTGAGAGAAACTGCTGCTAATGTCAAAGAAAGAACCCTTCTTCCTACTGTGGTACCATACAAAGCATAAGAAAGACACATCAGAAACTGTGGTAGATTCAGTTTCTTTTCTTTTTTTTTTAAGGAAAAAAAATGTATATAAGAGTAAGTAATATAACCAGAAGTTGTATTTTCTATATGACTTTGCAGTCAATCTCGACAAACAAAAAAGAGGAAAAAAAAGGAAAAAAGCTATGATTATTTGACTTTACTTCAACTTGTGGTTTAATATGTGTTGTTTTTTTCCAGAAAACACTACCAGCTGATACCACATTGAGGATGACCTTTTCCTAGAGCCGTTTGGCAGACTCTCCCAGCTCTCTAACAGAATGGTTCTCAACCAAATGCCATCTCTACCCTGGATCTGACCACGGTCCGAAGTGACTCTAGATACAGGAAAGACAGTGCCCAGTGGTGACCTGGTGCTCTCCCAGTCTTGTCTTTTCATGAAACATTACCAAGCAACAGCAGGAAGACAGGTATGGAAAGTCAGCGGCAATTCAGTTGGTGACACCTTGCAGCTTTGTAGCTCGGTCAATATGGCCTTGCTGGTGCACGTCTGTAGAAACAGCTGTCCAGCTATCTTGTTATTTGTTTTTGCTTTTGCTTAGCTTTGTACAATTGTGTTATATATAGACTTCTCTAACAGAGAGTAATAACAGAGAATAAGATGCATCACACAAGAATACAAGCATGGGATGACAGCAGATAACTTGAAAATGCAGACACAGGAGAATAGTGGAGGCCCCAGGACTATAAAAACTCATCAGCGGTCAGGTATTGGTCACCAAAGAAACACAAACTCAGGAGCTAGGTAAAACCAGCTTTAGGGGTAACATAGAGACCAAAGAACAAGTCTCCAAAATCTGTAAATCACACTATGTAGTAAACTCATACATATCATGGAATAGCAAACCAAGAGCAAGTAAAAGGTCTGCATTACCAAATGCATAAAAATTAACTGAAGTGGACCCAAAAATGCAGAGGAGGAAACACCCACCATCAGCAAGATACACTTCTTGGCAAAGAATATTGCATGCTGACAACTCACTGCAACTCTCCTGTCCCTGGCTAAAATCATCAACCTCAGGAGTCAAAGGGGCACTAAAAAGAGGAGCATAACATCAGAGAAAGGGGTAAAGAAGAAATCTATCAGCTTTAAACATATATAATGTGAACTTTCAGTGTTAGCTTCATTGCAACAGAACTAATAATAATTCTTTGATGAGACTGTTAAAACTTTAATTAAGCTAACAATAAATTCTTGGCTTTGCATATAAGGTGTATTCCTTTGGGCCACATAAACTGCACAGGCAGTAATGCAACAAATTGATGGAGAATTTGAACAATGTAGTCTGTAAATTGGATGCAACAAACTGGTAACAGATTGGTAGACAATGCACCATTAACACAGACTGTTAAAATTTAACACAACAAATTGGTAGCAGCCATAATATACAAACTTCCAGGAAACAAATCTCATTCTCTGCAGGGGCACCATTGAAGTAGGTACAGCGAGTTAAATTCTGGTTCCTTCTGTACTCCAGGTAGGAAAGCAACTCCCTATTAGCTCTCTTTCAGAGGCAGATTTTCTTCCTTTCACGCTGTCCCCTCAATGGCAAGACTCCATCCGTATCTTGCCCAGCAGTACAGAAGGTTCAGAAGAATGGTGAATTCACTGTCCATCCAGACTGAAATCCTGACGCAAGTAACCTCTTCAGTGAATCAGGGTCACCTTTGCCTCTACAAGGTTCAGTAATGAGATGATTTGAATTCTAGTCTAATATTAAGCACAAGCCTTCCTGAGCTGCTTTGGAGTGGCCTTTGAAACTGTGCAAGATGGAGTTAAACTGGGATATATTCTTGATTCTTCCTTTTCCATTATGTTTTCTCTTGACATCTAGCTACTTCTCCAGCTGCTTTCTACCTACGTACTTGATATCCTAACAGCTTCTTTGGTTCTATTCAGGCATTTCTTTCTTCATTCTGTTATTAGAGAAACCAAATTAAACTATTTGCATTATATATGCTTCATGTTTTTGTGGGCTTTTTGAGATAAGAGTTACAAACAGAAACGTTTAAGGTTCTGAACCGAGAAGGACAAACAACAGTGGAAAATCACTCGTTCATAGACTGACCTTTACTCATTGTGATTTGTCAGACTGAACAGGACTTTGGATGCTTTGCATTCTCTTCCTTCAGACAATGCCTTTTACCACAAATTACAACATGACTTAACTCCTTAGGGGTGGGGGAACTTCTTCCTTTCTCATAGGGAATGATCATTTGCTTATATTCTGAAAGCAAAGAAAGACACACCTCTTCCAAGACTCTGTATCACATTACAGTACTTTTAAAATCATTAATTAGCTTAATCAAATAGCTTATTAACTTATTAACTTAATGACCGAAGTTATTTGCGTTGTTTTCTACCTACATTTCCAATTTTTTTTTCTGAATCTCCCTGGGCCCCCAGAATACTGATGATCAACAAGTTCGACCGCTTCCTGTGTCATCTTCTGTGCTTGCTTTTGCAGGGCAAGGTGTTTCCTTCCCTCTCTCTGCAACAGCCACCTTTCCATGTCATCAGGCCATCCTCGGTTTTTCTTTGGTCGGAAGGGGTAACAGTCACACTTACGTCCCTCTGTCTTCACTACCGTGTGCATTTGTGCCATGTTCTCTTTCATCTGTCACTTGTGCCGCTCCTTACCAAGCAGGGAGTCTTGATCTTTTCAATCTTGCTTCACATGGGAGTTTCATATGCTCCTAATCAGTTTGAAAGATCTGACTGACAAGCAGAGAAGTTATAGGTTGGCAAAGCTAACGGTTTACTTTAAACTGCTGCTGTGTTGTAAACCAGCTGATTCATGAGCATCTGAGCTGTCCGTGCACCGTCGGCACTACAGACAGAGATGATAACTTTGTCAGTCAGCCGATATTATTCCATCTCTGTGTGTCAAGCAGAGCCCTGATTCATATCTCTAAATGTCTTTTACATCTCTTGGGTAGTTTTGAGATGGAGAGGCCTGAACTGAACACAGCCATCCTAGGGCAGGCATACTTTTTATAACATTATTATAAGAATATCATCTCTATCATTTTTCATCCCATTTATTAAGAAGCTCAGCATTGTATCTGATTTTTAATCACAGCTGAAAAATGAGTAGATACCTTCAGAGATATCTCCACAAATAGCTATCTTGATTGCTTCCTGAATATGGTCTCTGAATGCATGCTTAATGTCCTGAGTTTCATATCAGAGACATTTCATCTCAGAGCAAAGAGTAAATTTAGAAGCTACAAGTTATATTTTTCCTTTCCCAAGCACACCAAGGTAGCTTTGGGTGAAGACTTCAGACATCCGATAAGGATCTCAATTACCTAAGGGAGTCTGTAACTGACCAGGGAATACAAACACTTCCCTATTGTCTGGCAACAAGTTAATTTGCCAGAAAGGAGCTTCACCTCTTTTCAGGCTGAAGTGTCACTAATTGGTACACTTCAGAAAGGCCACACAAAATCCTGAGGATAATTACTGCTGCACTGATATTATCTTCAGTCCTAACCTCTGGAAAGGCAGCAGTGTTACCCGTCTGGCCTTTCTAAATTGTAGATCCTTACTGTAAGCCCTATGTGTATAGCCTGAGTAGACTCACAGAACTGCTCTGTTCTGAGCAGTTAAAAATGAGGATTTTTTAAAAAATCACTAAATCCAGGAAGTGGCAGGTTTTTATTCTTGGGCAAAGTCCAACTGTGTTAATTTCCACTACTCAGAAAAAGATTACATTAAAATGACTGAAATGATAATATCTACCTATTTTAAAATATCATTATTATTATTATTAATAAGAGCAATAATAGTATAATTTTATGCTGATAGACATCCAAGCAGTTTCTTGCCTAAATACTTTCTTACAGAAAGCTTTGACAATAAGGACTGGTATCTAGACAGTGGCAAGTCATACAAGATTATTGTAGTCAACAAAAAAAAAAAGGGAATCTCCCCCCCAGACTGAGTTAAAATTAATTTCAGATGAAAGCTGTATATCTGAAAGCACAGAAAGGTGTTGTCAAAATATGCAAGACCCCCTTGCTCTGCCCCTTTAAGTGGAATAAACAGATTTTTTTTTTCCCCCCTCCAGTTACTATAGAGTGAATGGTAGTCCTCACTGGGAAACTATTTATTTTAAAATAATTTTAAAGCTCATTTGGAGTGGAGAAGATATTTTCTCAGGGTTGATTTTTTTCATGATGAATGCATCAATATTCAGTCATCAGCAGTGTTAATATGCATAAGTAGATCTTTACGTTCTTGATGTTCATAGGGCCATTAAATGCTAAATTAGCGTTAGCTGTTACTTATTTCTTCTAAAGACCAAAAACAATGCTTTAACTATGTGAGATTAACACTAGCCCTCCCCCTGTCCCCCAAAAAGCTTAGTTTTCTTATCACCCTCTCTTCATAGAAAAAAATGATGAAAATGATGCCAGCAGGATGGTATAAGAACTTAGTGTAGTATTCAAGGAAGTCCTTTTCAAACTTGCAGAACTATTTGTTTACAATGGATATTTGAATTCTGTATTTTGGTTTGCTGTATTCAATTATTTGGAACAGATCAAATATTTAACAAAAAAACCCCAAAATGCTAAACACCTGTATCTAGTAAATTCCCTAAGACTATCTCAGATGAGTATTCATTTCAGTAATAAACCCCATAATTAATTGTTTCACCCCAACCATATTCCTCTTTGAGACCACTGTGATGGATAAACATCTTACTACAAAACTTTTTATGAAGGTCAGGATTGTTCCATTGGTAGCATCAATGGAAGTTTGTCTTCTTCGAAATTCTTTCCTGAAAGAGAATAGAAGTAAGTACGACATTTTCTTTTTCAAGAAGCTTAAAATACAAAGTTGAAACAAAAGTAAAGCAGAAATCATTTATTATTTGCAAAAAATTGCAAGAAAAGTCAAGATGTTCTGCGCTCCATGAAAAAGCCCATACTGAAGTTATAAATACACATGGATAGTTTTCACTACAAATCAATGTACCAAATCAATGTACATCTCTGAATTAATCTTATTTACATTTGAATATGGTTTGAATGTACTTCACTAGACATCATGTGAAGATATGCTGAGAAACTTACTTTGCTGATTAACTGAAAGTTTTTAGACACTCAGTTGACTATATTCAAATCTGGCAAAGATTATACAGTACCTACCTGTGACGTTTAAGCGTAGGACAGTGTCCTGGTTTCAGCTGGGATAGAGTTAATTTTCTTCTTAGTAGCTGGTTGCTAAGTAGAGCTTATCTTAAGCCAAAGATTTTTCAGTTTCCCATGCTCTGCCAGCAAGCAGGGGTGCAAGAAGGTGGGAGGGAGCAGAGCCGGGGCAGCTGACCCGAACTAGCCAAAGGGGTATTCCATACCATGGAACGTCATGCCCAGTATATAAACTGGGGGGAGCTGGCCAGGGGGGACTGATCGCTGCTTGGGGACTGGCTGGGCATCAGTCAGCGGGTGGTGAGCAATTGCATTGTGCATCACTTGTCTTTCTTGGGGTTTATTTCTCTCTCTTGTTATCTACCTTTTCATTACTATTATTATTATTATTATTATTATTATTAT
Source organism: Gymnogyps californianus (assembly GCF_018139145.2). Taxonomy (NCBI): domain Eukaryota; kingdom Metazoa; phylum Chordata; class Aves; order Accipitriformes; family Cathartidae; genus Gymnogyps; species Gymnogyps californianus. Next base: position 2,143,475 of record NC_059478.1, read on the forward strand.
TATTATCATCGTTTCAATTATTAAACTGTTCTTATCTCAATCCATGAGTTTTACTCTTTTTTTTTTTCCAATTCTCCTCCCCATCCCACCAGGGGGGGGAAGGGGTGAACGAGCAGCTGCGTGGTGCTTAGTTGCCGGCTGGGGTTAAACCATGACAGACAGCTTGATAATTAATCCGTTTGTCCAGATTGATTCAGCCTGTGATTAAACAATACTATGAATTCAGGCTGGGAAATCTCAAATCCATGCTGAAAGGCAAAAGGAACCTATTATGAAAGTCTGAGAAACCTGACATAGTGTGTCTACGAAATGATAGCAGTCTTTAGAGAATTAAGCTCCCTGAAATGAATGGCTGTTTAAAGGTAGTTAGTCCTTAAGCTCTTACAACAGAGAAAAACAGTACACACAAATTAACAGGAGAATCAGTAGTCTATTACCGTCCTCTTGTATTCCAGGAGTGCAACAAGAACTGAAAATGAATACAATGAAGACCTTGACATCAAACTTTCAATTCCAGTTTAAATCTCCATCTCTAACCTGTTCATGAATTTTTTTGTGCTAGAAATATTGTGCTAATATTCTTAATCACTTTCTGTCTCGAGGTAGATGCTGAGACGGGGTAGGTTAAGTGTGGATAACACGTCTGTAAAGAGAATGAGGACAGGAATAGTAATTTTCTCATGCTGTCTTTTGTTACATTTTTTCTCAGTTTCTTCTGCCACTAGCACTATTAGTATTTCACCTGGACTCCATCAGATGGACACACAGTATTTTTTAGTCACGAAATAGCGCAGCACTGGAAGGCTCAAAGCTGTTTGTTTGCTAAGGACAGGCATCAACCGGCAGCTCTGGGGAGGAACGCCCATGCTGTGAGGACAGGGTTGGATTTCCCTATTGATCACAACTATTGGATATGTCATCCGTCTCTCCTTTATACCTCCTAAAGCTTCAATCCCCACCCACGTCAGACGCAGGAGAACTGGAAATACTGCAGGGCTTTATGTTACTTTCTGGAAAAAAATACACTTTCCAACTCTTCTGGCAAGGCTACCTCAGATCCCAATAGCTTCATCAGAAGCCGACGCTGATTAGTACTTCACAGGGTCAGGTCATTAGACATTTCCTAAAAATTACAGCAGGAAGTACACTAGTGAAATAATTAAAATAGAATATTTTGCTTCTCATAATGCAAAAGCAAGCTTGGCTTTAGAAGAAGGAGCTTTTTTTTTTTTTTTTTTTTAAATGGGATATATCGGTAGCACTGTAAAATTTCAGTTTTCCCAGCGACAGAATCAATGGAGTATTGTATCTAAAATCTTGAATTCTCTAAATGTATCAAGTGATTCGTGTAAGTCATTTTAGAGGGCAAACTACTGCAGAATCGCCTTCCTGAAAAGTTCATAATGCCAGCCTTACTCCCTCTCCAGTTATTGAATTCTTCCATAAGAGATATGAAAACATAAAGATAGTGTCACAAAAATAGTCGTTGTATAGAAGTTATTGCCAACCAATCCATTACCGAAGCGCGTGCGTAGAAGAAACTATGACTCCATCCCATCTTGTAGGAAAGTGAAAAGATTTTCCACACACTGAGGCAGCCTAGAACATATATGAATCACCAATATTATTTGCAATTAAACGTACCAAATGAAGTACATTTAACCACACATTCAACAGTTATTACAAACCAGCACATTAATACTTATTCTTTGCACTTAATTGTCCATTCTCACCACATCACATATTTAGTTGTAAACTCTTTGAAGTGCAATGAATTCTTTTAGTAGCTTTACTGCAATTCAATTTTAATTTGCTTTTTATGTAGCATCTTTGATACAATGTATCTTGAATTGTGTGATAGTAAGGTAAAAATAATGAGAGCACTTTTCAGAGTTGCACGCCACTACTCCCATTTTAGAGCAGTAAGGCAAATGATATATGGACATAAGTTAGAGGTAAAAAGAAAATGAATGTATATTTTAAAGCAGAAAAAAAGCAACATTCAACTACTACTCCATTAGCTTTCATCTTTCCTTCATTAAATGCTTTTGGAAAGGCATCTTATAAAAGAATAACACTCAGAAATGCTTGTACTACTCAGAAAAAGGAAGACACTTCATATTTCATGAAGCTAATTATTTTGTTCCTGGTTTCATTCTGTGTAGGAGACAGCAAGGAAGGCCTGTAGATGAAGTCTGAATTGCTAACTTCACCCATATTTCTTAGATGGGCTAGAAACTTCAGGGCTTTGTAACTTAGATGACGATGCAATTATCCATATTCTGTGGTATGATAATGACCTTTGTTAAAGCAGCCCAGGTCATGAAGTCTTGTCAAGAGTCTGGCAGGCATTGTGTTTCAAGCAGGAATGAAGCCTTTGAGACCTGCAGGAGACTGCTGGTAGAAACTCTCAGCAAGGTACAGACATGCAGAAAGTGCAGGGAAAGGATGAAACATGCCATTTGAGATTACACTTAACACTGCTTCACCATCCCAGTCTACTGCGTCTAAAGACCACTTGGAAAGTGGGAGGGAGGAAATTCAGGGAAATGAACAAGTTGTTCAAGGGAAGCGCAGTTTTGTTTGAACAAATCCTAGGGGATGAAAGTCATCCTTGTGCGGACAGATTTAAAACTTTCCTAAGTACCTAACTCCACTTGATTTCAATAGGATTAGAAATCAAGAGGATACCTAAGATGCCTAAAAACTTGAAAAAAAACTTTCTTTCACCATTCTGACAAGTATAGATTTTTTTTTTTTTCTTTTTTCTGAGGAGCTGATCAGCTTCTACCCTGGCCAATCAATTGTTACTATCATGTTGGGTCACCAAAATTCTGGTATCCCTTTAAAAAAAGGAGGAGGAGAAAAAGAACACAGAGAAGCAGCTGTGTTCCAATCCAGGCCATAGTTACAAGAGGTGTTACTTAGCAAGCAACAGATTGTATAGCTGCTTTTATTTACTCTGAGGGCTCCTCAAGTTCAGCGAATACCATCTAGGAAAGAAAGAGTTAAACCATGTAAATTTTTAATTGCATACAGTTTCTTAACTAGACTGCTAAGTAGCACAAGGCATACCCTACACATCGGCACCTCAAAGTTATAAACAAACAACAACAAATCAATGAACAAATCAAACGAATAACAACATCAAATTAATCAGCTTTCTACGTTGGTAAAATATCAAATGCATCAACAATTCCTTGTCATGTCTATGCAATATATCTTCCGCCTCATCCCCCAAAGTCGGCTGACTCATTCAGGGGTCAGTCCCAAAAAAATGACTGGGGAAAGGCAGTCACCTGCAAAATGACACACTTCAGATCCAAATAGATAGATGGTAGAGGGAAGATCACATCCCTTTTAGGCTGATGGGAGAGCAGCTCTTGTGCTAAGCAGTCTTCCCAAAATAGAGGTCGCTAGCTGCTAACCAGTCTTTCATGCCACCTGCCAACCCAATATACGGTTTCCAGGAAACATTCCAGTGTTACGTGGTATTTACCACTTCATCTCAAAAAAAAAAAAACTTGGACTCCTAGGCTATGAAATATGCACGTGCAGCCCTTGTTTGACCTAGGGCTGATTCAAGTATCTAGTGAAATGTTCCACCAACGTCAGTCCCAAATAAATTACCTGTGCACACAAGATTTATCATGGACTTCCTACCAACCATTTTCTGGCATTAAAAACAAGTGCAAGAATGCTGAAAGAAAGAGTATCACCAGAAATGAGCAACGCAAACCCACACCGAATCAACATACCCATTATTAATGAAGACATTGTTACAACTTTCATGTTTTCATTCAGCTTCAGGAAGATGATATATGTCTGGAAATCTGTAATACTGATAGACTGAAGGACTTAAGTTTTGTTGATATGAAATATTCAATGAGCATGTTAGTAAATTCACATTTAAAAACCTACTGCAGTGGCTAGGGGTGTAGGAACACAGATTCCTTTATGTATTATAGCGGGGTGCCCTGCTAGAACAAAAAATGCTGAAAGGCAAGCTAGAATCCTTTTTGACATGGCTTCTTATAACCCAGAAAACTCAATGTAATCCTTGAATCAGAAGGGCTCACTTCTGAGGTTTGAACAAATACAGATAAAAATATGATTAGGTCACTTTTGTGTGATCATAGTCACAAATGTTAAGTATGCCCTTCATTTAGAGAAAATTTTCTGTGATGTCAAGCACTTCATATTAAAGATAAACCAAAATTATCTCCAAACGAAAAATATCATCTTCCTTTCAGAACTGTACTGAAATGTTGGGAGAGGTGTGTAAGTATCTTGGTTGAAATGTCAGCGCTCTGTGATAGGTCAGAGAAATATTTTTTCCTAACTGATACCTGAAGTACATGGCAACTTAGAAATCCTTCCTTTTTCCCACAGCAATCAAGGAACGGACCTGTATTTCTGACTGAGATGAACAAAGGTCAGTTGTAAATGCTGTGGCCATGTGGCATTCTTGTAAGTATTTATTCACCCTACTATTGCTAAGAATCACTTTTCCTGTTTTAATAAGAGTCAAGATTGTGACTGAAAAAAATTGTATATATTAAAACAAGAGCTACTCTTGTTTAAGTATAGGCATTTGTGGGGAGATTTTTTTTTTATTATTATTTGTGCAAATAGGATCATGGAGCTATGATGACAGCAAAAGTCTGGAGACTGAAATCTATAGAGAAATGAAGAATACATTTTTTTTTCAGAAGTGGAAGTGAACTTTTTTATTCTTTAGTACATCTTGTAATTTCTTATAGACTTACTGATAAGTCAGATGTCCTTAAAGTTTTCTTGATTAGATGTAGATGTTGTTTTTTGTACACTCAGAAGTGATATGGACTACTGATTAGACTGAAGACTTTAATACAGCTATTCAATCTGTACTACTATAAGCTCCTCATTTCTGCCAGATCAGAGCAGCTTTTTCTTTCTTTACCCATATTTTGCACTGACACAAGACATCCTTGCAGCTAATACATACCTACTGAAGCTCAGGTATGGATCGTGGCAGTAGTTTCACACCTCTTCTGGTTTACATATTCCTTGCAAGTGATATTCCTTGTGGAGGCAACGTGCAACTTACTGGGATGTATTTCTGAGCAACAATTGCTAACCACAAAAGAACTGTATGTAGTCTGAAATGAAAGTGAAATCCAGCTAAGGCCTAACAAGAGAAAAAACTTTTGTCTGTCTCCTTCCAATAACTATATTATGATCCTTCCAAAAAGCTGACTTTCTAATAAGAAGCTATTTTTTTCCAATACCTTACATCTGGATTATAATTCTTTTATTCGTTTTGGCGCTCTCACTGCATGAGAATTCCCACTGACTGCAATTATAGCAGAATTTGACTCAGAATTGGTACTTGGGAATAAGCTGTATCTGATTCCCTGTTTCAGAACATGTTGACAGAGAGAGTGACACTGTTCAGAAGGCACAGTCACTAATCCTATCACTCCAATCTGTAATCCAATTGACCCTCAGGCTTTCTTGGCGTTTTGGAATCCTGCTTTTTGTTTTTGGGTTTTATTTTTTAAATATATTATGAACCCCTTGAACATTATTGGTTCCACTACTGTTACTGTTATTATTCTGAGCTGTTTTTCCTAGGAGTTTTCTTATGACCTTGGCTGTAGAGTTACGGCAGTGTGCAAATATAGACTAAAAATATTCCTGCTTTTCTGAATGCATCCTTAAAGCATGTGCTTTATTCATCTCTCTGCTCTTATTTTCTTTAATTCTTGACCTTACGCCAGCTAAACAGTAATTTTATAAATTTACACAGCTCCATGCAATTTCAGACATGAGGATTTTCACCCATTAATTTGGTTCTCAGGGCTGCAAGAACTGTCCCTTTGATCTCATTAGCATACAAAACAAATCAGTGATTACAGTGACCACACGTTATTCTCTGTTTATGTTTGAGAAATTCGCTACAAGATTAATGATCATTGGTCAGTTTGTTTGCCCACTTTAGCTCCTTTGTACAATCCTGCTTTGTATACTATGTAGCCTTAAAAAGAATTCTTGCACAAGAAAAGCATTTAGTATAATAACAACAAAATGAACGGCACTCAGGTTGATTCCAGGATGTTATTGCAAGTCTGAAAAAACACTTCAATATTAAGATCTGTTAAAGTCCGCTGGTTGTTGTGTAAAACTTCCCAGTTTATGTCTGTCAAGACATTGGACAGTCTACTTAGAATAAAACGTTGCTCACTCTTGACCAAGTTGGGCTCAGTCAGCGAGAAATGACGAAAACAGTTATCAGAGAATTTGCACTGGCAGAGAATTTTGATGCTTTGAACCATTCTTGTTATGAATGTTAGCCACCAGTCCATATTTATTTTCCAACTGATAGTGCATTTCGATGATGCTAATGACAAAGCACGGTGACATAAATTCGAAGTTTAGGTTTACCTGATGAAATGTAGAATGCACCGTAGTAATATTTGTTCACAAAGCAAAATATACATTGTTAGAATACTCAAAATTAAACAGCATCAACAAACCAAACAAAAAACCCGACAAGAATGCTTCCCTTCCTAGAACTGAAGTACAATTTTTCTACACCTGTGATCAACATCAGTGAAATATTACTCCATCTTGCTAAATTTTTCATGACTTGCTTTTGGCTAGTGATTTCTTCTGACACGTACCCTCTAGAAACAGGGAGAGAAAGCAAATCAATACGCTAGCTAATCTGAGTTTCTGAAGGCCATTTGTTTCTTTCACATAATTTTCATTTTCTCATGATAATGCATACAGCCGATTAACGTAAAAAATAAAAATAAAAATCTAAAATCCGTAACAGCAAGAAAGGAAATATTTTGTAATCAGAAGTTTTTCCTGGACTGAATCTTTCCTATGCTACTGCAGATCTGAAAAGTTTCCAGTTTGTTTAGCATGAATATTAAAGTCATCTAGAAAAGCATGATAGCAGTAGCAACATTGCATACGATGATAACCCATAAAGCATGTTAATTTCTTCCCTCTATTTTTAATTCCACCCAGCCGTGAGCCGTCCACTGTTCAGTACAAGATTAATGAATCACACTCTAATTGCTTTTCACATGTCAAACTCTACTCTGAGTCTTAAGGTTTCAAGAATCTAATGTCAAAACACTTTTTCTTTTGGCTAAGTCACAGCAAGCTAACTCCATCAAATGTGGTGATGCATTAGGAAGAATATTAATTACATAGTTTCTGAAGATTTCAATCTGTTCTGCAGTTGGAGTAGATTACAACGCTTAGCCATTAGTTTGAACAACATGAATTGATTCAGCCCTGCGAAGGAGGTATGCTAGCATAATAGCAATGCTTCCCTGTATGAAATCAGTATGATCATCTTCTAATCGTCAAATCAGCTAACTTTTTACATTAATCGCTTTTGTTCAGCAGATAGGCTTCTGGCATGTGATTGCTCAAACTCAGTGTGTTGGGTCCCTGCATGCACAGTACCATGGAGAGCTTTTTTTATGGAGTTGGATTAAATTCAGTGACTTTGCTACTGTTAATCCGAAGAAGTTTCTTCTGTTCCTCCTTCATACTGACAACGAGGCATGGTAGGAAGCAGGGCAGGAGGTCGATATCTTTATCACACTGATACCAACATGGGGTTTTGACACTTTGCAGATGATAGCCAACAGTTTAAATCAAACTAGCTTTTTAGATCCTTTAGCATCCTTGCTCGCTGCATTGTCTAAAGGCAAGGCTGAGCTGCCTGCCACATTAGCACAGACCCTTCCCTATTGCTCATGCTTTTTGTATTTCTTATCTGTACATGGTATACAGCTACAGGCTTTACAAATAGGAAATATGAAGCCAATAAGGTGGAGGTGTTTTTAAAATCCTTTTCCAGTTTTGTAGATGTGACCATATAGTACAGCCACACTCTAGCGGTTGCATTTTGTCTTATAAATTCTACAGAAGGGACATAAATATGAAAAAGTGATTGCTAGTTTGTGGTGTATTGATTATATTAATTTGACCAGATGACTCTGGAGAGGGAATTGCACTGCCTACTCATCAATAATTTACTCTTTTTTTCCTAGAGCCTAGAATCAGACAAGTCCCTTAAAGAGCTTGTAATAAATGCAGCTCAGGCCTCCAGAGACTCATTCCTGCCCAGGAGTTTGAAAATAACTATCTTCAACTGAATTAAAAATTTCTCTAAATACATCATGACATTCCAAAATATTGAGCTAGTTCAGATATGCTTCTAGATTTACATGGCCCTGAATAACTCTTTCTGTCTAAAGGGTTTTCTAAGTTTATAGTAGGCTAATAATTTCAGCCTCAGAGTCATTAAAATATTAGCAGTATTTTTTCTATAGAAAAGGAAATGCAGATGTCTGTCCTACTGAATGAACATCCCACTGACATTTTTGCTCTGAGAAAGGTATGTGTACCTGGCTAGCAAGCATACGCTGAATGCCGTGTTGCGACAGGTACAGCTCTGTCAGCGCAAACCAGATACAGGAGAGACACGGCAGCAGCCTGATGGCAGCCTTCAGAACGAGGAGTTCGTTGTTACTGTTACCTGACTCCGTGTTGTCTCACTTTCAAAGAGCGTTACGCAATCAAATTACATTGAAAATGAGTGAAAATTGGGCAGGTAATTCCACCACTTCTCTGGAAACCAAGGGCTTGTGCTTTACAGGATGCAGCAGAGGAGCATGTGAGCATTATGTGTGGTGCTTGAAGTACTGCAGCTGACACAAGAAAACATATTGGCTGAGCTCAGGGTCCCAAATTTTCTTTTATTTGGACCTTCTAGGGCAATCTTCCAAGTGAGAGGGTCAGCTGCCAGGATCTGCAAAGTACAATCTCATTCCATCAACTTGCAATCTCCCTTCGCTTTTCTCCTTGTCATACTGAGTACAAGAAGGGGCTGTCAGAAGGCAAATTAAATAAAAAAACCCTTCAGTTTGGCACTGCACTGAGCAGTGTTTTGGACTCCGTTTTTTCAAAGGGTGCCGCCATTTTATGGCAGGGAGCAGCCATTTGGTTAAAAGTGATACTGCTCTGTGATGGGCTGACAGCTATTTCTTGACACCATCATACCCACGCGCTCTCAGGCAGCCCTGTGATTGCCTGCCTGCTTCCTTTGGACCAGGAAAAAACATCTGTCAAAAAAATGGAGTCCAAAACAAAATGGCGCCGCCCCGTGTTGGCAGGGGAAGGGCCTCCCAGGCCTGATGTACTTCTGGGTAAACTGGACGGGGTGGCTGGTGCTGCCAGCCGATCAGAACAGAGTGTGTGACCGGATGAGATGAGTGACTTCGGGGGCGAATGTCCCCAGAGGATGCTGGGAGGGGGCGTGATTCCTCCTGTCACTTCCTATCTTGTCTGTCGGGGGTACCTCTCCTACTAATGCATCATCAGCTGCACGCACTATATTGTTCTCTATGATCTAATCAAGCTTTCTGTAGGGTGGAAGCAGTTTTATAACTTTTTTTAATGCCTAAAAAATGTATTTATATGGTTACATGGGCAAGCTCAGCTGCCGACAGAATGTTTCCAGTACTGGCATGATTATTGTAGGGCTTCCAGGCTGAGAGTTAAGAGAGTTGCTATTTCTCGGCTCTGTGAGACATTTACATAGAAGAAGGAAATGACTCAGAGCCTGCTCTTATACCTGCTGCCTTTTGCAACTTGCCCGCTAATAATAGCTAGATAGCACTCCCTTATGCAATACTTTTTATATATATATGTAACTTGAAAGAACCACCTAACTTTGCACATAGCTGCCTTTAATTAAGTAGCATAACTCTGCCCTTCTATTCTTTTTTGTAGATGTACTCAGACAAATGACTTCTCGTCTGTGTTTTTTTCTCCTATTGTTTCATACACTTCTAGGAAGCTGCAGAGCAGATGAGCTAGTGACACCCTGCCTCCTGACACCCTGCCCTTGACCAGTAAGGGCAGCATAGGGAGGATGCTGCCCACATTATCCAGGTAAGGAATGATTCTCTCCAATCACACTGCCACTGGTGGAGCCAAGGGGTGGCACAACTCTTACTTGCGTTCCAGAGGCATTTGCACGATTGACTGTGGCTGCCAGATGACCCGGACACCAAGTGACCCTGGCAGTCCACTGCAGCCATGGCATCGCTTATGATCCTGGGTTTGGTGTCAGTGATCGGGTGAGTTGCCGTTATAGGCACATCGTTGCTCATCTTTCCTACTGCCTCAATAAAGCTTTGTTTTATAATGAGTTATCAGACTCCATTACTGTTGGGACCACATCTTTAAGCAGTGTGAAATGGGTGTTGAGTCGCACAACTACGATGGGTTTTACACAGGGTTTCTGCTCAGAGGAGGCCCATTGGGTCTAGGCTCGTTGTGCAAAAGCAAACCTTCTCTTCAGCTCCTGCATCCAGTGACTGGAGTAGAGCTTATCACATACCAGGGCTACTTATTCCACTCTCACAATGACGAGGCATTGTCCCCAAAGGCTTAAAAGACATTAAAGTACAGAGATTTCCATGGTGCAAGTCTGAAAACTGAAATTCAGATGTTCTGAGTTCATTTGAGGGGACGATGTCTGCAGGAATCCAATCACAGCTTGAGCGGTGAGGTCAAGATCATCAAAAAGGGCTAACACACCCTGCCAAAGGTGATTTATGAAGGTGACACGAGAACAGTGAAACTAGTTACCGGTGTGCTAGGAAGCCTTTCTGCTGTGAAAATGATGTTACCCCATTCTCACCAAACCTTTTCAAGTGCTGCCAGCAACGAGGGGTGTAACTCATTTTCAGTTTTCTACTCAGTGGTGCCTGGGGAAGGAAGCCTAGCTACTAATAATGTTCATATTGTGTTTTTCACACAATATGTTTAGGTGTTAAGGGAAATTCTGTATTTATTACCCATAAATTGTAGTAAGAATAGGAAATTAGTATATATGGAGCACATTCAGAAACTGAAATAATAAAATTCTCCTCTTCTGGATGCCATTCAGTGTCAGAGACAGCAACTCATTTTTGAGCCCTCTTATGAATGACAGTAGATTTGAAACCTGTTAAGAAACCATTTTGCTGATTCACTAAATCCACATCTGGATGCTATCTGTTAACTTTGAAGAAAACAGTCTGTGATACATCCTAAGGTGTTGCACGATTTTCAAGAGCACATGCAGTGATCACAGCAATCACTGGGTTCATTACACCACATCATTGATTCTCGTATCACAACACAGTAATTCATCACAGAAGCAAAAACAACCAAACCATACTTCTAGATCAATCTGTCTGACAGTTTTAAACAAAAATTATGTCTTCTTACAGTAACTGCTCTTAGGATCATAATGCAGAAGGAATGACAAATACATTTGGAGGAAACAAGGGCTGTAAGGTTCAACAACCATTTAAAACATGAAACATACTATAAACAAAGTTCATTAGATCAATAAGGCCAATATTAATGGATTCATTTTCCTCTGTGGCATTTGATGCCCAGTTGCACAGAAACAACAGTGAAGATTTATGCAGTGAGGGGCAATCAGATTTCTTTTCTGAAATTCTTAATATTAATTCCTAGTGATAATGACATGCTGTGATATCCCTGTAGTTGCTTTCCCCTTATTACCAAATAAGCATTCAGAAACAATACTTTTAACAAAATATGCTATACTATATATATATGACATAGATACAATACATATGTATTACAAAAAATGTATATATAATATATATCCCATCACTACGGGTCTATGGACCACAATCTGAAAACCAGTGGACTTAAATACAAACATGCAAAGACTGATACTGTCTAAGAGGTGTAAGATTTAGGGTTCTAACTCATATTATTATTTATTAGCAATTGTACAAATCATAATCAGGTCTTTTTTAAAAGCCCACATTGGAGGTTTCATTGCCATTTATTTACAACAGCCCTTTATAAATCATTCATCTGGAGATTTCTCTCCCATGTGTTGTGAAAACATTTCTGTAAAATCCTCTTAATGGAGTCTATGAATCAATGCGCAGTAAGTGTCACAGGTTGAATTGATGGCTTAAGAACCAAGAAGGCCTTTTTATAGGCAGGTGTCAAAAGCACTGACTGAATTAGAAACTTTAATCTCTGGCTGTCAGTGAAATTTATGCTCCAAAGAGATAGTTGGAAAGTCCTACCTTTTTCACTGCTGTGGATATGAAGATCTGTCAGCACCTAAAAGAAGGGCCATAGGAATGAGAATTCTTTAGTCTAGAAATGAGAAGACTGAAGAGTTATATGATAGAATTATACCAGTCCTCAAATACCTAAAAGACAACTGAAAAAAAGAAAAGGAAATCACAGTGCTATGGGGCTTAAAATGCAGGAAAGGGTGCAGAGGCTGGATCACTGGGAACACTTTCTAATAGTGAAGACAGCAATACTGGAACAGATTATATGGAAGCCTGTGAAATCTTCATCACTGGTTTTTAGGTCCAAGCCAGTCAAACAATGTAAAGAATTATTACATTGCGACAGATTCTTCCCTGTCTCTAAAAAAAAAAAATCTCTTAAAGTCTGTCACAGACTTATTGTTTATTATTTTTACTACCTTGACAATGGGGAGGATTCAATCGCTGCTGTGACTCATGTCTGTAATACCCAACAGCTTCGGAAATACCAACGCTCTATCACTAGCACCCACTTTGGAGTCCTTTTGAACCTACTTTTGGACCTACTTGAAGGGTCTTTTTTCCCCCACGTCATATTTCATCAGGCAACCCCTGAGAAAATGGGAGTTTGGTAACTGCGGTATGTATTTAATAACTGTAGCAGGTTTGAAAAGCAGATTAGTCAGGTGAAATGATAAGAACCAGAAAGAAAATGTAGGCAGGGGTAAGAATATTTCAATGTTAATGAAGAAGGTGAAATCCAAGACACAACCTTATTTGTGAAAATCACTCCCCTAAACTAAAATTCAGTTATTAAATAAAAGTGACCTCATCATCAGTTATTCCAGTATCATGAGTTACAGCCCCACTAGCTCCTTTGAACGACAAGTATTCAGTGAAATAAAAGGGATATCACCTTGGTGCTCACTTATCCATGGAGATGTTGCTCAGGTTACAAACCTAAATGAAAGCAGCTCTCAAACCACTCTGTGGCTCTGCAGATTTATTACAGTTGCCAGTGGTCTCTTAATTGTAGCTGTACCCTCCCATGAAGTTCAGTTTCACGTGTCACTCTCTGGCTGTAATAGGCCTGTTAAATATAAGGAATTTCTTAATATTGGCTTTCAAGTTTTTGGCTACTTCCTCTTCAAATTCCTTCTTAGCCCTGATCATTTCAGTTAGAATTTCATATGCCCTAGTTTATGCTCTTCTTACTATCTTCATTAATTTTATGATTTTGGTTTTTGAAGTAATTACAAAATATTAATCGATGAAATATTTCATCAATTGTTTTGCCAAGAATTTATCCTCACTTACTTTTTAAGATAGTGAAAAATGATTTCTGATGTATAGAAGAGAACTAACCTTTAACTTGGTACAAAACCTGAACTCATTTTTTAGAAGAGTCCAGCGTAATTGGCTGAATGGTGAATTAAGAGCTCAGACAATGAAAATGGAGAGCACTGTGTATGTATGCAAAAAGCTCTCGGAAGAGTTGTAAAAATCTATTGCCATTGAGTGTCACTTGATCATGAAAACATTAAAGCAATTAGACGCCACTCTGAGTTGTACAAAAATGGATACGGGTGTAATTTAACACACAGTTTGTTTAATTCCTCAATAACTTCCATTAATGTTTATTAAAGGCACTTTCAAGTACAAAGAGCGATAATGTTTCTGGAACCTGTAAGGTTAGTAGTTGGTGACTGTCTAGGAAAATATACCTAGGACAGCCTACATTACTCAAAACAGTCTCTTCTTCAGTCTATGGCTATTTAACAGAGAGGAGAATGAGTCTGGGCTCCCGCAGAGCTGTAGGACATAATTCTGTCCAGTGGTTTTAATAAGCATAGCAGGTCAGCTAGAAGGAAGGCCAAGATTTTGTTACGTTGCCCTAGGTTTCTCACAGTTCTGAGCTTCCTAGGGACTGAAAGGTGGAAAGGAAATTCTTTACGACCTTGTTAAGGACAAAACATGCAAGCTTCTATAACTCAGTTTTTCTGTATTTACCCTTCTTTTACTTATTTCTATCAAATCAAAAAAACTAAGATAAATAAACATTATTTCATAGGCTTCTTAGGAAGGTTTAACATTACACAGTGTCATGCTTTAAGCCCAGCTGCCAACAAAGCACCACGCAGCTGCTCGCTCACTCCTTCCCCGCCCCTGCTGGGATGGGGAGGAGAACTGGAAGAAAAAGGTAAAACCTCGTGGGTTGAGATAAGGACAGTTTAACAGGACAACACAAGGAAAGAAGAAATAACAATAATACTAATAAAAGAATATATCAAGCGAGTGATGCACAATGCAGTTGCTCACCACCCGGAACACTCAGCCCATTCCCGAGCCACGATCCCTCCTCCCCCACCCAGCTCCCCCAGTTTATATACTGGGCATGATGTCATATGGTATGGAATATCCCCTTGGCTAGTGCGGGTCAGCTGTCCTGGCTGTACCCCCTCCCAGCTTCTTGGGAAAATTAACACTATCCCAGCCGAAGCCAGGACACACAGTCTGAAATAAAAGCTTACAATTAATTTACAGTGTCGGTTGCCTTATTTTTATTTTTCACGAAACTAGACATTTTCAAGCAATATTTTATTCTTGGTCATCCTTAACAGTCCATTATTTCCATATTCAGGATAATTGTTTGGGTCCATGAAGTCTTGGAAATAAAACAAGTTTGAAGGTGAAGGGAAAAAAAATCAGTAAGCATCCAGAAAAGTGATTGTATTTTTACTTCAGCTTTTTAGAAAAAGCATGGTATTTTCTCTTTACTATTTTTTACTCATTAATTAAAGCTGACACTTCCAAAACCAGTGTTAAATTTAACTGCGATTTAAGAACTCATGTGTTAAGCTCATCTATTTTAAGTTAAGGTGACTAGACACCAAACCAGCTGCTGCTTCTAACAGAAAATGAAGTTTACAACTACGTATCACATGCAAAATGACATCCTTATGCAGAAATCTTCAGATTTGTTGATGGAAAAACCCTTTACCCTCAAAACAACATTTCTGAATCAAATATCAAGAAATCTTTCTATCAGCTTCTGGGTTTTTCATTTTTATGTTGTGTGGGTTTTGGGTTTTTTTTTCCTGTTGTTGGATGCTGTTTTTTTAATAAAAAACAAGTATTTTCTATAAGGACACAAAAATATGTCCAGATAAAATAATTAACCAGTGTTTAGGCTCATATATCATGGTTTAACAACAATCTACAGATACAGGATATGGAACAGGCATATGGTGATTTTACCTTTACTTTAGAGAAGTGTTACTGAGTTGGACTCAATGCAACAAACGCCCAGCTTGTTCCACACAAATTTTTGAAAATGCAGTTTCCATTATGATCAATTAGTATTTGCCCCATCACAGATAATAGTTTTAGGACTCAAAATATTTAGCTGGGACTTTCTCACGGTAGATATGTTTTACAGAAAATGCAAAGGCTACCCAAGTCTTGTTTTTTTTCCTCCCATGACCATGTTTGAAGAAGCGTGGGGAGAGGAAGGGTTTTGAGGTTTCGTTTTGGGGTTTTGTTTTGTTATTTTTGTGTGTTTGATCACCTGGGAAGCAACTCCAAAAGAAAATGGAATTGTTTTCCAGGTTGATAACCCTGTGAGCTGCACAGAAATCTAATACATGGCAATGAAATTGATATTTGCAATGGTGCTCATTCTTAGGTACGCTATAACTTCTATAAAGCTTCTTAGGAAATGAATCGTGTTGTAGTACGGGTCTAATTTTAGCAGACTTGAGGAAAAAAAATAGTCCATTTGCTTTAGAATCATGCTGGGTGAAGGGAAGAAGTCATTTAAGTTGAAATTGTTATATAAGTACTTTTATGGTGAAAAAACAAATCAAGCAAAAAAGCATGACAGAAACTATCACTACATAAAAACTGACTAGTTTTTTAATCAGCCTAGTTTCACATATATATGTTTGGACACAAATGTATGCATGTTGTACATGGAAGCAAAAAAAAAAAGACAGGAATGCAAAAGGCAGAGATAGATACTTCTCACTAATTAAGTTTCCAGTCAACAACACAGTTGGCACAAGGACAGAGCTACCATTAGTACTGTTCTTAAAGTGTCCACAGTCCTACAGCAGTAGCTGACATCAGACATGCCTAGCTGAAAGCCTTATGATAACACACTCCTACACCCCAGTGGTAAAAAAGGGACACGTCTCCAAGCAAACCTTTTTATTCAATCAGAATAAGCAAACAAACAAGAAAAACGGTCTGATGAGCAGATTCAGACTTGGGATTTTTCCTTAAATATTTCATTAAACCAAAGGGGATGTTAGCAAATGCTCTAGTATTTCTTTTTCAATATTGGGATGCCAATCAGAATTGAGGTTTATGCAGTGAAAAAGTATGTAAATCCCTTCATTACAAAGTCAATCTGAATACGAAAAAGGGCAAGTGCTCCATGTTAGATAGGGTTATAACAGTTCAGTTCCTATCATAATTAATGAGAGTGTCACGGCTAAATGCCATCACACCGTTTTAGATGTCCTAGGGCCTAATTCAATTCCCACTGAAAACAGAAGGGATCAGATCATTCAATTAACTTCAGTGGCCTTTGGATTGGACTTCAGACTCTGCTCGGAATGAGATGAAGTTCTCCATTGAGAGACTGAGCACTTCCAACTCCTGTTGAGTTTGGCACCTTCTTACTAAAGCTGAGTATCCAAAAGGATACTAACTGCACCCAACTGCAATCATTTCCTTTGAAACTCCTGAGTAAATTGTTTAAGTGAAAAACAGATCACCTTCTTTCTTAAGATGCAAAACATTAAAGATTATTATAGACAGAACATAATACAACACATATGGCTTTGTATTCGTATTTTGCCTTTTTTTATGGAGCACCCTGGGAAAAATTAACTGAGATTTTTTTTCTGTGGTTATAATATTATGCAGGACAATAATATTACAACTTAACTGCTACAATTCAAGTAAAATTTCTCAGCAGAAGTATGTTTTTCCATACATTTAATGCTTGTTTACAGTTATGTAGTTAGTCCTAAAAAGGACACAATTCTGCTGTCATCTTCAGAGTATCAGAAAATACATACACGATACACATGTCCAAAAGGCAGCAGTACAGTAATTGAGAGACATGATTATTGTGCCCTCTAGAAACATTCAGAATGACAGATGATGATAATTTCCTCATAAATCATGTCTAAAACATGAAAAATGCAATGGAACCTCATTTTATTAATACGATCTTATCAGTACTAATGGAGGAGGTAGAATTTGGGTCTGCAATGTTTATCTGACTTACTTTCATGACAGAATTTTCCAGAATTTGCAATCATGTGTGTACAGAAAAAAAAAATCTTATTCAAGATGAGCAGCACAATATATTTTGCCTCTCCTGTGTTGCTGTATTACTTTTACTGATCCTTGATGATTGACAGGAGAGCAGAGCTGCAGCCTCCTACTTCAGAACAACTTACCAAGACAGCAGTGGAGGTTTTTTTGTTCATCAGGACTAGAGGAATAAAAGAAAAAAGAGAACATTTTAGACTCAGAGAACCCAAGGTAACAATTCTGCATTTTCTCCATGCTTTCAAGCTGGAATGTTTTCATTATTTTTAATATAAAGGAAACTTTTTTTTATATTTTTGACTGAATCTGTTGAATGAGAATAAGGCTAGCCTCCCCCACACTGCATTTTTATTCAGTGAAAAGCTCATAAATTGAAGTTCCAGTAACTTTTTTTTAACATCATTATCTCCCCTATTCCACCTACATCTTCTAAGATTTTCTATTCATTATAGAATGTGGTGCCAAGTTGACTCCACAGTTCCAAAGTGTTTGATTTACAGGTAACAGTTTGCGGTATCTTGGTAAGTTGAGAAGTCTGAGCCTTGAACAGATCTTCTCTGCATTTGGTGGCACTGGGATCCAAGGGGTTTGTTTGGGGCCACATTTGCCTTTCACACAGCAGATTTTGCGCTCCAGGATGACTTTACTAGATGCTCTTTTCAGAAGGACCATGTCAAAATATATTCTTCACTTCCAAATATTCCCCCGACAATTTTTACATTCTCTCAATGCAATGCAGCATTCATCTGGAGCATTCAAATGGACAGTAATAAGGGTAATTTTAACCCACAATAAATTCTTATAATATGTATTGCAATCTTATAACATAGGATTGATAACAGTTATGATGTTCTTTAGAGAGGAATAACAAAATAAATGGAGGCCTTCTAACTACGGAAGAATTTTCTCATCTTCCTCCCAAAAGATGGCAGATGAGACGCCAAGCAGGGAGAATCATTCAGCTGCCAAGAAGGAGATTACAGCTATTACAACCAGCTTCCCTGGCTCACGAGGAAGATACTGATGTTGGTATAGCTCTGAGGCCAAGGAGAGACTATAACAACCATGTCTGTTTTGAAGAGACACCCATTATGTTAACGTTAGTGACTGCACATTGCTTAACATGGGCTCAAATTCCTCATTACTTTACGAACAATTCCTGTGGTAAATGTCATACGCCTTGCAGAAAAAAGAATGGAAAGTTTTCTACTGCAGGAAAACTACCTGACCAACGTTCCCAAGCATATGCCAAGTACTTTTGGGACTATGAGTCCATCTCTGAGAAGCTCTTAGAGGAAAACATGAGAGATTAATACATGGATTAATACCAAAATGTCCTTAGCAAATAGAGAGCTTCTATAAAGGAACTATAGACCCAACCTGCTCACACAGCAGCTGAGGTTTGATTTCTCACCAAAATTTCAGGTTCCGCATCTTTATTTCAAAATCATTGATTTTCATCATCTTACATCAATGTAAAGTTTCCTAACAACCTAAAGAATGAGATGGAGTAACTGGCAGTATTATTCCCCTTACAAGGCAGATAATATCACTGTAATGTGCACTGTCTTAAATGTGAGCTCCCTGTAGAATGAATGTCCTTGCAACTGTCCTATTGCTATTGGCAAATAAAATTATTGTTAAGTATTACCACAGCTCCCATTTAGGCTGCAAAGCGACTACGTTAATAAGGTATCTGACTACACTGAATACTGGGCTCTTCTAAAAATCTGGCTGTAAATATTGCATTGACAGCTGCTGGGTGATGAGCTGTTTTCTAGGGATTTAATAGAAACTAAAATCTGTTGAAAATCTGGGTACTGAACAGGTGACAAAATTCTTATGCTGGTATGTTACATCTAAAATTCCCCCATCAGCTAACATTTCTTATTAGCTTTTAAGGGAATGTTATAATTCACAAAAATATTTCTAATTACAGCTCAAGGGGAGTAAGTTATTTGACTGGTGCTTTTTCCTAGCAGGTTTGCCTTCTGTCATTACTAGTTAACTCTGAGTCAGGATGATCGCTTTAACTGTCTGAGAAACTCAAGCAATCTGTAGATACGAAAGACTTAACTCATACAGGTGCAGGCTATAAATAGGGGGTATAAAGAATAAAAGATATTACTGCAGTCCACAAGACTGTGGACTAAATTTGCCATCTTGTTTTCCTAGGAGAGGGATAAATGCATGAAGACTAAAGTCTTCAAGTCATTAAATCACATGACACTTTCATTCCCTTTTTCTCCCTTCTTCCTTCACAAAGTCACAAACAAGATGATCACTGGATTTTTTTTGAGTTTTGCTAGGCTGCCTGACGGACATCATTGTTTCCTTCGATCCAGGTGAAGATCAGTAAAGACAGAAGAGAGGTCAGGACAACATGCTGTGGTGGGCTGACCTTGGCTGGCTGCCAGACCCCCACCCAGCCGCTCTCTCATTCCCCCTCCTCAACAGGACAGAGGGAGCAAATAAAATGGAAAAGCTTGTGGGTCGAGATAAAGACAGGCAGATCGCTTAACAATTATTGTCATGGGCAAAATGGACTCAGGGAAAATTAATTTATGTCCAAATAAAAATGGAGTTAGATCGTGAGAAAAAAAAGACAAATTAAAACAACACCTTCCCCACCCCTTCTTCCCAGGCTCAACATCACTCCTTCACTACCAACTGCTTTACCTCCTCCCTCACCCGAGCGGCGCAGGGGGATGGGGAATGGGGGTTGTGGTTGGTCCATAACAGTTCCTCTCTCCTGCTCCTTCCTCCTCACACTTTTCCCCTGCTCTGACATGGTTCCTCTCCATGGGCCACACTTCCTTCAGAAAAAGCCTGCTCCTGTGCGGGTCCTTCCCACGGGCTGTGAGGAAATACGTGCCCCACTGTGGTCCTCCATGGGCTGCAGGAGAATCCCTGCTCCCGTGCCTGCAGCACCTCCTCCCCCTCTTCAGGGCCAGGCAAGGCTAACCAAAGCAGATCTAGAGAAGAGACCATTACATTTTTTAAATAAAACACTTCTGAGGACAACTTGCTGATCGCTTTACTTTTCTCATCCAAATTGGAACCAAAAAGACCAAGGCCTTTGGGCAATAGCTGCTGCTTGCATTTGTGATATCCCAACAAGACTCAGAGGGTTTATCATCATTAAATCATTTACATCCCTGGAACACCGCTGCTGGGGCACACTACCTCCTCTCCTCCAACGTCTTCCTCTGTCAGCATCTTCAATGTTGAACACCCCATTTGCCTCCAAGTTACAGCATTGGAGAAATGAAAGAAAAAGTTTTAAATATGAATTGCAATTTTCCCCATGGTTTCTGCAAGACCCAAGTTTGTTGAACTTCAGATATGCTGCGAGGAAAAGCTACTCGTAAGGACTTCTGCATAGACTACAAGATTTGCAATCCCTTTTAGGAAGAAAAGCGATTCTTGGATACTTAATCAGCATGGCAGCTACTTCTATAACCTGAATTCAGCAGAAGTTTAATCGTATTTATGCATCTTTAGAGCTCCATTAATATGCTCCATGCTGTAACGATAAGTTATACAATATAATGTTTCCTGCACAACTGCAGACTAGAGGCCTGAATAAATTGCAGTTCAGCCAAAGTTTAAGCAAATACTAGATGTAAAAGCAGGTAAAACACCAGCTAAATCTATTGTGTTTTTTTCAAATCTAATAAAATAACAGACATCAGATAATTATTACAAGAGACTAAAATTACAGTAATTGATTGCACTACCCCCTCCCCTCAACACGCACACAGAGTTACCTCTAAAGTAAAATATAAGCAGGCTTTCTGTTTCAGTTAAAAACTTCATTACTTTACCATTATGTTGTAAACAATTTTATATATTATGATTATAGGAATTTCACTTCTGAATGTCTGCTTTTCTGTCAGCACGGGCTTTGCATAACGATAAAATAATAAAGCAACTGAAGGCGTGCCAGCATTCAATCTGAACTGAAATCTTCGCCTCTATTTGGTGAAACCACCTGAATCTCCACACTTTAGACACAGCTTCTGTACACCAGACAAGGTACAGCAGTGTCACCTTTGAGGTTCCATTCACAGCCTGACCCTTAAAGAAAGTGTATTAAAAGAAAATACGCTGTCTATAAAGCTACAAACATACACATCCACATAGGTGTTTTTGAGACAAGCAACAAATGACCCAAAGTGGGGCTGGGCTCCCCTGGCCCCACTGGGCCCTTGCCCACCCCCAAGGCAAGGCTTGCTCAGTGCACAGTACCGAGGTGAGTGTAGTCTCAAAGGAAGACGGAGTCCATCTTACGTGGCCTCCTCTTCAAAGATTTCCACATAAGATACTGAATTCTCCAAAGTGGAAGACAGCAAATGCAAAGATGTCAGAATACAATTCCAGTGAAATTAAGGTTTCAGCTATTTAAAGTCATCACTGCTTTTGGATAAAAAGATTTTTGGGTGCTGAGCTAGATATCTATCTTCCAACTCAACCCACAAGAAGCTACGGATGCAGTCAGCGTAAGCTGAGGAAAACCTTTTGAGTGGTTTGTTTATTTACTGAAAAGAGCAATTCAGGTGCAGGAGCCCCATGGCTTTGCATCAAACTCAGAGGAGAATCTCTGCTGAAACAAAAAAGTAAAGGATCTCTGAAATGCCCTAACCATTTCTTTCATATCAAAAGTGAACTGCTTTGATGTTTTGAAAGAATTAATACTCCAGTACTTGTTACAAAAGCCATAATCCCAATCATGACCCTCCACAAAGGGAAGAAGGAGAATGATGGAGAATGTCCCCATATTAAAAAATAGCTTAAGCAGTCATCCAGGAGGTAGAAGACAAAATACTGAGAGAGTCTGAAGGTCTAAGTGCAGAAGTACATATGAGGATGTGCTTACCAGTAAGCCTACGAAGCCCTTAAGCATACCCATTGCAGTCTTTTAAGTCCACTCTATTGCAGCCTATATATAGGTACAAGCAATTATCCCCTGGAATATTTTAACAGTAAAAGGAAGTGCTTGTCTGAGCATGGACTAGTAGTATGAACAACAGAGATAACAGTAAATTCTCTTTTAGCTTGGAGAAAAAGGAGTATAACCACTTAAAAGAAAACATAGCAAGTTGTGTGGCTCAAATTGCAATACAATAAAAGGTTTTGAAATATCAGCACTTTTAACTCCATGTAATGAAAACTAGCATAGGACAACAGTATATCTTCTAATTAGGTAGTAGGTTCAGGTCAACTCCAAAAATAACTCTGGCACAATATTTGCCAACATATTGGCTTCTCTGAGAATGAACGGAATCTACAGCTATGTGTACCCAGGGGGATAAAAATTAAAATAACCACTAGAAATCACTCTGCTATTCAAACAGCTGATTTTCCTTCCTTTTCTGGCACCAGGCACATATTTCATCCAGAATTCCTACTATAACAGAGGGGTACAAATTACTCTGAAAAGTATTTCTCTGAATTGATAATCATCAATAAACTGAGCACGGGTTAGTAGTATTTTAGCCAATAAAATTCAACTGTTCTGCCTAAAAGGTTACTTACCCAGCGGACTATCTCTCAAAATCTGTTTATGTACATGTGCATACTGCATTGTGCCAAATGCAGTATAATAATACGTTATGTAAATTCCAATTATAGGTAAAATAATAGCAGCATAGGTTTATTGCAAGTTATTGGGCTGTATAGCACCTTTTTTTTTTTTTTTAGAGTCAGTAGCAAAACTTTCACCTACTTAAACAGCAGAAGAATAAAATCTTCTCTCAGAACTGGCCTTGAAGTACAAATTAGTTTTGCAACCCTGGCTCCAAGACAGTGTAATTTTACCTTCAACTTCAAAAGGACCTCAGTTCTACCTGTGATGTACTTAGGGTCTATATTTGGATTCACTATGAATTACTCCTTCACCTTTGAGAAACCCATTAGACCCTTAAAGATATTTAGGAATCTAATTCCAACAGATGTTTCTTTAATATTTATACAGCTTCAATGGCTTAAATTCTGTTCACACTTCTCTTTCTGAATACTTTCTCCATTCTTACTTTCCTCCATTTTCCTAGAGAAGTTTACTGACTGACCATAAACATTTAAATTATCTATATTATTGCAAAAATTGGATTCTGGATACAAGAATGTACAAAAGTCAAGAAAATCAAAGCCAGGCCAAAAGTGGACTCTGTAAGATACCACCATATTACATGCAACAGTAGGTGACATATTTTCCTCCCTCCATGCTTTTGTACTCTACTGTAACATTAGCATACTTATTTATGTTACTAAATATATGCAATAAATATACACTATGGCTTCAGTTAAGATTTCCACAGAAACATTCTGGAATATTATGCTGTGCATAAGTGACTATGAGTGTGTAAGTGTAAGTCTGTGCGTATTTGCACATATTTTTTATTATTATTATTATTTCACTTGGAAAGAGAAATTAGATTTTGAATTTAAGTCACATTAAAAACAGTCTAAGTGTAGCTCAAACTACACATAAACATCTTAGTAATGCACCACCTATTACAAGAATGCCATTCTGCTGATCAGTTTTGGCCCTGAAGTGTCTGTCTTCTCCTCCCTGATGGCCAGTAGCAAAATATTTGCCATACTCAGAAAAATTTCCATGAGACAAGAGCCAAGAAAAAATCTTCCGTATACATTTTTTCTCATTCCCAAGTTTAAATCAGAACCTTTAATGTTACTTTAACATAGTTTGCATGTGTTAATCATATCATTAATGTTATGACTGACAGATAAAAATTAGTTTAATGGAGAGTTCAGGGTTCTTAAATCAAGACAGGCTTTTGGGTTCTCATGATTAATAGACCAATACCCAAGCCACATATGCTCTAACTGAAAAGCAAGACGGATAATGAGTTCATGCATCCGTTGAAGGAATTTTAAAATATATGGTGGACTACATTACAGTGATAGCACATTACACTGGAATTAATGCATGATAATTTGTCTGTCATAGTCAGTGTTAAAAGAAAAAGTGCAAAGACTAAGCAGGGATATTCACAAATTAGACTGCAGGAAATCTAATGAGATGTAGGATGAATGGGGCGAAAAAAAAGGAGATAGTACCACTGGATTAATTTTGAGACTTTTACAGAAAATTCCAGTCCCAAAGGGATGTTTTATGTCATGCAAGAGTCTCATGGCTTGTGCAGTCTTCACCTAACAAATACCCAGGTCCTCACCAGGCCTCTAATGAAACCAGTATGCCTGCATATTTTCTGCTCACTTCTTATTTCTTAAGAGGAATTATATTTCAGACAGATATTGATAGCCTGCTCTCATACTTGTGATAAGGACATTTCAATGGAACTAATTGTAAGGATTAAGTAAAACATGAGTAATTTAAATATATGTTGGCATGTACAAAGCCAAACATAAGAAGGAAAGCCAGTAGTTAATAAAAATAAAGAACCAAGAGAAGTAATTCAGGATGGTACAAAGCTAGAGTAGGACTCACAGAGTGGAATAACGATAGGAAAGTGTGGGCTGAATAATATAAAGACCATAGAGTTTTAAGTTTCTCTCATTAGCAAATTATGAGTCCCCAGAGATGAAATTTTAATATCTAATTTTATAATTGGCATTTTATCACAGCAATTACATAGCCAAAAAAGTTGATTTTTAATCTCACAAGTTTTGTCAAGCTGGTACGTTTCATTCTGATCCCTCCTCCTTCTCACCTCAAATAAGGAAAAAAATACAGAAAATAAAGATTTGGACAGAATTTCTCTAAATTTTATAAGTAAATATCAATGTACAAAACTCATGCCATTATATTTTATTTTATCACTTGCTTATCTGCTGAAATACAGCCCACCATTTCTGTTCTTTACTGGTTTCATAATTATTATGTAACACATTACAAGATAAAGATTTCGTCTTAAACTTATAACTTAAGAAAAGAATTATAGCACCCTGGTTTTTGACTGAATGGGGTGAAAGTGTATAGAAAAATACATGAACCATAATTTCCAACTAAAGCGAGCAACACTGAGGAAAGCACCTGAGGTGCGCTTAAGTGTTTATTTGAAATAAGGCTGAATTGAAGAAAGAAGAGATTTTTTAAATTTCCAAATGCTTAGGATGAAAACAGTGACAGTACCAATGAGAGAGAGGGCCTTTAGGCTCTTCCCATCATATGTGTGGGAATACAGGTCACACGGAGGGTGCTAATAGATAGAAAGGGAGGGGTGTATCTCATTCCTATATTTGCACCTGTGTGCTGTTAGTGATCTTAAGATCACTAACAAAAAATACAAACAAAACTAGGAGGAATAGAAGAAAATGACATAATCCCATCATCAGAAAATAAATACTGCATGTATTGAAGTGGTTTTCCCCAAACAGATGATTCAATTGCCAAGAAATATCAAGTACATTTCAAACTCCTATCTTTGCAACATACATAGATAACAATTACTCTTTGTACAAAGCTAGCAAAGTGTATAAACTAATTTACTGCATCAATGCTTGTAATTAATGTTTCCTAACTCATCTCAGATCATATATACTACATTACACCTGTAATTTTCCCAGGTTATTGGTAATACATTACTACAGTGACGCTAAAAATCCATTCACATGCTGTTTTCTTTCTGTAAAGCAAAGATTACTGCTCATGCTGTCTTAGAACCTGTTTCCCTAGAGTATTGCAGTATCACCAAAATCATAAATTCTTTAAACTCGGTGTAGATTTGATAAAGAATTAAGCAAATTACAGTAGAAATGGGAGAAACAGTGGTAGATGAAAAACAGTGCATTATTTTCCTCTGCGTATAATACTCTTCAAAATATTCATCTTCTGAATGCACCACGGCACAGGAGCTGAAGAGCTGAGAAGAATCTAGGAGGCTGCTTATAATCACCTGAATGTTGGAACAAGCACAAACATCCCTTTGACCTATGATCAGTGGCAGACCACAGTCAAGAATGTTAATTAGAATCTCATCTTCTTCTGGTTCCAGTAAAGAGATTTAAAATGTTCAATGTATATTGGAATTCAGTGTACTGAATCAAGAATAAAATCATATTAAGGCCTACTCCAGCTGGTTTTATTAAACCGTTCTAATTTCAGACGTGAGAACAATCATAATTTTTGAGGGAAGATTATCCAGCATAAGTAGGTTCCATGACCACTGCTGCTGAATGACCAGAAAATAGGATAAGCTCCACAAGAAGTACACCAGGCCCATAGAAACAGTGCAAACTAAAAGAATATTGTTGCAGCAGATACACAGTGCAATGTGCCTGAGAGCGAAGGCAAAATAACAATCAAGCAAAACAAACTTCATGAGACAAATGGTTAGTGAATGCTGCATGGGGATGGCATGTGTGCCACGAGACAAAAGTGGGGGTCCAGAGGCGACCAAGGGACCCCAGCAATGTCTCCAATACTTCACCTTACACTTCTGCATGATACTTGAAATATGCAAAAACTTCTATTGCCAGCTTATTATTAGCATTATCTAAAATTTCACTAAGTCCAACACAAGAAGATTAAATGAGAAGATGACACTCAGCCGTAAAAATGTAACCTGACCTGAGAAGCACCCTGTTTTGTTTGTAAAAAGGAAATACTGCCAATTAGTTTGTTTCAGATGCAACACTGAATCTGTACTGAGAAAAGTTACACAAAATGTTTCAAAGTCAAAATAAGAATTCAGGATTATTTTTTTTTTTTTAAGAATTTACCTTAATAGTGTCTAACTGATTTTGAAAAAAAAAAAAAGAAAAAAGAACCCTCCATTAAATGAAATCATTAGTGATGGCTTTTATCTGGAAAAAAGAGCACAAGAAGTGAAGGAAAACTTGAGGGCAAGCCAGGTACTTCTCACACTATGTCCAAGAAAAGAAATATTGTTGCTGGGATTACAGTAACAATGAGCAGGGAGATGCCCCTGAGTTGTCAGCCCCAGATGTGACGAATTTGGCTCACAAATGATGAAACTTATGGTACAATGAATACCACAGTTGGTGAGTTTTTCATGAAATGTGAAAGAACATTTTGATAGACCCAACGAACTGCTTCACTTCCACCCTCGTCACTTGGCTACCGTTAAATCAGGCTCAGTTGAAAGACTGACTAAACATGGTGACAAAGGACAATGAAACCAGTAAGCTTGCCTGATCTGTATTAGACAGTGAATCAAGTGATATGGGGCAAAGGGGCATTACGGGCAAAAAGTCAGCTCTGGTCACTACTCGAGAAGAAATTTTGGATCGAAAGCTCTTCTGGTACCATCTGGAGTCCTCTCCACATAAGACGTAACTTTCTTGAGCATTCTGCTCTCCTCTATCTGTTGCCTCAACAAAATTCATTATCTGCATTGGCCCAGGGGAAGCTTCATGATTTTTTTCAGGGAACTAAAAGAATTAGCATGTAATTGGAATTTTTGTTGGTTGTCCAATGAAAAAAAATTTCTCAGAAGGTTTTTTCTCTCTGACAAGTTTTTGAAAACCAAAAAACCCACGCTGTTAAGACTTCTGATAGAAAGGGGAGAAGTCATTGACAATTGCAATAAGGCAATTATTGGATAACTTACCTTCAGGGAAAGTGTTTTTGTAACTTCTAATTGGAGATTTAGTTAAGATCTGAATCAAGAGGGTTTATATTCCTTCTGTATATTATATTTTAATTGCTTTTTACAGTCTGGCTGAAAGTGCCACAAGGTATAGAGTTATAATTTGAAGATATTATAAATTTTCCTTTGGGAAGTGTGAAAAGTCAGCAGCAGAGGGGAGCAGAGAGAAGGCAGTACTCCAAAGGAACTGCCTCCATCCAGGCAGATGCCCCTGGGAATTAAGTACATTGCTTCCTTTACCAATTTTAAACTTGTCCCTCTGCTGAAGCAGCTATTGCATTATTTGAAGGTGCATTTTTCGTTCTTTCCTGGTCTTTTCTCTCACTTATGTTTTACATGATCAGCTGAGAGAGAGTGCCTTAAGAACTGTTAAGGGCAAAAATGTACCTTGGGCTTCATGC
Source organism: Gymnogyps californianus (assembly GCF_018139145.2). NCBI lineage: Eukaryota > Metazoa > Chordata > Aves > Accipitriformes > Cathartidae > Gymnogyps > Gymnogyps californianus. The sequence continues at coordinate 2,171,933 of NC_059478.1, forward strand.
AAATGAGAATCAGGCTCCGCATTTTAATGACTGATGCCTGTAAACTTTCTGCTTGCTCATTAGCAGAAAGATGTGTCAAATTATAGAAGTGGTACGGATACTGACAGTAAATGAGTTTCAGGGGGTTTTGGTCTGCATCTCCTATTTCCTATCATTTTAGTTACCCTTTGCAGACTCTCATATGATACAGTAGCGATGATATCAGCTGGGTTTTGCAGAAATTACTGTAAAAGCTATAACTTTTTATAGTGAATCACAAGTTCTTACTACAGCTAGTAAGCATGCCCTTAGTACTTCCATAGCCTGTCATAAAAAAAATTCTGCATGAAGTTATTCTCTATTAAATTGTTAGACAACTTTTTATTAAACCAGTCTGAAAGCTTCCTGGAAACATTAAAATAAAATACTGAGATTACTTTTAATACTGGACTGTCTCTTTGTAAGGTCACAGTTTTGGAGGATAACCTGTTTTACAACCAGATGCATTGCTGAGAGAGGGAGCATGTAATAGTGTTAGTGCTGTACAACCTGGAATGCCTTATAAGAGAGTTTGGTGTGTCTCAGCAAAAATTCATTCCAGAAGAATTCAATCAGTTCTTGGGAGAACTTTCTGATGTGAAAAAATAATTGAGTGCTTGACATCTAGCTTTATAGGTCAAACACTGAAAAAGCATATCTTGGCAACAAATTGGGATGAAATTGTAGAATTTTAGTTGTGAGGTAAGTTTGCGGTTTTGTGGAACAGATGGTTTGGATGATGTGGGTTTCCGAGAGTGCTTTCCATTAGGACAATAGTAAACCAAAAGCAATGTATTTGTGGTTTTTTCCCCAACTTGACAGATTTTAAATTAACCATTTTATACCAAGTTGAGTACTCCAGAAGCTAGCTGACCGAGAGTTAGAGCTTAACTCAAGAAAGGACGTACCTGTTTTTGAATCAACCGTCTTGGTCCACAACTTTGTGTGCTTTTTCTACAGGATAAAAAATGGTTCTAATAAAAGAGATTATCTCCTTCTCACAGTATAGCCTATTATATACTCATAAATGAGTATGGCTATAGCACATACACTAACTTAATTGCAAGTGTTACCTACTTTCTAATTTTGCTGACATACATCTTGATTGATGGGTTGGTAAAAAAAGTCTTAGTAATCAGGTATTTTATAGGATTACTCTAGTGACTTTTAAACAAGTAGTGACCTAATGCTACCACAAGACCTTTTCACACAAATAGCAGCATTAGCATCTTCCTTTGATAGGTTTTCATGTTTTATTTTACTTTGTTCCTTCTTAGGAAAGGGAACAAATAAAATATTTAGTAACTTCTATTTACAAGCTGAAACGGGATTTCTACCTACACTGACAGTACCTATTTATAATTCTGGAGGGGAAAAAAAAAAAAATAAAAAGGAGGGAGTTGCATGGCTCCAAATGAGACCTTGCATTTGTTTTGCTCAGAGTTTGCAACAGTGATATAAAGAAAAAAGAGGTTTTAAACCACAGCTGTGTTTAAGAAGTGTCTGCAAAACATTGTTTTTAAGGTTAAAAAGCCAGCTAGAACTCTAGATCCTCAGGACTAGACCATTTTTGGGAAAATCAACAACCAGCAGCAAACCAACCTTCTCTAGTCTCTGCCCAGTGTCCTGTTGCACAACCAAATGGTGGAATATAGCTAACGCACCTTTCTATTAGTGAAATAGCACGTATGTGCTGCTTACAGGTAGTTGCAATCCTACTCTGCAGAAGTCCAAAAGGATGAAAAGCATGTTTGTGTCTGCCTCCTGCCACAAAGGAGACATTCGGACATGTTTGACACTGTCATTAGTAAGCCGTAAAAGCAACAGCACGTAGTTACTCGTGCTTTTCTATATTCAAAAAACTCTGAAAGTAAGGAATACACAAGTTGCTTAAAACCAAGACATCAGCATAGATTATGAATGCAGAAGACAATGATACTCAGATTATGTATTCGTCACCTTGACAGTCACACTGAAAGGCCATAATCCCACAGATCAGGAAAATACTCTAAAAAATCCATCTAGGGTATGAAGAATATTTAATCACTGGAAATTTTGCACAGGACCAGAAAGGTGATCCTGTGCTTTTAGGAAAAACGGTGTTCCTCAGTCTTTTGGGGGTATAATTTTTCTGTTTTCTTTGGACCCTCAGGATGATCTGACATAAACTATTTGAGCATTTGCTATTCCAAGTTTGCAGCTTTGATTTTCTAGTGAATGCGAGATTATAATTTCACTTTCGTTTTTGCCTATTATTGCTTTCACTGTGCTTATAATGAAGTCGTCATTGATCCTTACACAAGTTTAAACGTGAATTTTGACTAGACAGCCACCATAATACCATGTGTGGGTTTTTTTTCCTATTCTGCTACTTAAAGCAACTACTTTGCCTTTTCTCGAAAAACATTTGAAACCAATGGAAAAGACCATACATTTCATTTTCTTAACCTTAAACAGAGGAGGCTGTTTCTTCTCCTTTGAGATTAGACTAACATTCAGGGTTCACACCTGTGACTTTTATTCTTGCAACTCCCACTGCAAAAACAGTCTAGGAGAACAATGTAAAAAGTCTTTTTTTTAAGAACCCTCAATTCTTTTCCATGACATTTCAAGAATCCTGTTATTCAGCTTTCAAAGCTTGTTGTATAATACAAAAGCAGAATCTATCAGTGCAAATACTAGATTTAATTTTCCTATCACATTCACCTCAGTGAAGAAAATCAATCCATCATAAACTGTAAGAGTTGAAACCAGATGGCAGTGGTAATCCAATAAAGACATAAATAAACAGGGGGAAATACCCTATATCAGCGCAGAATTTCAGATTTACCAAACATGCAGTGCACATGTATAAACAAACCTGCATTGTGTTTTGGATGGCATTGTGTTTTATCACAACTTCAGGGCTTTTGCAGCATATAAATATTCACCACTGGGAAGAGCTATTTAGCGTCTGATTAGACTTATCTGACTATTTATTGCACTGTGGTTCTAATGCTGTAAATACCATATCATGCCACAAAACTAAAATTAATGTAATGCTACGTGAACTTGTTCTAAAAAGCAATTCTCTCCATGTAGAAAAGGAGTATCAAAATATGAAGTCTTGGTTCCAGCAGTGAAACAGCTTCTTGAATGGAGAGACCAACACTCACTTCTGCATTTCCTCTTCAGCAGCTGATAGCTACAGCCTCTCGTATCTCCGGTCACAGAGAATGACAGAGCTGCAGGAGCCCATAGGAGAGAGTCTGCGAGGGTGGCTTTCGATCTCTAGTCCCCAGACTATCATCGGGGACTAGTTCTGGGTGTCCACAGGCAGGAACTAGGAAAAGCCAACCTGCTGTTAGATTTAAATTCACAGCACAAAGGAAAAAGAAAACAAAAAGAAAAAAATAATACATAAAGTTGTTGAAACCACTGATACCACTGTCTTGTTATCAGGCTGGTAAATTTTAGAAACCTAATTACTGAAAAACTAATGATGCTACAGTTTTAATGGTTTGTCCGAAGATTTTTTGCATAGCAGGGGTGCTGGGGGCTTGCTTTGTTTGTCTGTTTTTTGTTAAAGAAATCCACACTATCCAGAAGAGTCCTCCAAGGATTCAAAAGTGCAGACAGTTTCTGCTCCAACTACTTCCAGCAATTGTTGGCATCTTTTAAGACTGTCTGGATAGAATTTATTAACATATATAGCCAGAGCTCTATCCTCTATTGAAAGGCAATATAACACACGTTCCCTGACAGATTAAAGCAAGCTGTACTATAAATTGTGCAGATTGAGCCCTCTTACATGGCTTATCCTAATCATAGCTCTGCCATTTGCTTCTCATGACAGGATAAAAATAAAAGTCCCATAAAACTAAAATAAAATAGACAGTCTGCCATTCCTCCCTTAGAAAACATTTGTCAGAATCTCTTCAAAAATAATTGGGAAGAAAATGTGCTGAATTCTACAATCTATTGAGTCATTTTTAAAGCTCGTCCAGGCATGTTAAAAGGCGGCATTCTTTATGATCAGCTAGCTTGGGAGAGGATGTATTTTACATTGTCAAAAGCCTTTCATAGTTTGCTTTTTTTCACCCTTAAGTTTCCCCTGACTTTAAACTTAAATATTTATCCAGTGAGCAAGAAACAGTGAAACATTTAGGTTCACTTACTGTGAATCCAGTCTTCAGTGATCTAAACCATGCTTTTCCCCATACTTTTTTCCTACAGCCTCACAATTTACATTTTTTCCCCTCTCTACAGTGTCTGCTTTTGAACTGTTGCTGCTTAATGAAAGCAGTGTGGAAGTCGTCTTTTGCTATATATGAAAAAACCAGCTTATGGTACATTCTTCAGCCCTTTTCAAATACAACTGCTGAATGAAACCTGAACTCTTCTGGTGCTGCGGACTGAGGTTGGCATCTTCAGCAAGGGCAGTTGTTTCCCATCTTGGTAAGGAAATAGCCTCTGCAATTGTGGACTACTCTGCAAAGGATGAATTCTGGAAACTCAGTATTCATCTGTAATTACAAAGATTGACATTTGGGAGGTGTTGTGACATTCTAGTGACACAGGGAGACAGAAATATTTAAAACAAGGATTGCTTCCTAGAGATGGTGTGGTAGAGAAACAAGCCAGCACCAGAAACTGCCTGTTTTCTGCACAAGTGGAGACGGTGCAATGCTCTTTCTCAACTCTGACCACACAACAGGAGATGAGGAAAGCAGCTTGACCCATTTGACTTCAGGTCTGTGCAGCAAGGCCAGGGAACAGTGACAGAACAATTCCTGGGCTGAACAGCCTTCTTTGTATTTCTCTCTACCAATATGAAATAAAGGTGTCTTGGTAAAGGACAAAAAGCATGAGATGTAAGCTATTGCCCCTGAAAATGACAGACTGACATCTACTTTACCACACGCAGGATAGCCCTAGAATAAGTTACTATGGTTTTGATACAGAAAGGACCAAATTAAACAGCTTTGTTTTGCATACACAGGGACTTTTCAACAGCAGAGTGGCTTAGTACTTGAGAGTTCATGATCAGTTGCCCTAATGCAGGATTGCAGGCTACTTCTACATAATTTTCTGTTTTCAGAAAGACTTAAGCTTTACTAGAAGCTTTGTAAGCTTTTGTAATCAGAACAATGCAGTTTAGTTAGCCACACAGAATTTATTTAAAATAATAATTTACAGCAATTGAAACTGTTTCAGCCACTTCTGCGGCATTTCATTTGATTCTTTCCACTATCCCCGTGTTCAAGTATCTCTACTGGCAACCTTCCTTAGACAGGAATATTGTGACGTTTCCTTTTGCAGATGGGCCACACTGACTGGGCCAGAGAAACCAAGCAGAACTGTTGATGCAAATCAGGGCCCAGTATAGTTAGAACACTGCAATTACACAAAATCAGCAAAATAATTGAAGCAGAGAGTAATAAAGCCAGCCTTAATAGTGCTTGGCTTCACTACAATTTGTCATATCCAACTGGATTAATGTCTCAGTCAATAGCTACAGGCAAGTCAGGTAGTTTAAAATGCGTATCAGTTGTGAGATTAAAAAGGACTCTCTGCCTGATATGCAAAAAATATGCTGACATACAGCAGATTCGGATTATAAATACATGGGCTCCTGTTAGGCATTAGAAATTGTGCATATTGGCCAAGATGGGAAAACCATAGGCATGAAGGATTGGTACCAGTAGGTGCTTAGCATCTGCCACAGAGGACTGAATTTTCCCTTTGCCTTAGTTCATGAGGAATTGAGGGGTTTATCTTTTCCTTTTTAATACACTTGAAAACACTGAGTCTTTCAGCCCACACCAGTCCTCTTCTACATGACTACCAAAAGCAGCAGAATTACAGCATCGTAAAACTGGTTTGCCACTCCATGTACTCCAGCTCCTCTGAGTGCCTAGCATCTGCTTACTGGTTAGGGAGCCCATTCAGCTATGCACAGATGACATTTTAATTTCTAATTCTTGGAGGAAACATGTGCCTGAGACAGAAAAGATAAACAAAGCATATGCTTTTCTATTAAAAACAATTATAGTCAGTGTCCATCGTGGCATATTACCGTATCACAGATTTTTTATCTTAAGAATATGCGTTGCAAAGTATGTGTATGATTAGTCCTCTCAAGCATGTTGTCTCAGTAGATTTTCACTGAGGCAGAAAGAGCTAGATTTGCAAATGGATTTTAGTGCCGCAAACGCATCTTGAGGCACCTGACACACTGAGTGGAATCCAATCTCCTGGCGTAAGCGTCTGGGCAGGAATACCGCCATGTGCCTCAAAACGATTTCCACAAAACGGACTGGGAAGCTGTCTCTGCTAACCAGCAGAATAGGGAGTTTTGGACAATCTAGTTGGCATGGCTGAGAGCACTCCTTCTTTCAGTTTTCAGTACAGCATGATCTCTGCACCTGTGCAGCTCTCTAGGACGAAAACTGAACAGAAAAAGATGGGGTTCTGCATAGAAAAGAAACAACCTGAGTGGCTAGGGCAAAGGTGCGTATAGTGCAGAGACAGAGACGCGTCATGCAGCTTCTCGCAATAAAAAGCAAGTGAAATCAATGGCTTTGAACGTGCTACAGCTTTAAAGGAGACGTATGTTTTCACATCATGCATAGCTGTTAAGTTGTGGAATGCATCGCTGCAGGACAAAATAGATTTATAAATAATTACAAATTATAAATAATTGTGGAAAAAGTTCAAAAAAAATCAAAGAGCATAATTTCACTGGTGTCTATTAACTGATAATTGGAATGGATTCATGCCTGTTCCTAAATCACAAGGTTATTACCACAAGCTGAGGGGGAAGATTACTCCATACTCTTCCTGTTCTTGTTCCCTTTGCCTAAGCATTTGCTTTGTTTCCAGCAGAGGGGCAGAGCTAGCCCAGTTCTGACACAAAACATTTCCACAGAGTTTAGGGGAAAGGAAGGACAGAGGACAGGACTGGGGAACCAAATAGCTTTGGGACACAGATAAATAAAAGAAAATTGGGTTGCAGGTTAGAAGTAAATAGGGATGTCAAGAAGACCATCTGTTGGCCATTGATCATAATGGTTTCCAGTTGTGAGGACAGGCCCAGGCATGTCTGGGAAAAAAATTAAAAGCCTTCCCAGGAATGACAGACCTCAAGATCAGGGAACAATATATAAATAGGAGATAAGTGATAAAAAAGAAGAGGTGAGGATAAGGTACTAAAAATGAGGTAGCTGGAGTGATATAAAAAACACAATCCTGTGTTGTTTAGACACTCTTGACAGTGAAAATAAACAGTTCTTATATCCCTACCAACTTTAAAAACCCAGCCAGAGGTGGTACTGCTCCTTTTTCCTCCAGTCAGCTAGTGTTTTACAGTACGTGTCCCCAGTGTAGTTTATCTTTGTTCTGTTCCCTCTTCCCCCGTGACGATTCAACCCCAGATACTCCAATCCACCCTTCGATTGAGTCCACTTCAGAAGTTTCCACCTCTATTTAGAATTTAACATCTCTCCTTAGGAGAAATTGTCCAATCAGGAATTTAATTTATCCTGCCTCACTTAGAAATGAGCTCAGAATAAAATATTGATTATTCTCTAAACTTTATCCCACCATCCTCAATAGGGTTTGGAAGTTTCCATAGAGATGACATTTTCTGCTACGACTTCTACCGTTTTCCAGTTTCAGCTGGGCTGCAGAGCAGCAAAAGCAGCATAATAAAGGAAGGACTTTCTGCAAATTTCTAGAAAAAATTTAGGTTCAATGTCTTTAAGATTTGATTGGGTGACAAATCATCCCCAAACCACTCAGTGTTCACAGAACTACATCTGATGCCTCAGGTAAAGAAAATATGATAAAGGATCTGTTCCCACAGCTCTTGGGAAACAGAGAACCCAAATGTAAAGATCTTTCCCTGAGCCAGAGAAGGCAGAGAGACTTCATTTACAGTTATACACACATTCACCGGAGAATTTCTTTATAAAAATAGATACCTGACCCACTAAAAAATGCAGAGTCTCTTACACATGTAACATGTGGAACACTAAATTTAGTATCAAGGACTATGATGTGAAAATACTGTGCTAACTGGGAAGAATGTTTTCCTTCCTCCAAATTTACGACTTCTATAACTTTCCCCTTTATAATGTGGAGCAAAACATAGGAGACCTGACACTGTTTATGATCCAAAGAAAAAAATTCTACATATGAGCCACTGGAATACAATTTCAAAAATGGCTGAAATGTCCACATAGGTCCAATTTAAACTGGAAAACTTCAAGAAGAAATAACAGTGAATATTCCAATGAGCTACAAAATACTGTCAAACATTTAATGTCAGTATGGAGGAGTCAAGCACATCCTGATTAGAGAGTTCAAAGGATAACATTTGATGTATATATGTACGTTAGCACTTTCTCATGGCCAAGGAACAGGAGGAGATTCTTCTAAAATGAAATCTCAGGATCATATCATCATTAAATATGAAGATTTAATGTGTGGCATCTACAAAGAATGAATATGAATTAGGCTGTATATCATATTGTACAGTGGGTATTAATTTAACAAAAGATATTTAAATGATAGTGAATTTACTTCACAAACTCTGACACTTAAACTTCTTGAAAGTCAGAATGAAAAATAGTGAGTCAGACTTAGCTCTCTAAGAGACTACATATAATTATATTTTATAATTTTCAAATTATAAACATGTAGAAATAGGAGAACTCACTGAAGCAAATTAGTAAGAACAGAGCAATATCACCTAAAATTAAAAGATAAAGCAAAGGTACATTGAAGCCATTTGATATTTCCCTAAGTGAGTCAAAGAGATCAGCTGCACATAATGTTTTTAATGCATCAGGCACAGTGTGCTAAATGTTAATGATGACATTTTAAGGGTTTAATGGCTTACTATATTTTTAATGTAAGAAATAGCCATTCTAATGGGAACCTACATACCCTTTACTAGGCAGCTAGTTCCCCAGTTAAAGTTATAAAAAAAGATTCAGTGTTCCTGAGGGGGAACCACAGAGTTGTAAAGGTATCAGGGTTAATTGTCTGAATTATTGGGACACTTTTTTCATGAGCTTAAGTTATTAAAATGGGATGCTTTGTGCAGTGAACTTTAGATGCATACTTTTGTCTAAAAATACAAGCTGATCTTAGGCTAAAAGAGTAATTTTTAAGATGTCTCTGATCACAGAGTTTTATAAGAGAAAAAGCATGAAAGATTAAATTTTGGATTCTTTAAGAATTCTCATCTGGAATACAAACCTCCTAGCAGGCAAGAATCTTCTGAGTGGTAGGTCAGGGATTTCCCAATTCTTGATTATTCTTCTCCTGTACTCTCAATACATTTGGGGGGAACCGAGGGAGTTGGAGAGAAAGAGGATAAAAGGAGAGGGAAAAGGGGCTGGAGAGAAAAAAATACATATAAAAATCAAACCACAAAAATTTTAGAAGTATCTTCTCCACCCCGCCTCCAAAATAATTCCAAAGGAACACAATGTTCAAGCTGGATTTTTCTGACTTAGCACACAAAATTATGGAATTTTAGGATTATTTTTCAAGTTCCATGAGAGAAGATGTGTGTAAGTGCATGTGCATGTTTGAGATGCCTTTAGTATAAAAGGAAAGCATTGAACTGGAAAGGGATTTCTCTTCCTCTGTTCCTGGAAGATCTGGGGAAAAGAGCTGTCCTCATAGACAAGCAAGAAAGAATTGAAGTTTACTTTTAATTATGCCAAAAGAAAACAGGGAAAAGCACAGCTGAATTCCTAAAGGAACCATGTGAGAAAGCACTGCTTAGAAGAAAAAAAATGCTTCCCTGAAAACAAAACCCAGCTTCTCCAGAGAATACGTGTGGTGTCTTACACAGCTGTAGCATTCATCTGTAATCTTGAAAGAGATCTCTGTTTCTTACACAAAATTGGGAGATTTGGGGTTTATTATTTACAGTCAGCTAATGCATTAAGTGACTTTCGTTCTCAGCTACTCACTTCTTTAAGGCCTTTCCAAAACTATCAGGAAATATGGTCCTGCTCTAAGGTATAATTAGGAGGCTTTCAAATAGAAAAAGGAATGGTACTAACAAGCAAAAAAGAATACAGTCACCTATTATTCATTCATACACCCACATTAAAAGGACATTACAGCTGTGAAGTCAAGCTCTTTAATGTTAGGAAACGCTAAAGTTAAGATTGGCTCACAGTCAAGCAAGAAAGGTTAAATTCAGTTCATGTGTGACAACTCTTACCTCCTTCTCCCACTGCACAAACACAGACTGCAAAACTCGGTGCTGAAACTGTCCTGTCCAGCCCCAAAAACCACCTCTTGCACGGATCAGCTGTACATAGGGACCCACCCGAGGCGTGCCGCTGGGACTCGTGGAGGGCTTTGTCACAGGCGCGTGGGTCAGCAGGGTGTGGGGAGCGACAGGGGTCCACACGTGGCTGGAGCACCCGCATCTCCCACGCAGGGTGTGCAAGGAGGGGAACCTGCGCTGCCAGGAGAGGGGATGTGTGCCGCTAACACACACAGCCTGCTGTGTGTGTGTGTGTGCACACGCGCAGGATTAGAATTTCTTGGGATTACAGAAGGGTGTTTAAGAATTTGTAGGTGCATATTATCATTTCGTAAGTGTCTGGTATTGCGGTCTATCTGTTGTACTGCTAACATTGATCCTGATAGTCCACTTACTGCTTGTTAATAACACGTAATAAAAAAAAAAAAAATAGACATCTTGAATCCTCATTTGATATAAAACTATGAGAACTGAGCAATTTTTCCTTGCTGCAATCAGTGCCAGAAAGTGGCCTTTTCACCAGATACTGCAGAGGACACTCAGAAGGTCAGAATAAGGATATTCAGGTTTTTTATTTCCCTACCACCGCTAGACAAACTTCATTTCTTTCATCCCTGGTTCCTGCAACCCAGCCCCTTCTCAATCCTTTTTCTACTTTGACTTTTTTTTTCCCCCCCATTCTCAGTCCCATTTATTGCTTTTCAGGACTTTCAGCACAGTCCAAAACCAAGCAATCATACTATTTCTCACAGCTTCTCCTCTTTTTCGTCACTCTCTTCTTTCATATGCAGGCTCAGCCTCTTCGCCAGGCTATCCAAAAAAGGTGTTTAAGAACAATTCTACTTCTTCCTGAGGCAAAAACCTGACACTGATCAAAGTACACTCATACTTCCCATCTACCTGAGCATGTCTGAAGGTGAAGAACAGCATTAATCAGGACAGCTGAATCCAACTGAGCAAAAGGATATCGCATGCCATATGACATCATGCTCAGCAATAAAAGCTTGGGGAAAGGAAGATAAAAGGGGAATGTTCATGGTTACGCTATTTGTCTTCCCAAGCAAACATTAGATGTGCTGAGGCCCTGCTTTTCAGGAAGAGGCTGGACATTTGCCTGCTGATGGGAAGTAGTGAATGAATTCCTCTTTTTGCTTTGTTTGCACTCGCAGCTTTTGCTTTCCCTATTAAACTGCCATCTCGACCCACAAGTCTTCTCGCCTTCCTTCTATTTTCTCCTCATCCCATGGGAGAGGAGAGCGAGAGAAACGTAGGGTGAGCGCTTGGCTGCTGGCCAGGGTCAACCCACCACAGGTATAAAGATCAGATGGCACTCTAAGACCCTTGGAGACTTGGCCTAGAAGACCTCCAGGCAGATGAATCCAGCAAGGCTTTGCGCTGCACAGACAAATGTACAAAGGTTTTGATATCTCAGAAGAGAGCACACAAGAAGCCAATGAGAAGGATGACAACGCTTAAACAGTGGGCAGCATGGAGGGAATGGGGAGCAATGTTAAGCTTGACCCAGGAAAGGACAGAGCTTCAGTCATCCTTGGATTCAATGCTGCACTGCTGGCTAGCAAGGAAACCTCTGCCTCTGGCTGTCTCATGTATCTTTAACTGCACTGCTGGATAAAAGTGCTTAATTTGAAGTTACAGTGATGTACTGAGGCTTCCCACTCCTATCCCTCCTGACGTAAAAATACTCCCCTCAAAAAGGTAAGTTGGGACAAAACAAAACATTTCATTAGAAATTGTTTGATGCTGTTGTCTTTTGAAAGGACGGTGTTTTCTGGGGCATAGCTCATGTTCCCTCCTTTCCAGAGTATCACATGCAAGTCAACAGGGAAGATCTGTCTTAACTCTCCTGCCAGCTTTACAGAGACCTGCACTAGTTACACCAGAGCGAATAGTGCTGAGAGGAGCTGTTGTCCCAGGAGTTATGCTGGAGTCTGAGCAAAAGCTCTCTGCAATCAAAGCTGTAGTTTGTGAAGAGTACACGTTAAAACACATAGAGGGTCTGATAAAGTCTCGCAGTCTGTGGAATGACTCTAACAGATTTCCCTGGTCTTTGGACCAGGATCACAAAGTTTTTTGGAAGGAAAAAGGGGGAGGGGGAAAAAAAGAAGAAAAAAAGAACATTTCCAGTGCTTGTAGGCTGCAAAGGCAGCCTGCTCACAGAAAACACAGGGAAAAAACACACTGAGAATTATTCTCAAATTGTTGCTGTAACTCTCAGTCCTGAATCCTTCTTGTTTGTCTTGCACTTTTGTTTACTCTGTATGTCTATTTGCTTATTTTGTATTAAAATTGGTAAACTCGGGTGAATAGGGGGTAAAATAAAAAGAAAAATGGTATGGGAAAAAGAGTTTGTGAGCATCTCTTGAAAAAAATAGTACTGGTATAAGAGGTGGGGTGATTTTCTTTCTTCCTGCAGAAAAATAAAAATGGAGTGAAGGACATCCAGATTTCATAGCAAAAACCCCCATGTACAGCTCTGACACAGACTGTAAATCCTGATCCTGGACAAGTGCTCCAATAATTACAATGACTAGAAAGACAACACAGTCCTGTTGACTGGGTGTCTCAGCTCACCCAAGGGGTCCATCCAGGAGACAGGACAGAGAAGATGAGGACCAGCCTCCTATGGCATCGCTACAGCAAGACCAATGGCCCTGGGCTGGCTGAAATGGGACTCCTGGGCCCATGGGCAGGGTGGGGGTGCAAGTAAGACTGGTCAGGGTCACAAAGGCCTATTAGTGCCTCAGGGCCCTTACAGGCCTCATTAGGAATTAATTATCTGGATACGATACCAAGATTGGTAAACCCAGGCAGAGCATCACCATTTCTGTACTATACAGATTGTCTTTTGCTGGGGGCAAATGTTTCTCTGCCTTCTTAGAGTAACTGCCATTTGTAGCATCATGAAAGACAGTAAATGAGGGGGAAGAGGTTTTTTGTTGGGTTCCCCCCTGCCCCTCCTGCTGATTTGCGTCTTAACAGACTGCTGTTGTTTCTAATGTGGCTATACGTGCAACACATTGAACTGAGGCTCTGAACTCCTGCAGGCAGTCCATCAGGAGGCTCACTGTCTATTCATCTCTCTCTAGAACAGACACAAATATGCAAACCATGTCTGGCCTGAGTCTCCACTTCCAGCTCAGATGCAAGCAAAGTAGAAAGGAGAGGAGGTAGCCCGATTATTTTGTCTGAAAGCTTACTCAAAAGCCATGGACACAGTGAAATCACTAAACTCCACTGATTTCAATTTCTTCTCCTATTTTATCCTCTTTGAGGAGGGAGAAAGAAAAAGAGGCTCCCTTCCTCTTTTTTTTTTTTTTTTTTTAAGCTGGAATCAAAGAGATGTGAGAGAAATTAGTTAAGAAAAATAAAGCTGGGGTAAAAATGCTACCCTTCCTCTTTGTCAAATGAAGCTGGCATTGGACAACTGTGTTAGAATGTGTCCCAGACCTGGGAAACTGTTCAATCAGACATAACTAAATTATATATGCAATTCACATCCTAGTAAAGCCGTATATTAAAATGAAGTAATAGATGATAAAATGGATTCTGTAGGGTACGACTGTATAATATTCAGAGAAAATGTAAAATATTGCTTTTAAAAATCATTTTTAAAGTTTTAAGTAGGCTTGCATATTTATGGGTAGCTATTCTTCAGCCCCCTGTCTTGTAACATATTCTACTGGCATCTCTTGCAAATTTTCAACTCTACAAAAAACGCCTGTCTCCAGGAGTACACTGCCAGCTATCATGTTTCTTTTCATAGGCACTGTATTAATCAAAGTTCAGGCAGAAACAATACTGCTGCTTTCATTTATGCCCTTGAGAAATCAGGCTTTTGTGAGGCCCATACTTTCATTAGTCTCCAAAAAACCCCCTGCCACGTTGTGTCACCTCAGTTGTGCTTTACTATCCTGCTTTCTTGAGCCTGTAGATGCAGGAGTCTCTACAGTTTCAAGGTCTAATCCCACCCGACTACATCTGGCTGATCAGGCTATGTCAGCCACGCTCCTCGCCTGATAAAATGAACATCACAAGGTCTAAAGCATTTGAAGGAAGCCTCTAACTGCACTGAAGACAAAAAGTCTGAATGCCTATGTAAGCTTGATGCAAGCAGAACTTCATTAGCATGGAAACTGGAAACATTGGGAAGTAAATACAGACATGGATCCTGGAAGGCCTGAAAACCCAGTGTTCATCTTTCTAGAAAGTCACCTTAAGCTGGCTGTATGTGTACTAGCAGCCAATTTGTGGGAAAACAAGACAGACGTGAGGGACGAATGAGCAGAACTTTCTCTTCTTAAGAAAAGCTATTTTTGTTTAAAAGAGTAATAAGATCAATAGAGCAAAATCCCTTTGATCTTTACCCAATTCTTAGAGTCTTTTCTTTCCTTTTTTAGATATATTTGGTATTTATGTTCCTTGTGTTAATAAGGTCTTCACAGCAGGTCCTGTCTACCTATATTTGTACGATAGCTAGCACAGCAGGGTCACCTGAGTTCATAACTGGGGTTTGTAAGAGCAGTGGGAATACACCTAAATAAGTATTTCTAATTGATTCTGTTTCAGCAATGCCCCAGCAGCAATCACTGTGCAAAGCTCATATAAACAATGGGAACATTTTCAGTGAAACTTATTAAGAAGATGCCATAGGAAAAAATAACCACACATGCACCAGTTACAGCAGTATCAAGAAAAACGAGGTGTAAGCTCAAAGGCCCGTTCAACCCATTAAAAGCGGAGACCTGAACTCAGGTCTCCCATATCCTCAGCAAATGCCCTTATCACGCTTCTGCTGCGTCGGTAAGGCTGCCAGACATTTCAGCTGACGCTCTCCTACTTTACAGAACTAATATACTCATCAGGTCTGAAAGAGTACAGTGAAGCAATTTCTGGTTTTCAGCAGGTGGAAGAAAGACTGGGCAAGCTCCCTGTGTGAGTGCGCTAATGATCACTGCAGGGATGATCACGGCACCAAAGGTACAAGCGCCATTTTTAGACTGACGCCACTGCTGAATATCTAAGCAAGCCCAGCCTAGAATATGCGATAACTCTGTAGTGAAAGCAGAAGCCTGAAACGTCTATAAATTGTAGGCACACTAATCAGGATAGAATTAATATTAGCTTCCATTCAATCCAAATATAAGCATTTTAAAATAGCGTAATGAACAACAGTATCTAAGTATTTGATAACACTGTGATAGCATATCCAGGCACAGCGCGCACGGCCTTTACATAAGTGTCTGAGCAATGTGACAACCAAACCATGAATAGGCAGGGCATCCTGCTCAACAGACAGAGATGACTGTCAAAACCAAAACTCAAGAAAAGTAGCATGGGCAGCAGATGAAACCACCCTTCTGGGAGGGGGAGAACAGCACAAAATCATCAGCATTTATTTCTATAGAGGAGACAGGAAACAAGCCCACTTCAGTCCTGATTTCTCTCTTCAAAGAGCTCTCCAACTTGTCTTTGGCTACTAAGACCACCAAGGACCATAGCCATCTCTGATAACTATGTGGCATCAGCTCTGTGATGTTTTGTACCCTTCGATAATTTAGAATACAAGCATTAAAGATCAACAGTTCTGTATATGTAGTGACAATGTTAAATAATGTCTAGGATCTAACCATTGTCATAAAGTATACTGTTAGTGAATGAATTTAGCACAATTTTGTTTTAAAGTTTAAAATTGGCCTGATTTATTAGCCTTCTAAACACTACCAACAAAGCAATCTCTGCATCTCTGATATACATACATATATATCTCCATACATTCAGTTGCAATGAATTTAATAGCACAGATTGTTGTTTATAACTCATTGACCAACTGACATTAAACATAGGTTTACTCTGTGAGCTCCAGTGAAGGCGTTATATGACTTGCGCATTCAATACCTGCTACTCTAAGCTTTAAGATCAAAATCAGTTAATTTCTGCAAGATGTAGATGGAGCCCTCAGAATCACTGAACTAAACAACCAGGTTACAAACAAGGCCACCTGGACGGTCTCACTTCTGCCAATTACCGTGTTTTGTGACAGGGTTTTTTTATGAAGACTGCAAGGAGGAAAATGGTTATTTCAGTTCCAAGAGCAACCAGTAACGTTCAAGTTAAGTATTTCTCAGCCTGAAGTAGAGACAAAATAAATGTATCCAAGCAAGTTAACCTTCTCATTGCATACTCTTTGAAAAGGGGAAAAAAAGGTCTGCAAAGGTGAGCTGCATGCTGAACAAATAGGAGAAAGTTGGATGCTCTTTTTAGAGACATACGGAATAGTCCTCAAATACTGCATGTTAAGTGGCAGCAGTAATATAAGTTTTTCAGAATAACAACCATCACTTGCAAAACTTAAACCAGATTATGACCAGCCCTCGCCTGGAAGTATAAGGGAGCATACAGGTTCAGAGGACTTAGACGTCTGTACAGAACTTAAGAGACTTCCTTGCAGAGCACAAGTGCCTTTCATTTCCTGACATACTGTAAACCAGGAGTCTGAAAAACGATCTGGTAAAAGATGAAAATCTGCCTGTTACTGTGCCTGAAATTTTACCAGCCTGTTGCTTGCAAGTAAGGCAGGTCAGGTAACCCACTTAAAAAATAATGCAGCTCGTGTGCTCAACAGGAAATCCTGAAGCAAAATTAAAGTGGTTAATTTGATGAGAAATCCACCTCAAAGACTCATCTGCAATGCAACACTTACTGATACATCCTCTAATGTGCCTCAAGGCTCTAGAGCCAGGTTTTTTTAATTTTTTTTTCCCCACACCAGTTAAAATGTGGTATCACTCTTGTCCAGGACCTGATTTTGGCCACCTAGAACTGAAGCTTGGATGCTCACCGGATTGGTTGTACGTTACCAGTGAAAGGCTTAACTTCCAGGATGCATTTGTGTTCTCATGCACTACTGCATAATGTGAACTTGCATATTTCTGGGGCTACAAAGTGACCTACTGGACATAAAATTCTTAATTTGGTGAGACAGGCTCACTTCCACCTCATCACGAGGGAAACGCTGCCAAGGACTGTTTTATTCTTCAGGATGAACCACTACTACTGGACTTGCAGACCATTTGCTTGTATATTTGTCACAAGTATATTGCAGTAGGGCCAAAATATGCAACTCATTTCTACTTCTAATGTAAGTGATAATAACACAGCCTAAGTTATTTTCACAGTTCATCATCAGTTTAAATGATGGATCAGCTATCAACTAGCTCAGACAGCACTTCTTTAAGTAAAAGCAACTGGCATGGTATGTGTTGTTCCTCTGGAGTGTATCATATATGAACACCCAGCAGGGAAGCTAGAGAGGTACTTCTAGTCTCCTTTGAGTAATAATAATTTTCAGAATTCACAGTGAAAATCTGCCTCAAAATATGTACGGACATTCAAATGAACACAAGCAATAAGAAAAACACAACTGTCTCAGCTTTGACAAAAAGGCTGTAGGAACTATAGGTGACGAAATTCATCCCGCTCCATGAATGAGGGCCAAAGCTGATCTGGGCTGCTGTGGTTATAAATCAGCTTAAAATAAAATGGGACATTAAACACTGTATGATTTCTTCACAGTAAATCACAATAGCTTTATATTACGTATTGAGTAAACAAGCATCTGTGACTTTCAGGCTCATTTTCATGCAAGCATGTTTTTTAAAGTTATTCATAAAACCTTTAGATACGTTAGATACTTAAATCTCTTACAAATTGTTGGGGAATTTTTATTATACTCCTTGAGGCAAATTAAACACGTTTGTGCTTAAATATAAAAAAAAAAAATTAATGAACAATGCATTGGGCAGAGTCCTACCACCATAAGCAGTTCTACAAGGAGTCTGCAAAGATGCATCACTAGCCGACTGCACTGGCACCAGCACCCATCCCATGAGCGGTGGCATGGGGTGCCTAAGTGGGGCCTTGGGCCCATGCCCCGGCCCAGCTCTGCTGCCCAAAGGTGGCCCCTCACCGCTCCCATTCCAGGATGGCTACAAGACAATGCTGTGGCTGTTCCTTATCTTATCACCAAGGGAAACTTCACTCCCTTGCAGGGAGTCCTGTCTCTGGCATCCCTGCTTCCAGCCAGTTTAACCCCTTCTTGCAGCTGGGCCTTCTTGCCATCTGTGCCAGATCATTCCTGTGTCACAAATCGCCGCTGCTGAACAGTTACAATTTTAATTTTCCCTTCAAAGTAAAAGTACTTTCAAAGCACAGCCCTTCCCAAAGTTACTATGAGTTAGACCACTGAAAGCTCCTGTAAATCTTTTTATTTTACAGATATGCAAGAACTGTTAAAGCATTTCCTTAGAGTCATATAGAAAGCTTGGCAGAATCTGGCCTTAAAAAAAACCCAAACACGTAAGAGTTGAGCCATGTCCAGAGAATTAGGCAATTTCACTTTTTCTGCAAAGGGCAATGAATTATATATGCCCGTCCTTTCTTCCAAGCATTTAATCCCATATTCATGACACTTGGCACAACCAGCTGGTATCCTACTCTTCTTTCTTCTTTGCTAAAAAATTCTACCTTCTTTTTTTAGTCACTAACCGTGAGTAGTCTGAAATGCCAACTGATGGCGTATTAGCCATCACTTACAGCCCTGGCAAAAATTTTAATGAGGCTGAGAATGACCATTAAACATGCAGAAAAAGCAGGTGATACCACAGAGGAATTACCCAGTATATACATTGGTAGGGACTTAAAACTGGAAAATAGGTGGGAAATGTCTTTTGTCTGCCATCAGGAAATCACAGACACCAGAAGGCTTCACTTCAAGATACACTTTGTTTGCCAACCTTTACCTTCTGTTTAGTCAACCTGCAAGCTTAATGAAACCCTTTCCAAGGTAGAAATGTCTGAGGTAGGTCTGTTTTAAAGAGAAGTATCTCCTCCTCTTCTCTCTGTGTCCCTGCAGAGCATTCAACTTTCCGGGCTGGCAGTGATCTGAGACTGTGAGCACCTTAGTGATAAATGAGTAATACTTGCTGGCCTCTTAGTGCAAGAGTGACTGCAGAACTCAGATCTTACTGGCTTTCTATCATTCTTTCAGTTCATTTTAAAGACTCAAAATGCCTACATATTTAGGCTGACAATTTGAAGTCTGGCAGGAGGGTGGGCCATGAGTATCTCTTCTGATTTGGGAAATGCACAGATTTCTAAATGTTTCTGTTTCTCATTTATTTTTTTCTCAGCATAGCTTGTCCCTGGCTTGCTGCCCAATATACATATTGCGAAACCACCATGTCAATCACTCATCTCACCATACCACTCAGAAGTATTTTCAAGTCAGTCCAAACAATTTAAACAAATGAAAAAGAGTGCTGATTCTACTCTCATAGTGCTGGGTGAAAAAAAAAAAGGCTTATGAGAGGAAAAATGTGTTAGTCTGCAACAACTGAGGACTGTAATACATGCAGACAGAGGGAGAGAATTAAACTTGCGGAGAAAACATTCGCTAAACTCACTTTGGAGCCGTAAATAATTCTTCCCAGGCAATTTTGAGGGCTATAACATGTAGTTAGAGCAAGAAGAGAGAGTATTTCTTATCAGAAAAAAAGATAAAGTAAATTGATATTTTGTTCTTAGTGCATCTACTTTATCTTAATAGACACATTAGCATATGTACTTTAAACCAAACCAACCAAGCCAACTTTATATTTTATAAAGAAGCACTTACCAATTAAAAGAGTGAACAACAGGATTTGCTTTTATAAACATTAAGCAGGTTACAGAGTAACACCATTTTTTTTTCTCCAGGATTTAACAGTAATATAACACATTTATGCTATCATTGACTGCAGTAAGAGTTTTAATTGAAAAAATTTAGAATGCTCCAGAAGTATTCAGCAGCTTTTCATAAAAGATCTCCTGTAAACATTTTAGGGTATACTTTTATGCCCATGTAGCCTACTGCATTGCTGGCAATTTACAGGTGTTACTAAAAGGAAAAATGACACTCTAAGGCAGACCTCAGTACACATGCTTTCCAACACAACCCATGGGGAAGGGATCATGTTAAAAAAGGACAGTTCCCCATTCCCAGTCCTTGCGCCTTCACCTTTCTGCCTAAGTCTAAATTAGCCTATATGTAAATCACCAGCTGGTAATGAGGATTCAAGGTCCACAACAGATGCATATCATGGAATTTTATCTTGGACAAGCTTTGCTCTAGTCTTGTAGACCAATAACCATTAAGGGCTGGAATATTTCAGAGTGTCTCTTCCAGTTTACTTTAATCCAAAAGGAATAAAGTTCATTGCTCAGTGATGTGCACCAAAACACAATATAATAAAAAATAAATTAAAAAAATATGATTAAAAAAATAGGGGTTTCTTTTCCAAAGTGAGATTATAACTAAAACACTGAAAACACTTGAAAGTGTACTTGTTGTACCTTTTACCTAAGAATAGCAGAATTGGTTCATCTCATGAAAGGTACAAACTACTGAAATGCTGTGAATTTCAGTGAAGTCTCAGCTGAAGCTGATTTTTGAAGTGACTCTGGTCAGGACCTCTTGAGGGTCAGCTGGGAACTTACATTAACTGATACTGTGTGCTTGACTTTAACAGAGCAATGCCAGTTACACTAGCTAAAGGAGTCAGTCTTTAAATGCTTATTAATATTTCACCTCACTCTGCCTACTGCACTTACAGGCAGAGGTGTAGCTACAGGTGCTTGTGAGGCAAACTATACTGGGCAAATTTCTGTTCCCATTCACGCCTTCCTTGCAAAACACTGGTAAACATGTTTGTTGCTGTTACAAAGTGGTTTTCACAAGCTGGACTCCCTGAGCTTTGATTATGGTAAGAAAAAAATCATTCCAACTGCTCAGAGTAGAAGCATCATCTGCTGCAGTGATGAGTAATCACTGGATCAGTTCACTAGAAGCATGTTTGATTGGGTAATAAGGAGGTTAACAGCCAAGATTACGATAAATGCCCAGCCATCTCCTCTAAACTTAATGTTGAATTGTACACATGCACACACACACACACAGAACTTTGCTTACTTAAACTGAAATGGGTGATGTTTAGTCATTCAGACAGAAATGAGGCCATTGATTAAATGGAGATATAGATTCTAATACAGTACCTTCATACGACAGGTAGGCCGAGATAGCAGGCAGGCAAAATCTCTAGTCAGGTGGCAGCTCTGGGGGGGTTGACCTTGGCCAGCTGCCAGACCCCCCACACTCCTGTCTCACTCCCCCACCACAGCAGGACGGGGGAGAAAATAAGATGAAACAGCTCCTGGGTCGAGATAAAGACAGGGAGATCACTTATCAGTTACTGACAGAGACTCGAC
Organism: Gymnogyps californianus; assembly: GCF_018139145.2. Lineage (NCBI taxonomy): Eukaryota > Metazoa > Chordata > Aves > Accipitriformes > Cathartidae > Gymnogyps > Gymnogyps californianus. The sequence continues at coordinate 2,193,549 of NC_059478.1, forward strand.
TTGGGGAAAATTAATTTATTGCCAATTAAAATAGGTTTGGACAGTGAGAAACAAAGACAAATTAAACCAGCACCTTCCCTCCACCCCCCTTCTCCCCGGGCTCAACTCCACTCCTTCATTCCCAGCTCCGCTACCTCCTCCCCTCCAGCCGCGCGGGGGGGGGGGGGGCGGTGGGAACGGCGGTTGCGGTGAGTCGGTTAGAGCTCCTCTCCGCAGCTCCTTCCTCCTCACGCTTTTCCCCTGCTCCAGGGTGAGCCCTCCACAGGCGGCAATCAGGAATACCTGCTCTGCGGTGGTGTCCCCACGGGCTGCCTGCCCCGGCGCCTGCAGCACCCCCCCCCCCGCCCGCCACCTTCTCTCACCTGGGTGTCACAGGGCCGTTTCTCACACTTTTTTTTCCTCACTGCTGTGTGGCATTTTGCCCTTTCTTAAATGTGTTTTCTCAGAGGTGTCACCAGCCTCAGCTGTGGCTGTGCTGCGGCCATTGTGGAGCCGGCTGGCACTGGCTGGGACTGGCTCTGGCCAGCACAGGGCAGGCCCTGGGCCCCTCTCACAGGGGCCCCACTGCAGGCCCGCGCCCCCCCCCCCGCGAACTCCTTGCCAAACACACCCGATATCCAGTCTTTCAGAAAATTGTCATTACCAAAATATATCAAATCGGTGAGAAACCTCATAAAGGGTGTACTGATTGTGAAAAATTAAAATTAATTTGTGCAGTTGAGCAGCCAGTGATCTGAATCGCAAAAGCATGGGCTACCTTCGTTCCATCCAGGGCTATGGCTGACAGGGAGAAAGGCAGGATCTGCAGCAAGTACCATCGCAGCTCGTGTTCAGTTCTTGATTGCTTTTTCCGCTGCAGACCTCCCTCGTCAACCTGAGCAAGGCGTTTTCTCTCCCTCAGTTCCTCTCGCTTAAAGTAAGAATAAGGGGTGGAAGAGGGTTGGATATATATAGGATGGTGCTAACCCGTATAGTGAGGGGTAATGTCTCTCTTACATCAGACATGTTTATCTCACCTAGATGAGCTCACTGGTCAGTGCACACAGGGGAAATAAATATATCTAAGTATGGTACTTTATGCGTGTTTTTAAAAGCTTGGGCCTCAGTACTTCTTGCCCTCTCTGAGATTAAACCAACTGTTTTCAGAACCCAGAAGTAATGCCACCAAAAATGAGAAAACAAATTAGGGAGCACAGTTGGCTATACAGATGAAAATCTGCAGTATATTTGCCAGCTATAATTGACTGTGCTCAGTCATCTAAAAGCAAGATAGAGAGTTGCCTAAAGCTCATCAAGAAGTTGATGGATTTTTTCCTACACTAATAAAGAAAGGATGGCTGCTATGCTCAGATATTATTAGAGGACTCTGGTTTTAAAACTGAGTGCAGAGATAAAATTGAGTGCTCCCCAAAAAAGTGACTTGGGCTGCCTTCCATTTCTTGGGGAGTTTAATGTAGGTTACCTTAAAGAACAAGGTTTTTTGTAGGGGAAGTGCCTGGATTTTTCTGAAAATAGAAGAGTCTCAGAGCCTCTGGAACACATTAGGTGATCCAAAAATCAAGTACCCTAATGTTAGTCCCTTTTGGCCAAATGAAAGGACTGTCATGAAATTTAATCTCAGACATGCAATACCATTGTGTTACTAGCCCGAAAGTCACAGAAATAAAAAAAATAAATCATAGAGATAAAGATATAAAGTCGTATAAATAACAAACCATAACAATAAAACTCAAATCTTTTAATACCCTAATCTCTTTTCAGTCTCCTGAACAAATGGCTCCCAAATTGCAGTCCGCTAGAAATCTGCATAGTAAGTAGCCAGTAGGAAGCTCATAGCATCGTATTACATACAGCACTGTTTTCATGATCTTCCTAAGACTTCCAGTGACGCGCTTCATAATAAAGTTACATGCTGAAATGTGAACAGTTGAAACACGCTGACAAGCTGAAGAATTTGGGAAGCATTGCACTGAAGTACAGTGCTGCCTTCCTTTTGAAAGGCAGCCCCACATCTCTGATGGGCGGCCTGGGTGTGATGTAGTGACTTCTCAGTTTGAAATTCTAGCTGCTGCTCCTTTTTGGAAAGTTCTAACATTCACTAGGGGACAATGTGCTCATTTGAGATACTTCATGAAGCTGAGATATATGATTCAAAAGCTCTACATTATCCAATTATATGGTCCTGAAATGAAGATGTTAAAAAAGAGAAAAATGTTCATTTTATAGTTTCCCTGACTTGCAAATTAGTCTGATAGTCATTCCCATTTGTATCATTTATATGCAGAGACCTGTGTACTCTGATGTTTCATGTCCCATTTTGGATCAGTTTTATAGTGAGAATAAAGGGAGAAAGTCTGTAACTGTGGGGCTGATTTTCAAGGCATTTTGGGGACACTCGCCGAGGCGATCAGCTCCAGTGCAGGCGTGTTCCACAGCGGAGCGGGGGATTGTGACGAGCAAGGGGGGTTTCCTGAGCCGGGGAAATGCCCGGAGAGCACAGAGACGCATCGGGAGCCAGCATCTCTCACGAGAGAGAGCGGCTGATGAGGCATGGGCAGGGCCAGGAGTAACAGCGGCCATCCCCCGCTCCCACAAAGGGCAGCCCTAGGGAGCGCTGCGACCAGGACGGGCAAACAGGGCGTGGCGTGGCAGCCAGGGCATGGCACGGCAGTTCACGCAGCAGTTTGCGCGGCAGTTTGCGTGGGAGGGCGCCTCTTTGAAGGAGGGACATTCCACTGGCTGAGTGGAGAGACTTGAAGTCCACACAACCCAGCAACTGGGGACCGTTCTGTGACCATCTGCACAGGTCAAAGGCACTCATCCTACCTGACCCTCAAGGCAGAATGGTGGGCAGTCATCTGAGAGCAAAGGCTGCAGCTCCGGCTGGGGGGTCTGCACCATCTGCCCCAGCAGTGGCTGATGCCTCCACCCAGACGGAGCCACTGAAGGGAGTTAGCCTGGGAGGAATACAGAGAAATTGTCCGAGCAGCCAGGGATCAGGTTAGGAAAGCTAAGGCCCTGATAGAATTAAATCTGGCCAGGGATGTCAAGGGCAACAAGAAAAGCTTCTATAGGTATGTCGGTGATAAAAGGAAGACTAGGGAGAATGTGGGCCCTCTCCAGAAGGAAACAGGAGACCTGGTTACCCAGGATACAGAGAAGGCTGAGGTACTCAATGACTTTTTTGCCTCAGTCTTCACCAGCAAGCGCTCCAGCCACACTGCCCAAGTCACAGAAGACAAAGGCAGGGACTGGGAAAATGAAGAACCACTCACTGTAGGAGAAGATCAGGTTCGAGACCATCTAAGGAACATGAAGGTGCACAAGTCCGTGGGACCTGATGAGATGCATCCGTGGGACCTGATGAGATGCATCCGTGGGTCCTGAGGGAACTGGCGGATGAAGTGGCTAAGCCGCTATCCATCATATTTGAGAAGTCGTGGCAGTCCGGTGAAGTTTCCACTGACTGGAAAAGGGGAAACATAACCCCCATATTTAAAAAGGGAAAAAAGGAAGACCCTTGCAACTACAGGCCAGTCAGTCTCACCTCTCTGCATGGCAAGATCATGGAGCAGATCCTCCTGGAAACTATGCTAAGGCACATGGAAAATAAGGAGGCGATTGGTGACAGCCAACATGGCTTCACTAAGGGCAAATCGTGCCTGACAAATTTGGTGGCCTTCTACAATGGGGTTACAGTGTTGGTGGATAAGGGAAGAGCAATGGACGTCAACTGCCTGGACTTGTGCAAAGCATTTGACACTGTCTCGCATGACATCCTTGTCTCTAAATTGGAGAGACATGGATTTGACAGATGGACCACTTGGTGGGTAAGGAATTGGCTGGATGGTCACACTCAAAGAGTTGCAGTCAATGGCTCAATCTCCAAGTGACGAGTGGCGTTCCTCAGGGGTTGGTATTGGGACCGGTGCTGTTTAACATCTTTGTCGGCAACATGGACAGTGGGATTGAGTGCACCCTCAGCAAGTTTGCTGACAACACCAAGCTGTGTGGTGCGGTCGACACGCTGGAGGGAAGGGTTGCCATCCAGAGGGACCTTGACAGGCTTGAGAGGTGGGCCTGTGCGAACCTCATGAAGTTCAACAAGGCCAAGTGCAAGGTCCTGCACATGGGTCAGGGCAATCCCCAATGTCAGTACAGGCTGAGGGATGAAGGGATTGAGAGCAGCCCTGAGGAAAAGGACATGGGGGTATTAGTGGATGAAAAGCTGGACATGAGCTGGCAATGTGCACTCACAGCCCAGAAAGCCAATCGCATCCTGGCCTGCATCAAAAGAAGTGTGGCTAGCAGGTCGAGGGAGGTGATTCTCCCCCTCTACTCCGCTCTCGTGAGACCCCACCTGGAGTACTGCATCCAGCTCTGGGGCCCCCAGTGTAAGAAAGACATGGACCTGTTGGAGCGGGCCTAGAGGAGGGCCACACCTCCCCTATGAGGATAGGCTGAGAGAGTTGAGGTTGTTTAGCCTGGAGAAGAGAAGGTTCCGGGGAGACTTGTAGCGGCCTTCTAGTACTTAAAGGGGACCTACAGGAAAGATGGGGAGGGACTTTTATCAGGGAGCGTTGTGGTAGGACGAGGGGTAACAGTTTTAAACTGAAAGAGGGTAGATTTAGATTAGATATTAGGAAGAAATTCTTTACTGTGAGGGCAGTGAGGCACTAGAACAGGTTGCCCAGTGAGGTTGTGGATGCCCCATCCCTGGAAGTGTTCAAGGCCAGGTTGGATGGAGCTTTGAGCAACCTGATCTAGTGGAAGGTGTCCCTGCCCATGGCAGGGGGGTTGGAACTAGATGATCTTTAAGGTCCCTTCCAACTCAAACCATTCTATGATTCTGTTCTATAAGTGCCTACATGTCATTAATCTTTAATAGACTTGGGCACCTGCCCACCCATCATGCCTTAGAAAGCCTCTCCATATATATTGTGTAATTACTTTGGAAGATCAGTTTTTCCTCCTCTTTCTTCATTTCTTTAGCAGAGTCATTCATTACTTTATGCTGCTGCCGGTGTGTGGGAAGACATAACAAAATTACACATCTGTCCATGATTTGTTGACCTGCCTTTTAGGGTATTTCCACTACCCTAGTAAGACCTTTTAATAATGATATCTTGCATTTAGTTGTGCATTACTGTAAATTTGTCATGGCTCTGTAACTATATATTATTTGTAGTCCTTACGCTCATTTGCTAGATATTATTTGTAGTCCTTACGCTCATTTGCTGGATAGCTAAATTGCCTAAGCACCGAAGACTCAAAATGCAGTGACCTGAAATATTAACAGGTTACATCACCTCATTAAGCAAAAGAAAATGCTGTCTTATTCAAAGCCTGCATACAGGCTGACAATGCATTTATCCAAGAAATCCTTCATGCCCACTGAATCTTTAAAACAGCTTGAGTCAGAAATGTTTTCTTTAGCTTAAGAACAAGCTAGGAGTCCTGTTTTACAGGTAACAACAATTTTTCCTGCAGCAAAGTAAAGAAAATTTCTGGGAGCTGAAAATATCTTCCCTGTTTCTCCCTTGTTTCCCCAAAGGCAGAAAAGTCTGGCCATTGCTCTAACTTCCAGTAACAGCGTGGACCCCAAGGTGGGGAGCATCAGGCAGGAACTGCTGAGAGACTTTGGCGTTTGCTCCTATGCTCCAGCTCTTTCACCTCCGTAGCTTTCCTGTCCGTAACGTGTTTTGAACTCATGACCAGATGAGGACAAAGGAGTTCACCTGCTTTAATGTAGTGACTGTGGCCTTTATAGGCATGAAACCATGAGGACTCAGGACAGTACTGGTGTGGGCTACACACCGCAGTGTTTTGCTGAGCTTCCCAGCTCATGCAGAGCTATAATCCTTCGTCGGTAGGCTCTACCTGACTAGGCTGGCTTAAAAGTTAGCTTGGGTATGGCCGTATGAGCTACCATCACTGTGCTGTAGACATCCTCATAAAAGGACTGCCTGCTCCCTCCAGCCTCTGCTCTCTCTGTCTCTCCTTTTGAAGTCTATTGAAGGCATTAAAAAGTCCAAGATTGTCCCTTTTTCTACTTTCTTGTCATGAGACTCTGCCTGCTTTTCTGCTTCCAGCTGAGCAAATCTTCCAGTGACAGTCACTGCAGAAGCTTCACAGTTAATGATGCAGGCTGGTGATAAGTGGGTTTTTCCCCTCCAACTCGTTATCATGGTGCAGTACCCTTCTACCAATTGATTCCTCAGGTGTCTGCAACTTCTCTTGGATCCTCACTCTGCATATTCTTGTCTCAGTTTTCCTGACTTCAGTCTCTCTGTTCTCATTTCTGACAGCTCCAGACCTATCCTTTTGCTCCTCTGGACACTCGCTTTTATTTTGCATCTAATGTAGTTATATCTCAGGCTCAGTCAGCCTGGGTTTATGAAAGGCAGGTCCTGCTTGACTAACCTGATCTCCTTCTATGACAAGATGACCCACTTAGTGGATGCGGGAAAGGCTGGGGATGTTGTGTAGTGGACTTTAGTAAAGCCTTTGACACCAGTTCCCACAGCATTCTCCTGGAGAAACTGGCTGCTCATGGCTTGGACAGGCATACTCTTCACTGGGTAAAAAACTGGCTGGATGGTCAGGCCCAAAGAGTGGTGGTGAATGGAGTTAAATCCAGTTGGCAGCCGGTCACAAGTGGCGTTCCCCAGGGCTCAGTATTGGGACCAGTTCTGTTTAACATCATTATCAGTGATCTCGATGAGGGGATTGAGTGCACCCTCAGTAAGTTTGCAGATGACACCAATTTTGGTGGGAGTGTTGATCTGCTTGAGGGTAGGAAGGCTCTGCAGAGGGATCTGGACAGGCTGGATCGATGGGCCCAGGCCAATCGTATGAGGTTCAACAAGGCTCAGTGCTGGGTCCTGCCCTTGGGTCACAGCAACCCCAGGCAACGCTACAGGCTTGGGGAAGAGTGGCTGGAAAGCTGCCTGGCAGAAAAGGACCTGGGGCTGTTGGTCGACAGCCGGCTGAATATGAGCCAGCAGTGTGCCCAGGTGGCCAAGGCGGCCAATAGCCTCCTGGCTTCTATCAGAAATAGTGTGGCCAACAGGACTAGGGAAGCGATCGTCCCCCTGTACTTGGCACTGGTGAGGCCACACCTCGAATACTGTGTGCAGTTTTGGGCCCCTCACTACGAGAAAGACGTTGAGGGGCTGGAGTGTGTCCAAAGAAGAACAGCAAAGCTGGGGAAGGCTCTAGAGCACAAGCCCTGTGAGGAACGGCTGAGGGAGCTGGGGTTCTTTAGCCTGGAGAAAAGGAGGCTCAGGGGAGACCTTATCGCTCTCTACAACTACCTGAAAGGAGGTTGTAGCGAGGTGGGGGTCGGTCTCTTGTCCCAAGTAACAAGCAATGGGACGAAAGGAAATGGCCTCAGGTTGTGCCAGGGGAGGTTTAGATTGGATATTAGGAAAAATTTCTTCACCGAAAGGGTTGTCAAGCATTGGAAAAGGCTGCCCAGGGAAGTGGTGGAGTCACCATCCCTGGAGGTATTTAAAAGATGTGTAGATGTGGCACTTAGGGACATGGTTTAGTGGTGGACTTGGCAGTGCTAGGTTTATGGTTGGACGTGGTAATCTTAAAGGTCTTTTCCAATCTAAATGATTCTATGATTCTGTGATTCTATTTTCCTAAGGTCTGGTACCTCTGGTCTAAATTTTTGAAACAGAGCTTTTCACATTTAGTAGCAAGCAGAAGTGTTACTTTTAGTGCTAGAGGTAGAAGCGCTATTTCAGAGACCAATTTGGACCTGAGCTTCTTACTAAGTTGACAATACCAGACTCCATGGTGTGGTGCAACCCAAGGGATGAGGTTTTGACTATACCTTGCAAAAATCTGATCAGGGCAATGATCAGCTTCAGGGAATGGCTGAAATCTAGGAACGAAGATTTTATTTTACTGCTAATCTTAAACCTACTCTGAAAATTAGGATAGGGGGGCTTAGCAGCATGTGGTAAGTGGAGCAGAGATTTTTTTTTTTTCTAATTTGATCAAAAGATTATTTTATCTGAAGTAAAAAGCTCTGAAAGGGAAATATGCATGAGATGCAAGAACTGCTGGGGATGGGTGAGTCAGGAAAAAAACCCACCAGTCTGCAGGGGATTTATATTCTACTCCATTGTGGTTGAATTTCAGTCTGAAAACTGAAACTGAAGAATGGCATTGGATTGATTGGCAAGGGAAGCAACAGATGTCTTAGGACAGGAGTAGCTATTCAGCTGTTAGAAAACAAAGATTGTTTTTTAACATACAAAGACTAGTTTTACACATTTTGGAATATTAGAACAGAAAATATAGGTCAAGAAAACGCGATACAGAAAGAGGCAGAGGATAAAAGAGAAGGAGAAGGAGGCATGTGAGAAGATGATATACAGAGGAAGACACTGCCTTCATATGAAACCTGTAAAGCAGCAACCCGTCCGGGTTAGCACTGGTAGAGATAAATAGGCATGTCTGTCAGTTTTCTGAGGACCGATGCTGAGATCAGCAGTGGGTTGTTTCGTAATCTGTAGCAATCCCTCTTCTGCTTTGTTTTTTCCTCTTTATTTCTTACCAAAGCATGTGTCAAATCATATCCCAACTGTGATAATAAAAAAAGATTGGACAGTTGGTGTTTCAGTGTGAAAGTCAATGCCATAAAGTCAAAGCTAAAGTTTTATTACCCAGATAACTGGTAACAAAATGTAAATGCATTTACCCTGATATTCATGACAGCTGCTTGTCTTTATTGTATTAGAACTGTATTCAATAAGCTTCAATGTTTCATTGAACCTTTTCTGCTGTCTTACCGAGAAGCATGAGGGTCACAAGTTTTCTGCTGGATTCTGTTCTTTTGTAATGTAAATGACAGTAGCAAATTGATAGCTGGCATTTTTCTAGGCCTACAACTTAAAATAAAGGATCCTACTGGGATAGGACTCTTAGTGAGACGGAGAGAAAGAAGGGACCTCTTTGACAAAGGCGGCAACTAAAAACCCCATCGATCCATTAAGGTGCCTCAAGACCTCAGTCAGCTCTAGAGAACTTCAGAATAAAATGATGGAACCTTTTTTTTCCCCCTCCCCTAAAAAAAGAGGATTTTTTTCTTACCCGTAAAAAGCTGCCCAACTGCTGCCCTGCTTGCTTCTCAGGAAATCCTATCTACCTGTTGCTTTAAACATGCTGAGTGGAGTCTGCATCACCCCAAAACCAGAAGTGATTTCCTTGAGCTATCACATGGGAAGGGAAAAGTCAAGACTTTTTCTTTTTTCACCTGACCAATCTTTGTGATAATCACTTAGAAAAAAACAGCACCTTGAAGAAATGTGTAGTTAAACCCAAGCTCTAACCCAGACTTAAGAGAATGGCACCTGTAAATAACAGAAAACTAATACAAGCTTAAACTCTCTTAAAAAAACCAAACATTCATGGGTACACTCTGCACATTTCCAGCCTTCCAGGCTTATACCGACTTTGGATTAGTTAATAAAATTCCTTCTAGTATTTTATTAGTCAGGAGTCTGAATTTCGACGGGAAAATGCAAAATATTTTTGCAGATACAGACATGGTGGAAATCCACAAAAAAGCCCGAAACTTGGAAAAAGTGAAGCTCTGTACGTGGGTTCTCCAGTTAAAGGCATAAAGCACTCTAGCTGGACCTGCTCCAAGCATTGATTCAGCAAATGCCGCACTAGCTAAAATTGCCTCCTTTGCCTTTGCTAGGAAGACTGGGACGGCCTCTAGCCTGCCTAGCCACCAGCTGCTGGCATGAAGAGAGGCTCAAGTTCCAAGGCAGGTCCTGGTGCTATGCTGTAGCCTTTCCAAGCAGAAGAAGAGGGCTGACCTGAGGAGTGGTCTGGAAAGCAGCTCCCCATGGCTCAGGGTGGTGGGTGTGCCGCCTGGACCCTGGGGCTGACGGCTCTGCCGGGACAGCCCCGCCAGGAGCCCGAACAAGGTGCTTGTGCCCTCTTTATACATTGAAAGGCTGCAATCAGGTCTCCCTGGAGCCTTCTCTTCTCCAGGCTCAACAACGCCGACTCTCTCAGCCTTTCTCCAGAGGAGAGCCGTTCCAGCCCTCTGACCATCTTTCTGGCCCTCCTCTGGACCCGCTCCAACAGCTCCATGTCTTTCTTGGGCTGGGGACCCCAGAGCTGGACGCGGTACTCCGGGTGGGGTCTCAGGAGAGCAGAGGAGAGGGGCAGAATCCCCTCCCTCGACCTGCTGGCCACGCTTCCGTTGAGGCGGCCCAGGACACGGTTGGCTTTCTGGGCTGCGAGCGCACATTGCCAGCTCATGCCCAGCTTTTCATCCAGCAGTACCCCCACATCCTTCTCCGCAGGGCTGCTCTCAATCCATCCATCCCCCAGCCTGGGCTGACATTGGGATTGCCCTGACCCAGGTGCAGGGCCTTGCACTTGGCCTGTTGAACCTCATGAGGTTCGCATGGGCCCATCCAGTGTGCGTGGGCAGCAAGGGCAGTGCCGCAGCCCGGGCTGTGCTTGCAAGGGCGCAGGCGGCACCGCAGGGAGGGCATTCCTCCGCGCCGCTGGGCCCGGAGAGACTGTGCCCGGGCACAGTGTCCGGGCTCGGGCTGGCCGGGTCCAGGCCGACACGGGCCACCGAGTGCGTATTAAAGTGGGTTCTTTGCCGAACGAGGAGAGAGACAAGGACACTTAGCACAGAATTGGACCTGGCACAGATAGGCATTGGGGAAAAAGCTTCCCAAGTTTTTATTTAGAGCAGAGAGCGGCCACAGACGGGCTGAGGCCGGCAGCGGGACGTCCTTGGGGCAGCTGACTGCCTTGGGCACCATCCATCCATCGCGTGCCTGCCCGTGCCGCTCCCGCTGCGAACTGCGCAGCCTCAGGGCCAGCAGCCATCTTCAGAGACCCGCCTGGAGCTGTCAGCTGTGTACCGCTGCTCTCCCTGTGCCGTGAGGCAGCTCCAGGAGAAAGCCCAGCGCAGAGCCCGACGGGCCGTCCTGACGACGGAGTGCCATCGCCGGCGAGCTGGGGGGCGCGGGAGGGCAGCGATGCCTGGCAGGGAAGGAGAGCTGGAGGCGAGGGGCTGGGCAGGCACCGGGCAAGCCCCTGCCGGCCCCCCAGCCAAGAAGGGCTTTTCCTGAGGAGTGGTGGCCTGGGCATGGCTAGGCTCCGTGCGTGCTGCCTCGGTCTCTTCCACGGGGGCTGCAGGCAGGGCAGAAGCCGACGGCTGTGCATCTTCCGGCACCGCTGCGGGGACAGGTGCTCTGCGCCCCTCCTCCCAGGGATCTCCGGCCAGGGGAGAAGCTGCTGGCTCTGCCTCTTCGTCTTTTAGCGGGGCAAGAGGCGCGCTCTGTGGGTCGCTGTCTCCCTGTCCTGCAGCCCCTCTCTCAGGGACCTCTTCCTCTTCCTGCTCTTCCAGCAGCTCCTCCAGAAGAGCGTACCAGGCCATGGGGCCGTCAGAGGCAGAGCCCTGCCCTTCAGCCCTTGCTGCAAAGTCCTCGTCATTCAGGATGCCCCGAGCAGCGCCCACAGTTTCGGCACCATCGTCTGCCGCCTGGGGCACGGCCGCAGGCAAGGGAGGCGCCGACGGCTGTGCATCTTGAGGCGCTGATGCAGGGAGAGTCGCACTTGGACTCTCCTCACAGGAGCCTCCAGGCGATGGAGAAGTTGAGCAGACGGTGTCCTCAGGCGCTGACGTGGGGAGAGGCTCGCTGTGCCCCTGGTCCCTGGGACCTCTGGCCAGGGGAGAATCTGCTGGCTCTGCCTCGGACTCTTCTGACAGGGCAGGAGACGCATGCTCTGAGTAGCTGTCTGCCTCTCCCGTGGCGTCTGTGGACACGCTGCTGGGCGATCCGGGCACCTTCCGGGGGCCTGCATCTGGCTCCTGGCTGAGACTTGAGAGGCTGGGGCTGACGCAGATGGTGTGGATGGAGATGTCTTCCTCCAGGCAGGAGGGGACCTCTCCTGACAGGTCTTTGTACATTTCGTCGTCATCCTCCTCTTCCTCCAGCTCCTCCAGCTCCTCCAGCTCAGCCGTCTTGAGTCGCACAACCACAAGACACTTCGGAGCATCCATGGGCCCTGTGCGCAGTGGCATGCCATGCACACGTCGCAAGGGTGGCAGACGATGGCCCTGCCTTGCCATCGACCGTTCCCAGAGCCCTTCGGTGCACCTGCCCGGGGCAACTGGTTCACAGGCCTCCCCAGTAGCCCTGGTGCCCCATTGAGCATGGGGATCAGGCCCTGGCTGAGCTGCAGGGGCCTTGCAACCCCACGCGGCCTGCGCCTGGGCTGTTCTTGCCGGTGACGCCAGACCAGTGGTGTGGGCAAGGTGCCCCTGGACCACCACCTGCTGGCCGGGTTCCCAGCTTGCAGCTACAGCGTGACCCGGTACCCCTGACAGAAACGCCTGGACTGAGGACTCCAGAGCAACGTCAGGGCTTGTGGGGCTGTGTGGGGCAGGCCCCCATCTCTCCGCCCTCACTGCCATGCTCCAGTCACCGAGGATGCCCCGAGCAGGTGGCACAAGCTCTCGGGGGCTGCTGGCCGCGAGGCCCACGGCGTGTGCTCTGCCTCTCCGAGAAGACCCGGAGGCTGCTGCTGGCAGAGCGGGCAGCTTGGTGACACTTGCAGGTGCTGCCGCTGGAGCTGCACGTGCATGCCAGGGTGCAGCTGCCTGCGTCGCTTCAAGCCTTGGGACAGACGGCAAGTTTGGCATGGGCACTCTTTCTGGCCGTGTGACCCTGCTGCGGGGCAGTGCCTCCCGGCCCTCCAGCCCATCCGTCTGCAAGAGAAGATGTGGAGAAAGGCCGTGGGACTGTGGTCCTTTTCCCCCGCATGCCAGCGGGAAACCCCCTGCACCCAGGCTGTCCTGCCAGCTCTGAAGGCAGTGCTCAGTCCTGCGGGTGGCTGCCGCCGTGCTCCCAGAGCCGGCTGAGGAGAGGCCTGGAGCCCACGTGGCCCTCACCAGGCCCAGGGAGCACCCCCGAACATGGCCGGGCAGCCTGCCAGGCACAGCACGGGGGTCTCAGCTTGCTGGGGGGCCGGTCCCACCGGTCCCCTCCGGGACCTCCCGCCTTCCCATCGGCACCTCCCGGGGTCGGGAAGGCCTTGGGCCCCGTCTCCCTCCAGCTCCCTACCTGTGTGCTGAGGCTCCAGGTGCCCTGTGAGCTCCCGGGACCAGGGAGCAGTGTGAGCCTGTCCCCATGGAGGGGCGAGATCGTGGTCCAGCTATGCTGCGGGGCTGCCTGGGGCTGCCTGGGGCGCACCTGCGGGGAGAAGGAGAGGCGCGGGATGGAGGCGGCTGTGTCGGCACAGCGGCCCCCACAGTGCCGGCAAGCCCGGCAGTCCAGGCAGCTCCTGGCCACGACAGCCAGGCGCAGCTCGCTTCCGAGCTGCTCTCTGCCTCCGGGGCATCGCTGCGGGCCCGCGCGGGCCTCGGCCATCCCGGCGCCGGCTCTGCCCCAGAGAAGCCCCCGGGGCCGGGCATGGCTGGCCGTCTTCCCCCCCAGCCCTCCCCACGTCCCACTGCCAGCCTCTCCCTCCAGCCCCATCCCTCACCTGGCGGCGCTTGTGCAGCAGCGGCAGCCCCTCACGGGGCTGGGAGTGGGCGTTCGCCCTCTGCTTCGCTGGCATCTTCGGGGTCCTCTGCCGGACACCTGCCACGGGCACCCAGGGGAGATGCTGCCTCCTGATGGAGCCGCTCTCCTGGGAGTGGCCACCCCAGGGCTCTGGCCCCAGAAGAGCCCCCACCGTGCGGGCCGCCGTGCGGCCCCCCTGTCACAATGGCCTCTGGGCACGATGCCGGCCCGGGTCACAAAGGCCTGGCGGTAACCGTGGAGACGCCCCTGCCGTCTGTGGGCAGCCCCCTGGGGACACGGTTCCTCCGCTAAACATGCCAAAAGAAGTCCTGTGCCATCCCAAACTGCTTTTCCTGTGCAGCCCAGAACGTGTCCCACCCCTTGGCAGCAACTCCCTCAGGCTGAGGTGATCCGGAGAGCTGCTCCCCATGGCTCATGGTGGCGGGTGTGCCGCCTGGACCCCGGGGCTGATGGCTCTGCCGGGACAGCCCTGGGAGGAGCCCGAACAAGGTGCTCTTTCCTCGGGAGGCCTTGCTTTGGGTCCCCACCTCCACTGTGCATCCCTTCGTGCTCTGCTGGGCTTGTGCAGATGGACGGGCCTTTGATGGGCTGATGGCCCCTTGATGGGCTGATGGCCGCTGGGGGCAGGTTAGGCTAGGATTTGGGCTCCTCCTCCTCCTGCCATCGTCTCTTGGAGCTCCTTGGTGGGCGTGCAGAGGAGCTTTCTCCCAAGAGCCCCCTGGCAGTTACCAAACAGGGGCTCTTCCCTTCCCAGCTCTTGCTGGGGCAGTACCGGCGGAGGCAAAGATTGCTCTTAATGCTGGGCTGAGTGAGGGGAGTGGGAGATGCTGCTTCTCCTGGGAAGCCCAGCAAGGTTCCCTTGAGCCATGCCCTTAGAAGCCCCACGCACAGCAGGATCATCAGGAGCTAAGAGCTCCTCCGAGCGCTCTCTCTCGGTGCTGGGAGTGATTTGTCGGGGTGCCCTGCGCTCAGGTTGCTTCTCCATCCTCTCTTCAAGGCAAGGAGCCCTGGATCTCCCATGCTCATGGAAAGAGCATCTGCCTGACCATGGCTGAAGAGAGAGACGAGAGACTGGTCGCCAAACAGTCTCTCAAACGGAATCTCTGCCCCACCGTTAAACCTCCGTGGGCTGCAGGGGGACAGCCTGCCCTCTCACCGCGGGCTGCAGGGGAATCTCTGCTCCCCCGCAGCTCCTCCCTCTCCTTCTGCACTGACCTCGGGGTCTGCATGGCTGTTTCCCTCACATCCCACTACTCTCTCTGCTGTAGCTCCTCTTCCTCTCGCTCAGCAGTCTGGCCCGTTCTTAAATATGCTATCCCAGAGGCGCTACCACCGTCGCCGATGGGCTCGGCCTTGACCAGAGGCGGGTCCGACTTGGAGCCGGGGAAGCTTCGAGCAGCTTCTCAAAGGAGCCACCCCTGTAGCCCCTCCCCAGCTACCAAACCCAGCCACGCAAACCCAACACACCATGTTACTGAGTGGAGACAGGTGGCCATGTGACAGGGAGGTGGGTGCTTCATTGGGCACATAGTTGGGTTCCGAGGGTGGTGGTGCAGGTGCCAAGTCGCTCTTGGGAGGGACTTGGCCAGGGCAGAGAAAGGGGCTGCCAGGGACCTCACGCAGTCCAGCAGAGGCAAGCGCCAAGGACCCCCACGGTTGCCACGGGCATCCCCGTCCCAGTGGCGTTTGGGCACAATGCTGCGCCCATCACAAAGGCCTGGCGGTCCCCAGGGGGACCTCCATACTCGTGTCTCGGCAGTCCCCGGGGGGACACAGATCTGCATTAAGGACCCCAAGTTTTATATTCTGTTTACCTAATCGATTAACACGACCGTGAACATGAACAGTGCCTTCCTGAACTGTTTCTTGGGAGTCTGGAGAGGTCCCCGTCCACTGGAAGCTGGCAAATGTCGTCGCAGTTTTCAAGAAGGGTAAGAAGGAAGACCCTGGTAATTACCGGCCTGTCGGTCTCACTTCAGTGCCTGGTAAAATGACGGAGCCGTTTATTCTGGGAGTTATTGAAAAACGCTGGAGAGACACTGCAGTCACTGGTGGTAGCCAGCACGGCTAGGCTAACAACATGTAAATGCATGTACAAATGCAAACTGATAGCTGGCGTTTTTCTAGGCCTACAACTTAAAATAAAGGATCCTACTGGGATAGGACTCTTAGTGAGATGGAGAGAAAGAAGGGACCTCTTTGACAAAGGCGGCAACTAAAAACCCCATCGATCCATTAAGGTGCCTCAAGACCTCAGTCAGCTCTAGAGAACTTCAGAATAAAATGATGGAACCTTTTTTTTCCCCCTCCCCTAAAAAAAGAGGATTTTTTTCTTACCCGTAAAAAGCTGCCCAACTGCTGCCCTGCTTGCTTCTCAGGAAATCCTATCTACCTGTTGCTTTAAACATGCTGAGTGGAGTCTGCATCACCCCAAAACCAGAAGTGATTTCCTTGAGCTATCACATGGGAAGGGAAAAGTCAAGACTTTTTCTTTTTTCACCTGACCAATCTTTGTGATAATCACTTAGAAAAAAACAGCACCTTGAAGAAATGTGTAGTTAAACCCAAGCTCTAACCCAGACTTAAAGAATGGCACCTGTAAATAACAGAAAACTAATACAAGCTTAAACTCTCTTAAAAAAAAAAACATTCATGGGTACACTCTGCACATTTCCAGCCTTCCAGGCTTATACCGACTTTGGATTAGTTAATAAAATTCTTTCTGCTATTTTATTAGTCAGGAGTCTGAATTTCGACGGGAAAATGCAAAATATTTTTGCAGATACAGACATGGTGGAAATCCACAAAAAAGCCCGAAACTTGGAAAAAGTGAAGCTCTGTACGTGGGTTCTCCAGTTAAAGGCATAAAGCACTCTAGCTGGACCTGCTCCAAGCATTCATTCAGCAAATGCCGCACTAGCTAAAATTGCCTCCTTTGCCTTTGCTAGGAAGACTGGGACGGCCTCTAGCCTGCCTAGCCACCAGCTGCTAGCATGAAGAGAGGCTCAAGTTCCAAGGCAGGTCCTGGTGCTATGCTGTAGCCTTTCCAACCAGAAGAAGAGGGCTGACCTGAGGAGTGGTCTGGAAAGCAGCTCCCCATGGCTCAGGGTGGTGGGTGTGCCGCCTGGACCCTGGGGCTGACGGCTCTGCCGGGACAGCCCCGCCAGGAGCCCGAACAAGGTGCTTGTGCCCTCTTTATACATTGAAAGGCTGCAATCAGGTCTCCCTGGAGCCTTCTCTTCTCCAGGCTCAACAACGCCGACTCTCTCAGCCTTTCTCCAGAGGAGAGCCGTTCCAGCCCTCTGACCATCTTTCTGGCCCTCCTCTGGACCCGCTCCAACAGCTCCATGTCTTTCTTGGGCTGGGGACCCCAGAGCTGGACGCGGTACTCCGGGTGGGGTCTCAGGAGAGCAGAGGAGAGGGGCAGAATCCCCTCCCTCGACCTGCTGGCCACGCTTCCTTTGAGGCGGCCCAGGACACGGTTGGCTTTCTGGGCTGCGAGCGCACATTGCCAGCTCATGCCCAGCTTTTCATCCAGCAGTACCCCCACATCCTTCTCCGCAGGGCTGCTCTCAATCCATCCATCCCCCAGCCTGGGCTGACATTGGGATTGCCCTGACCCAGGTGCAGGGCCTTGCACTTGGCCTGTTGAACCTCATGAGGTTCGCATGGGCCCATCCAGTGTGCGTGGGCAGCAAGGGCAGTGCCGCAGCCCGGGCTGTGCTTGCAAGGGCGCAGGCGGCACCGCAGGGAGGGCATTCCTCCGCGCCGCTGGGCCCGGGAGAGACTGTGCCCGGGCACAGTGTCCGGGCTCGGGCTGGCGGGGTCCAGGCCGACACGGGCCACCGAGTGCGTATTAAAGTGGGTTCTTTGCCGACCGAGGAGAGAGACAAGGACACTTAGCACAGAATTGGACCTGGCACAGATAGGCATTGGGGAAAAAGCTTCCCAAGTTTTTATTTAGAGCAGAGAGCGGCCACAGACGGGCTGAGGCCGGCAGCGGGACGTCCTTGGGGCAGCTGACTGCCTTGGGCACCATCCATCCATCGCGTGCCTGCCCGTGCCGCTCCCGCTGCGAACTGCGCAGCCTCAGGGCCAGCAGCCATCTTCAGAGACCCGCCTGGAGCTGTCAGCTGTGTACCGCTGCTCTCCCTGTGCCGTGAGGCAGCTCCAGGAGAAAGCCCAGCGCAGAGCCCGACGGGCCGTCCTGACGACGGAGTGCCATCGCCGGCGAGCTGGGGGGTGCGGGAGGGCAGCGATGCCTGGCAGGGAAGGAGAGCTGGAGGCGAGGGGCTGGGCAGGCACCGGGCAAGCCCCTGCCGGCCCCCCAGCCAAGAAGGGCTTTTCCTGAGGAGTGGTGGCCTGCGCATGGCTAGGCTCCGTGCGTGCTGCCTCGGCCTCCTCCACGGGGGCTGCAGGCAGGGCAGAAGCCGACGGCTGTGCATCTTCCGGCACCGCTGCGGGGACAGGTGCTCTGCGCCCCTCCTCCCAGGGATCTCCGGCCAGGGGAGAAGCTGCTGGCTCTGCCTCTTCGTCTTTTAGCGGGGCAAGAGGCGCGCTCTGTGGGTCGCTGTCTCCCTGTCCTGCAGCCCCTCTCTCAGGGACCTCTTCCTCTTCCTGCTCTTCCAGCAGCTCCTCCAGAAGAGCGTACCAGGCCATGGGGCCGTCAGAGGCAGAGCCCTGCCCTTCAGCCCTTGCTGCAAAGTCCTCGTCATTCAGGATGCCCCGAGCAGCGCCCACAGTTTCGGCACCATCGTCTGCCGCCTGGGGCACGGCCGCAGGCAAGGGAGGCGCCGACGGCTGTGCATCTTGAAGCGCTGATGCAGGGAGAGTCGCACTTGGACTCTCCTCACAGGAGCCTCCAGGCGATGGAGAAGTTGAGCAGATGGTGTCCTCAGGCGCTGACGTGGGGAGAGGCTCGCTGTGCCCCTGGTCCCTGGGACCTCTGGCCAGGGGAGAATCTGCTGGCTCTGCCTCGGACTCTTCTGACAGGGCAGGAGACGCACGCTCTGAGTAGCTGTCTGCCTCTCCCGTGGCGTCTGTGGACACGCTGCTGGGCGATCCGGGCACCTTCCGGGGGCCTGCATCTGGCTCCTGGCTGAGACTTGAGAGGCTGGGGCTGACGCAGATGGTGTGGATGGAGATGTCTTCCTCCAGGCAGGAGGGGACCTCTCCTGACAGGTCTTTGTACATTTCGTCGTCATCATCCCCTTCCTCCAGCTCCTCCAGCTCCTCCAGCTCGGCGGTCTTGAGTCGCACAACCACAAGACACTTCGGAGCATCCATGGGCCCTGTGCGCAGTGGCATGCCATGCACACGTCGCAAGGGTGGCAGACGATGGCCCTGCCTTGCCATCGACCGTTCCCAGAGCCCTTCGGTGCACCTGCCCAGGGCAACTGGTTCACAGGCCTCCCCAGTAGCCCTGGTGCCCCATTGAGCATGGGGATCAGGCCCTGGCTGAGCTGCAGGGGCCTTGCAACCCCACGCGGCCTGCGCCTGGGCTGTTCTTGCCGGTGACGCCAGAGCAGTGGTGTGGGCAAGGTGCCCCTGGACCACCACCTGCTGGCCGGGTTCCCAGCTTGCAGCTACAGCGTGACCCGGTACCCCTGACAGAAACGCCTGGACTGAGGACTCCAGAGCAACGTCAGGGCTTGTGGGGCTGTGTGGGGCAGGCCCCCATCTCTCCGCCCTCACTGCCATGCTCCAGTCACCGAGGATGCCCCGAGCAGGTGGCACAAGCTCTCGGGGGCTGCTGGCCGCGAGGCCCACGGCGTGTGCTCTGCCTCTCCGAGAAGACCCGGAGGCTGCTGCTGGCAGAGCGGGCAGCTTGGTGACACTTGCAGGTGCTGCCGCTGGAGCTGCACGTGCATGCCAGGGTGCAGCTGCCTGCGTCGCTTCAAGCCTTGGGACAGACGGCAAGTTTGGCATGGGCACTCTTTCTGGCCGTGTGACCCTGCTGCGGGGCAGTGCCTCCCGGCCCTCCAGCCCATCCGTCTGCAAGAGAAGATGTGGAGAAAGGCCGTGGGACTGTGGTCCTTTTCCCCCGCATGCCAGCGGGAAACCCCCTGCACCCAGGCTGTCCTGCCAGCTCTGAAGGCAGTGCTCAGTCCTGCGGGTGGCTGCCGCCGTGCTCCCAGAGCCGGCTGAG
The DNA here is from genome assembly GCF_018139145.2 of Gymnogyps californianus. Lineage (NCBI taxonomy): Eukaryota > Metazoa > Chordata > Aves > Accipitriformes > Cathartidae > Gymnogyps > Gymnogyps californianus. The sequence goes on from NC_059478.1 coordinate 2,213,280, forward strand.
GAGAGGCCTGGAGCCCACGTGGCCCTCACCAGGCCCAGGGAGCACCCCCGACATGGCCGGGCAGCCTGCCAGGCACGGCACGGGGTCTCAGCTTGCTGGGGGGCCGGTCCCACCGGTCCCCTCCGGGACCTCCCGCCTTCCCATCGGCACCTCCCGGGGTCGGGAAGGCCTTGGGCCCCGTCTCCCTCCAGCTCCCTACCTGTGTGCTGAGGCTCCAGGTGCCCTGTGAGCTCCCGGGACCAGGGAGCAGTGTGAGCCTGTCCCCATGGAGGGGCGAGATCGTGGTCCAGCTATGCTGCGGGGCTGCCTGGGGCTGCCTGGGGCGCACCTGCGGGGAGAAGGAGAGGCGCGGGATGGAGGCGGCTGTGTCGGCACAGCGGCCCCCGCAGTGCCGGCAAGCCCGGCAGTCCAGGCAGCTCCTGGCCACGACAGCCAGGCGCAGCTCGCTTCCGAGCTGCTCTCTGCCTCCGGGGCATCGCTGCGGGCCCGCGCGGGCCTCGGCCATCCCGGCGCCGGCTCTGCCCCAGAGAAGCCCCCGGGGCCGGGCATGGCTGGCCGTCTTCCCCCCAGCCCTCCTCCACCTCCTGCTGCCAGCCTCTCCCTCCAGCCCCATCCCTCACCTGGCGGCGCTTGTGCAGCAGCGGCAGCCCCTCACGGGGCTGGGAGTGGGCGTTCGCCCTCTGCTTCGCTGGCATCTTCGGGGTCCTCTGCCGGACACCTGCCACGGGCACCCAGGGGAGATGCTGCCTCCTGATGGAGCCGCTCTCCTGGGAGTGGCCACCCCAGGGCTCTGGCCCCAGAAGAGCCCCCACCGTGCGGGCCGCCGTGCGGCCCCCTGTCACAATGGCCTCTGGGCACGATGCCGGCCCGGGTCACAAAGGCCTGGCGGTAACCGTGGAGACGCCCCTGCCCGTCTGCGGGCAGCCCCCTGGGGACACGGTTCCTCCGCTAAACATGCCAAAAGAAGTCCTGTGCCATCCCAAACTGCTTTTCCTGTGCAGCCCAGAACGTGTCCCACCCCTTGGCAGCAACTCCCTCAGGCTGAGGTGATCCGGAGAGCTGCTCCCCATGGCTCATGGTGGCGGGTGTGCCGCCTGGACCCCGGGGCTGATGGCTCTGCCGGGACAGCCCTGGGAGGAGCCCGAACAAGGTGCTCTTTCCTCGGGAGGCCTTGCTTTGGGTCCCCACCTCCACTGTGCATCCCTGCTCTCGCTGGGCTTGTGCAGATGGACGGGCCTTTGATGGGCTGATGGCCCCTTGATGGGCTGATGGCCGCTGGGGCAGGTTAGGCTAGGATTTGGGCTCCTCCTCCTCCTGCCATCGTCTGTTGGAGCTCCTTGGTGGGCGTGCAGAGGAGCTTTCTCCCAAGAGCCCCCTGGCAGTTACCAAACAGGGGCTCTTCCCTTCCCAGCTCTTGCTGGGGCAGTACCGGCGGAGGCAAAGATTGCTCTTAATGCTGGGCTGAGTGAGGGGAGTGGGAGATGCTGCTTCTCCTGGGAAGCCCAGCAAGGTTCCCTTGAGCCATGCCCTTAGAAGCCCCACACACAGCAGGATCATCAGGAGCTAAGAGCTCCTCCGAGCGCTCTCTCTCGGTGCTGGGAGTGATTTGTCGGGGTGCCCTGCGCTCAGGTTGCTTCTCCATCCTCTCTTCAAGGCAAGGAGCCCTGGATCTCCCATGCTCATGGAAAGGCATCTGCCTGACCATGGCTGAAGAGAGAGACGAGAGACTGGTCGCCAAACAGTCTCTCAAACGGAATCTCTGCCCCACCGTTAAACCTCCGTGGGCTGCAGGGGGACAGCCTGCCCTCTCACCGCGGGCTGCAGGGGAATCTCTGCTCCCCCGCAGCTCCTCCCTCTCCTTCTGCACTGACCTCGGGGTCTGCATGGCTGTTTCCCTCACATCCCACTACTCTCTCTGCTGTAGCTCCTCTTCCTCTCGCTCAGCAGTCTGGCCCGTTCTTAAATATGCTATCCCAGAGGCGCTACCACCGTCGCCGATGGGCTCGGCCTTGACCAGAGGCGGGTCCGACTTGGAGCCGGGGAAGCTTCGAGCAGCTTCTCAAAGGAGCCACCCCTGTAGCCCCTCCCCAGCTACCAAACCCCAGCCACGCAAACCCAACACACCATGTTACTGAGTGGAGACAGGTGGCCATGTGACAGGGAGGTGGGTGCTTCATTGGGCACATAGTTGGGTTCCGAGGGTGGTGGTGCAGGTGCCAAGTCGCTCTTGGGAGGGACTTGGCCAGGGCAGAGAAAGGGGCTGCCAGGGACCTCACGCAGTCCAGCAGAGGCAAGCGCCAAGGACCCCCACGGTTGCCACGGGCATCCCGTCCCAGTGGCGTTTGGGCACAATGCTGCGCCCATCACAAAGGCCTGGCGGTCCCCAGGGGGACCTCCATACTCGTGTCTCGGCAGTCCCCGGGGGACACAGATCTGCATTAAGGACCCCAAGTTTTATATTCTGTTTACCTAATCGATTAACACGACCGTGAACATGAACAGTGCCTTCCTGAACTGTTTCTTGGGAGTCTGGAGAGGTCCCCGTCCACTGGAAGCTGGCAAATGTCGTCGCAGTTTTCAAGAAGGGTAAGAAGGAAGACGCTGGTAATTACCGGCCTGTCGGTCTCACTTCAGTGCCTGGTAAAATGACGGAGCAGTTTATTCTGGGAGTTATTGAAAAACGCTGGAGAGACACTGCAGTCACTGGTGGTAGCCAGCACGGCTAGGCTAACAACATGTAAATGCATGTACAAATGCAAACTGATAGCTGGCGTTTTTCTAGGCCTACAACTTAAAATAAAGGATCCTACTGGGATAGGACTCTTAGTGAGATGGAGAGAAAGAAGGGACCTCTTTGACAAAGGCGGCAACTAAAAACCCCATCGATCCATTAAGGTGCCTCAAGACCTCAGTCAGCTCTAGAGAACTTCAGAATAAAATGATGGAACCTTTTTTTTCCCCCTCCCCTAAAAAAAGAGGATTTTTTTCTTACCCGTAAAAAGCTGCCCAACTGCTGCCCTGCTTGCTTCTCAGGAAATCCTATCTACCTGTTGCTTTAAACATGCTGAGTGGAGTCTGCATCACCCCAAAACCAGAAGTGATTTCCTTGAGCTATCACATGGGAAGGGAAAAGTCAAGACTTTTTCTTTTTTCACCTGACCAATCTTTGTGATAATCACTTAGAAAAAAACAGCACCTTGAAGAAAAGTGTAGTTAAACCCAAGCTCTAACCCAGACTTAACAGAATGGCACCTGTAAATAACAGAAAACTAATACAAGCTTAAACTCTCTTAAAAAAAAAAACATTCATGGGTACACTCTGCACATTTCCAGCCTTCCAGGCTTATACCGACTTTGGATTAGTTAATAAAATTCTTTCTGCTATTTTATTAGTCAGGAGTCTGAATTTCGACGGGAAAATGCAAAATATTTTTGCAGATACAGACATGGTGGAAATCCACAAAAAAGCCCGAAACTTGGAAAAAGTGAAGCTCTGTACGTGGGTTCTCCAGTTAAAGGCATAAAGCACTCTAGCTGGACCTGCTCCAAGCATTCATTCAGCAAATGCCGCACTAGCTAAAATTGCCTCCTTTGCCTTTGCTAGGAAGACTGGGACGGCCTCTAGCCTGCCTAGCCACCAGCTGCTAGCATGAAGAGAGGCTCAAGTTCCAAGGCAGGTCCTGGTGCTATGCTGTAGCCTTTCCAAGCAGAAGAAGAGGGCTGACCTGAGGAGTGGTCTGGAAAGCAGCTCCCCATGGCTCAGGGTGGTGGGTGTGCCGCCTGGACCCTGGGGCTGACGGCTCTGCCGGGACAGCCCCGCCAGGAGCCCGAACAAGGTGCTTGTGCCCTCTTTATACATTGAAAGGCTGCAATCAGGTCTCCCTGGAGCCTTCTCTTCTCCAGGCTCAACAACGCCGACTCTCTCAGCCTTTCTCCAGAGGAGAGCCGTTCCAGCCCTCTGACCATCTTTCTGGCCCTCCTCTGGACCCGCTCCAACAGCTCCATGTCTTTCTTGGGCTGGGGACCCCAGAGCTGGACGCGGTACTCCGGGTGGGGTCTCAGGAGAGCAGAGGAGAGGGGCAGAATCCCCTCCCTCGACCTGCTGGCCACGCTTCCGTTGAGGCGGCCCAGGACACGGTTGGCTTTCTGGGCTGCGAGCGCACATTGCCAGCTCATGCCCAGCTTTTCATCCAGCAGTACCCCCACATCCTTCTCCGCAGGGCTGCTCTCAATCCATCCATCCCCCAGCCTGGGCTGACATTGGGATTGCCCTGACCCAGGTGCAGGGCCTTGCACTTGGCCTGTTGAACCTCATGAGGTTCGCATGGGCCCATCCAGTGTGCGTGGGCAGCAAGGGCAGTGCCGCAGCCCGGGCTGTGCTTGCAAGGGCGCAGGCGGCACCGCAGGGAGGGCATTCCTCCGCGCCGCTGGGCCCGGGAGAGACTGTGCCCGGGCACAGTGTCCGGGCTCGGGCTGGCGGGGTCCAGGCCGACACGGGCCACCGAGTGCGTATTAAAGTGGGTTCTTTGCCGACCGAGGAGAGAGACAAGGACACTTAGCACAGAATTGGACCTGGCACAGATAGGCATTGGGGAAAAAGCTTCCCAAGTTTTTATTTAGAGCAGAGAGCGGCCACAGACGGGCTGAGGCCGGCAGCGGGACGTCCTTGGGGCAGCTGACTGCCTTGGGCACCATCCATCCATCGCGTGCCTGCCCGTGCCGCTCCCGCTGCGAACTGCGCAGCCTCAGGGCCAGCAGCCATCTTCAGAGACCCGCCTGGAGCTGTCAGCTGTGTACCGCTGCTCTCCCTGTGCCGTGAGGCAGCTCCAGGAGAAAGCCCAGCGCAGAGCCCGACGGGCCGTCCTGACGACGGAGTGCCATCGCCGGCGAGCTGGGGGGCGCGGGAGGGCAGCGATGCCTGGCAGGGAAGGAGAGCTGGAGGCGAGGGGCTGGGCAGGCACCGGGCAAGCCCCTGCCGGCCCCCCAGCCAAGAAGGGCTTTTCCTGAGGAGTGGTGGCCTGGGCATGGCTAGGCTCCGTGCGTGCTGCCTCGGTCTCTTCCACGGGGGCTGCAGGCAGGGCAGAAGCCGACGGCTGTGCATCTTCCGGCACCGCTGCGGGGACAGGTGCTCTGCGCCCCTCCTCCCAGGGATCTCCGGCCAGGGGAGAAGCTGCTGGCTCTGCCTCTTCGTCTTTTAGCGGGGCAAGAGGCGCGCTCTGTGGGTCGCTGTCTCCCTGTCCTGCAGCCCCTCTCTCAGGGACCTCTTCCTCTTCCTGCTCTTCCAGCAGCTCCTCCAGAAGAGCGTACCAGGCCATGGGGCCGTCAGAGGCAGAGCCCTGCCCTTCAGCCCTTGCTGCAAAGTCCTCGTCATTCAGGATGCCCCGAGCAGCGCCCACAGTTTCGGCACCATCGTCTGCCGCCTGGGGCACGGCCGCAGGCAAGGGAGGCGCCGACGGCTGTGCATCTTGAGGCGCTGATGCAGGGAGAGTCGCACTTGGACTCTCCTCACAGGAGCCTCCAGGCGATGGAGAAGTTGAGCAGACGGTGTCCTCAGGCGCTGACGTGGGGAGAGGCTCGCTGTGCCCCTGGTCCCTGGGACCTCTGGCCAGGGGAGAATCTGCTGGCTCTGCCTCGGACTCTTCTGACAGGGCAGGAGACGCATGCTCTGAGTAGCTGTCTGCCTCTCCCGTGGCGTCTGTGGACACGCTGCTGGGCGATCCGGGCACCTTCCGGGGGCCTGCATCTGGCTCCTGGCTGAGACTTGAGAGGCTGGGGCTGACGCAGATGGTGTGGATGGAGATGTCTTCCTCCAGGCAGGAGGGGACCTCTCCTGACAGGTCTTTGTACATTTCGTCGTCATCATCCTCTTCCTCCAGCTCCTCCAGCTCCTCCAGCTCAGCCGTCTTGAGTCGCACAACCACAAGACACTTCGGAGCATCCATGGGCCCTGTGCGCAGTGGCATGCCATGCACACGTCGCAAGGGTGGCAGACGATGGCCCTGCCTTGCCATCGACCGTTCCCAGAGCCCTTCGGCGCACCTGCCCGGGGCAACTGGTTCACAGGCCTCCCCAGTAGCCCGGTGCCCCATTGAGCATGGGGATCAGGCCCTGGCTGAGCTGCAGGGGCCTTGCAACCCCACGCGGCCTGCGCCTGGGCTGTTCTTGCCGGTGACGCCAGAGCAGTGGTGTGGGCAAGGTGCCCCTGGACCACCACCTGCTGGCCGGGTTCCCAGCTTGCAGCTACAGCGTGACCCGGTACCCCTGACAGAAACGCCTGGACTGAGGACTCCAGAGCAACGTCAGGGCTTGTGGGGCTGTGTGGGGCAGGCCCCCATCTCTCCGCCCTCACTGCCATGCTCCAGTCACCGAGGATGCCCCGAGCAGGTGGCACAAGCTCTCGGGGGCTGCTGGCCGCGAGGCCCACGGCGTGTGCTCTGCCTCTCCGAGAAGACCCGGAGGCTGCTGCTGGCAGAGCGGGCAGCTTGGTGACACTTGCAGGTGCTGCCGCTGGAGCTGCACGTGCATGCCAGGGTGCAGCTGCCTGCGTCGCTTCAAGCCTTGGGACAGACGGCAAGTTTGGCATGGGCACTCTTTCTGGCCGTGTGACCCTGCTGCGGGGCAGTGCCTCCCGGCCCTCCAGCCCATCCGTCTGCAAGAGAAGATGTGGAGAAAGGCCGTGGGACTGTGGTCCTTTTCCCCCGCATGCCAGCGGGAAACCCCCTGCACCCAGGCTGTCCTGCCAGCTCTGAAGGCAGTGCTCAGTCCTGCGGGTGGCTGCCGCCGTGCTCCCAGAGCCGGCTGAGGAGAGGCCTGGAGCCCACGTGGCCCTCACCAGGCCCAGGGAGCACCCCCGACATGGCCGGGCAGCCTGCCAGGCACGGCACGGGGGTCTCAGCTTGCTGGGGGGCCGGTCCCACCGGTCCCCTCCGGGACCTCCCGCCTTCCCATCGGCACCTCCCGGGGTCGGGAAGGCCTTGGGCCCCGTCTCCCTCCAGCTCCCTACCTGTGTGCTGAGGCTCCAGGTGCCCTGTGAGCTCCCGGGACCAGGGAGCAGTGTGAGCCTGTCCCCATGGAGGGGCGAGATCGTGGTCCAGCTATGCTGCGGGGCTGCCTGGGGCTGCCTGGGGCGCACCTGCGGGGAGAAGGAGAGGCGCGGGATGGAGGCGGCTGTGTCGGCACAGCGGCCCCCGCAGTGCCGGCAAGCCCGGCAGTCCAGGCAGCTCCTGGCCACGACAGCCAGGCGCAGCTCGCTTCCGAGCTGCTCTCTGCCTCCGGGGCATCGCTGCGGGCCCGTGCGAGCCTCGGCCATCCCGGCGCCGGCTCTGCCCCAGAGAAGCCCCCGGGGCCGGGCATGGCTGGCCGTCTTCCCCCCCAGCCCTCCTCCACCTCCTGCTGCCAGCCTCTCCCTCCAGCCCCATCCCTCACCTGGCGGCGCTTGTGCAGCAGCGGCAGCCCCTCACGGGGCTGGGAGTGGGCGTTCGCCCTCTGCTTCGCTGGCATCTTCGGGGTCCTCTGCCGGACACCTGCCACGGGCACCCAGGGGAGATGCTGCCTCCTGATGGAGCCGCTCTCCTGGGAGTGGCCACCCCAGGGCTCTGGCCCCAGAAGAGCCCCCACCGTGCGGGCCGCCGTGCGGCCCCCCTGTCACAATGGCCTCTGGGCACGATGCCGGCCCGGGTCACAAAGGCCTGGCGGTAACCGTGGAGACGCCCCTGCCCGTCTGTGGGCAGCCCCCTGGGGACACGGTTCCTCCGCTAAACATGCCAAAAGAAGTCCTGTGCCATCCCAAACTGCTTTTCCTGTGCAGCCCAGAACGTGTCCCACCCCTTGGCAGCAACTCCCTCAGGCTGAGGTGATCCGGAGAGCTGCTCCCCATGGCTCATGGTGGCGGGTGTGCCGCCTGGACCCCGGGGCTGATGGCTCTGCGGGACAGCCCTGGGAGGAGCCCGAACAAGGTGCTCTTTCCTCGGGAGGCCTTGCTTTGGGTCCCCACCTCCACTGTGCATCCCTTCGTGCTCTGCTGGGCTTGTGCAGATGGACGGGCCTTTGATGGGCTGATGGCCCCTTGATGGGCTGATGGCCGCTGGGGGCAGGTTAGGCTAGGATTTGGGCTCCTCCTCCTCCTGCCATCGTCTCTTGGAGCTCCTTGGTGGGCGTGCAGAGGAGCTTTCTCCCAAGAGCCCCCTGGCAGTTACCAAACAGGGGCTCTTCCCTTCCCAGCTCTTGCTGGGGCAGTACCGGCGGAGGCAAAGATTGCTCTTAATGCTGGGCTGAGTGAGGGGAGTGGGAGATGCTGCTTCTCCTGGGAAGCCCAGCAAGGTTCCCTTGAGCCATGCCCTTAGAAGCCCCACGCACAGCAGGATCATCAGGAGCTAAGAGCTCCTCCGAGCGCTCTCTCTCGGTGCTGGGAGTGATTTGTCGGGGTGCCCTGCGCTCAGGTTGCTTCTCCATCCTCTCTTCAAGGCAAGGAGCCCTGGATCTCCCATGCTCATGGAAAGAGCATCTGCCTGACCATGGCTGAAGAGAGAGACGAGAGACTGGTCGCCAAACAGTCTCTCAAACGGAATCTCTGCCCCACCGTTAAACCTCCGTGGGCTGCAGGGGGACAGCCTGCCCTCTCACCGCGGGCTGCAGGGGAATCTCTGCTCCCCCGCAGCTCCTCCCTCTCCTTCTGCACTGACCTCGGGGTCTGCATGGCTGTTTCCCTCACATCCCACTACTCTCTCTGCTGTAGCTCCTCTTCCTCTCGCTCAGCAGTCTGGCCCGTTCTTAAATATGCTATCCCAGAGGCGCTACCACCGTCGCCGATGGGCTCGGCCTTGACCAGAGGCGGGTCCGACTTGGAGCCGGGGAAGCTTCGAGCAGCTTCTCAAAGGAGCCACCCCTGTAGCCCCTCCCCAGCTACCAAACCCCAGCCACGCAAACCCAACACACCATGTTACTGAGTGGAGACAGGTGGCCATGTGACAGGGAGGTGGGTGCTTCATTGGGCACATAGTTGGGTTCCGAGGGTGGTGGTGCAGGTGCCAAGTCGCTCTTGGGAGGGACTTGGCCAGGGCAGAGAAAGGGGCTGCCAGGGACCTCACGCAGTCCAGCAGAGGCAAGCGCCAAGGACCCCCACGGTTGCCACGGGCATCCCCGTCCCAGTGGCGTTTGGGCACAATGCTGCGCCCATCACAAAGGCCTGGCGGTCCCCAGGGGGACCTCCATACTCGTGTCTCGGCAGTCCCCGGGGGACACAGATCTGCATTAAGGACCCCAAGTTTTATATTCTGTTTACCTAATCGATTAACACGACCGTGAACATGAACAGTGCCTTCCTGAACTGTTTCTTGGGAGTCTGGAGAGGTCCCCGTCCACTGGAAGCTGGCAAATGTCGTCGCAGTTTTCAAGAAGGGTAAGAAGGAAGACCCTGGTAATTACCGGCCTGTCGGTCTCACTTCAGTGCCTGGTAAAATGACGGAGCCGTTTATTCTGGGAGTTATTGAAAAACGCTGGAGAGACACTGCAGTCACTGGTGGTAGCCAGCACGGCTAGGCTAACAACATGTAAATGCATGTACAAATGCAAATTGATAGCTGGCGTTTTTCTAGGCCTACAACTTAAAATAAAGGATCCTACTGGGATAGGACTCTTAGTGAGATGGAGAGAAAGAAGGGACCTCTTTGACAAAGGCGGCAACTAAAAACCCCATCGATCCATTAAGGTGCCTCAAGACCTCAGTCAGCTCTAGAGAACTTCAGAATAAAATGATGGAACCTTTTTTTTCCCCCTCCCCTAAAAAAAGAGGATTTTTTTCTTACCCGTAAAAAGCTGCCCAACTGCTGCCCTGCTTGCTTCTCAGGAAATCCTATCTACCTGTTGCTTTAAACATGCTGAGTGGAGTCTGCATCACCCCAAAACCAGAAGTGATTTCCTTGAGCTATCACATGGGAAGGGAAAAGTCAAGACTTTTTCTTTTTTCACCTGACCAATCTTTGTGATAATCACTTAGAAAAAAACAGCACCTTGAAGAAATGTGTAGTTAAACCCAAGCTCTAACCCAGACTTAACAGAATGGCACCTGTAAATAACAGAAAACTAATACAAGCTTAAACTCTCTTAAAAAAAAAAACATTCATGGGTACACTCTGCACATTTCCAGCCTTCCAGGCTTATACCGACTTTGGATTAGTTAATAAAATTCTTTCTGCTATTTTATTAGTCAGGAGTCTGAATTTCGACGGGAAAATGCAAAATATTTTTGCAGATACAGACATGGTGGAAATCCACAAAAAAGCCCGAAACTTGGAAAAAGTTAAGCTCTGTACGTGGGTTCTCCAGTTAAAGGCATAAAGCACTCTAGCTGGACCTGCTCCAAGCATTGATTCAGCAAATGCCGCACTAGCTAAAATTGCCTCCTTTGCCTTTGCTAGGAAGACTGGGACGGCCTCTAGCCTGCCTAGCCACCAGCTGCTAGCATGAAGAGAGGCTCAAGTTCCAAGGCAGGTCCTGGTGCTATGCTGTAGCCTTTCCAACCAGAAGAAGAGGGCTGACCTGAGGAGTGGTCTGGAAAGCAGCTCCCCATGGCTCAGGGTGGTGGGTGTGCCGCCTGGACCCTGGGGCTGACGGCTCTGCCGGGACAGCCCCGCCAGGAGCCCGAACAAGGTGCTTGTGCCCTCTTTATACATTGAAAGGCTGCAATCAGGTCTCCCTGGAGCCTTCTCTTCTCCAGGCTCAACAACGCCGACTCTCTCAGCCTTTCTCCAGAGGAGAGCCGTTCCAGCCCTCTGACCATCTTTCTGGCCCTCCTCTGGACCCGCTCCAACAGCTCCATGTCTTTCTTGGGCTGGGGACCCCAGAGCTGGACGCGGTACTCCGGGTGGGGTCTCAGGAGAGCAGAGGAGAGGGGCAGAATCCCCTCCCTCGACCTGCTGGCCACGCTTCCGTTGAGGCGGCCCAGGACACGGTTGGCTTTCTGGGCTGCGAGCGCACATTGCCAGCTCATGCCCAGCTTTTCATCCAGCAGTACCCCCACATCCTTCTCCGCAGGGCTGCTCTCAATCCATCCATCCCCCAGCCTGGGCTGACATTGGGATTGCCCTGACCCAGGTGCAGGGCCTTGCACTTGGCCTGTTGAACCTCATGAGGTTCGCATGGGCCCATCCAGTGTGCGTGGGCAGCAAGGGCAGTGCCGCAGCCCGGGCTGTGCTTGCAAGGGCGCAGGCGGCACCGCAGGGAGGGCATTCCTCCGCGCCGCTGGGCCCGGGAGAGACTGTGCCCGGGCACAGTGTCCGGGCTCGGGCTGGCGGGTCCAGGCCGACACGGGCCACCGAGTGCGTATTAAAGTGGGTTCTTTGCCGACCGAGGAGAGAGACAAGGACACTTAGCACAGAATTGGACCTGGCACAGATAGGCATTGGGGAAAAAGCTTCCCAAGTTTTTATTTAGAGCAGAGAGCGGCCACAGACGGGCTGAGGCCGGCAGCGGGACGTCCTTGGGGCAGCTGACTGCCTTGGGCACCATCCATCCATCGCGTGCCTGCCCGTGCCGCTCCCGCTGCGAACTGCGCAGCCTCAGGGCCAGCAGCCATCTTCAGAGACCCGCCTGGAGCTGTCAGCTGTGTACCGCTGCTCTCCCTGTGCCGTGAGGCAGCTCCAGGAGAAAGCCCAGCGCAGAGCCCGACGGGCCGTCCTGACGACGGAGTGCCATCGCCGGCGAGCTGGGGGGCGCGGGAGGGCAGCGATGCCTGGCAGGGAAGGAGAGCTGGAGGCGAGGGGCTGGGCAGGCACCGGGCAAGCCCCTGCCGGCCCCCCAGCCAAGAAGGGCTTTTCCTGAGGAGTGGTGGCCTGGGCATGGCTAGGCTCCGTGCGTGCTGCCTCGGTCTCTTCCACGGGGGCTGCAGGCAGGGCAGAAGCCGACGGCTGTGCATCTTCCGGCACCGCTGCGGGGACAGGTGCTCTGCGCCCCTCCTCCCAGGGATCTCCGGCCAGGGGAGAAGCTGCTGGCTCTGCCTCTTCGTCTTTTAGCGGGGCAAGAGGCGCGCTCTGTGGGTCGCTTTCTCCCTGTCCTGCAGCCCCTCTCTCAGGGACCTCTTCCTCTTCCTGCTCTTCCAGCAGCTCCTCCAGAAGAGCGTACCAGGCCATGGGGCCGTCAGAGGCAGAGCCCTGCCCTTCAGCCCTTGCTGCAAAGTCCTCGTCATTCAGGATGCCCCGAGCAGCGCCCACAGTTTCGGCACCATCGTCTGCCGCCTGGGGCACGGCCGCAGGCAAGGGAGGCGCCGACGGCTGTGCATCTTGAAGCGCTGATGCAGGGAGAGTCGCACTTGGACTCTCCTCACAGGAGCCTCCAGGCGATGGAGAAGTTGAGCAGACGGTGTCCTCAGGCGCTGACGTGGGGAGAGGCTCGCTGTGCCCCTGGTCCCTGGGACCTCTGGCCAGGGGAGAATCTGCTGGCTCTGCCTCGGACTCTTCTGACAGGGCAGGAGACGCATGCTCTGAGTAGCTGTCTGCCTCTCCCGTGGCGTCTGTGGACACGCTGCTGGGCGATCCGGGCACCTTCCGGGGGCCTGCATCTGGCTCCTGGCTGAGACTTGAGAGGCTGGGGCTGACGCAGATGGTGTGGATGGAGATGTCTTCCTCCAGGCAGGAGGGGACCTCTCCTGACAGGTCTTTGTACATTTCGTCGTCATCCTCCTCTTCCTCCAGCTCCTCCAGCTCCTCCAGCTCGCGTCTTGAGTCGCACAACCACAAGACACTTCGGAGCATCCATGGGCCCTGTGCGCAGTGGCATGCCATGCACACGTCGCAAGGGTGGCAGACGATGGCCCTGCCTTGCCATCGACCGTTCCCAGAGCCCTTCGGCGCACCTGCCCGGGCAACTGGTTCACAGGCCTCCCCAGTAGCCCCGGTGCCCCATTGAGCATGGGGATCAGGCCCTGGCTGAGCTGCAGGGGCCTTGCAACCCCACGCGGCCTGCGCCTGGGCTGTTCTTGCCGGTGACGCCAGAGCAGTGGTGTGGGCAAGGTGCCCCTGGACCACCACCTGCTGGCCGGGTTCCCAGCTTGCAGCTACAGCGTGACCCGGTACCCCTGACAGAAACGCCTGGACTGAGGACTCCAGAGCAACGTCAGGGCTTGTGGGGCTGTGTGGGGCAGGCCCCCATCTCTCCGCCCTCACTGCCATGCTCCAGTCACCGAGGATGCCCCGAGCAGGTGGCACAAGCTCTCGGGGGCTGCTGGCCGCGAGGCCCACGGCGTGTGCTCTGCCTCTCCGAGAAGACCCGGAGGCTGCTGCTGGCAGAGCGGGCAGCTTGGTGACACTTGCAGGTGCTGCCGCTGGAGCTGCACGTGCATGCCAGGGTGCAGCTGCCTGCGTCGCTTCAAGCCTTGGGACAGACGGCAAGTTTGGCATGGGCACTCTTTCTGGCCGTGTGACCCTGCTGCGGGGCAGTGCCTCCCGGCCCTCCAGCCCATCCGTCTGCAAGAGAAGATGTGGAGAAAGGCCGTGGGACTGTGGTCCTTTTCCCCCGCATGCCAGCAGGAAACCCCCTGCACCCAGGCTGTCCTGCCAGCTCTGAAGGCAGTGCTCAGTCCTGCGGGTGGCTGCCGCCGTGCTCCCAGAGCCGGCTGAGGAGAGGCCTGGAGCCCACGTGGCCCTCACCAGGCCCAGGGAGCACCCCCGACATGGCCGGGCAGCCTGCCAGGCACGGCACGGGGTCTCAGCTTGCTGGGGGGCCGGTCCCACCGGTCCCCTCCGGGACCTCCCGCCTTCCCATCGGCACCTCCCGGGGTCGGGAAGGCCTTGGGCCCCGTCTCCCTCCAGCTCCCTACCTGTGTGCTGAGGCTCCAGGTGCCCTGTGAGCTCCCGGGACCAGGGAGCAGTGTGAGCCTGTCCCCATGGAGGGGCGAGATCGTGGTCCAGCTATGCTGCGGGGCTGCCTGGGGCTGCCTGGGGCGCACCTGCGGGGAGAAGGAGAGGCGCGGGATGGAGGCGGCTGTGTCGGCACAGCAGCCCCCGCAGTGCCGGCAAGCCCGGCAGTCCAGGCAGCTCCTGGCCACGACAGCCAGGCGCAGCTCGCTTCCGAGCTGCTCTCTGCCTCCGGGGCATCGCTGCGGGCCCGTGCGAGCCTCGGCCATCCCGGTGCCGGCTCTGCCCCAGAGAAGCCCCCGGGGCCGGGCATGGCTGGCCGTCTTCCCCCCCAGCCCTCCTCCACCTCCTGCTGCCAGCCTCTCCCTCCAGCCCCATCCCTCACCTGGCGGCGCTTGTGCAGCAGCGGCAGCCCCTCACGGGGCTGGGAGTGGGCGTTCGCCCTCTGCTTCGCTGGCATCTTCGGGGTCCTCTGCCGGACACCTGCCACGGGCACCCAGGGGAGATGCTGCCTCCTGATGGAGCCGCTCTCCTGGGAGTGGCCACCCCAGGGCTCTGGCCCCAGAAGAGCCCCCACCGTGCGGGCCGCCGTGCGGCCCCCCTGTCACAATGGCCTCTGGGCACGATGCCGGCCCGGGTCACAAAGGCCTGGCGGTAACCGTGGAGACGCCCCTGCCCGTCTGCGGGCAGCCCCCTGGGGACACGGTTCCTCCGCTAAACATGCCAAAAGAAGTCCTGTGCCATCCCAAACTGCTTTTCCTGTGCAGCCCAGAACGTGTCCCACCCCTTGGCAGCAACTCCCTCAGGCTGAGGTGATCCGGAGAGCTGCTCCCCATGGCTCATGGTGGCGGGTGTGCCGCCTGGACCCCGGGGCTGATGGCTCTGCCGGGACAGCCCTGGGAGGAGCCCGAACAAGGTGCTCTTTCCTCGGGAGGCCTTGCTTTGGGTCCCCACCTCCACTGTGCATCCCTGCACCCTCCGCCGGGCTTGTGCAGATGGACGGGCCTTTGATGGGCTGATGGCCCCTTGATGGGCTGATGGCCCCTGGGGCAGGTTAGGCTAGGATTTGGGCTCCTCCTCCTCCTGCCATCGTCTCTTGGAGCTCCTTGGTGGGCGTGCAGAGGAGCTTTCTCCCAAGAGCCCCCTGGCAGTTACCAAACAGGGGCTCTTCCCTTCCCAGCTCTTGCTGGGGCAGTACCGGCGGAGGCAAAGATTGCTCTTAATGCTGGGCTGAGTGAGGGGAGTGGGAGATGCTGCTTCTCCTGGGAAGCCCAGCAAGGTTCCCTTGAGCCATGCCCTTAGAAGCCCCACGCACAGCAGGATCATCAGGAGCTAAGAGCTCCTCCGAGCGCTCTCTCTCGGTGCTGGGAGTGATTTGTCGGGGTGCCCTGCGCTCAGGTTGCTTCTCCATCCTCTCTTCAAGGCAAGGAGCCCTGGATCTCCCATGCTCATGGAAAGAGCATCTGCCTGACCATGGCTGAAGAGAGAGACGAGAGACTGGTCGCCAAACAGTCTCTCAAACGGAATCTCTGCCCCACCGTTAAACCTCCGTGGGCTGCAGGGGGACAGCCTGCCCTCTCACCGCGGGCTGCAGGGGAATCTCTGCTCCCCCGCAGCTCCTCCCTCTCCTTCTGCACTGACCTCGGGGTCTGCATGGCTGTTTCCCTCACATCCCACTACTCTCTCTGCTGTAGCTCCTCTTCCTCTCGCTCAGCAGTCTGGCCCGTTCTTAAATATGCTATCCCAGAGGCGCTACCACCGTCGCCGATGGGCTCGGCCTTGACCAGAGGCGGGTCCGACTTGGAGCCGGGGAAGCTTCGAGCAGCTTCTCAAAGGAGCCACCCCTGTAGCCCCTCCCCAGCTACCAAACCCCAGCCACGCAAACCCAACACACCATGTTACTGAGTGGAGACAGGTGGCCATGTGACAGGGAGGTGGGTGCTTCATTGGGCACATAGTTGGGTTCCGAGGGTGGTGGTGCAGGTGCCAAGTCGCTCTTGGGAGGGACTTGGCCAGGGCAGAGAAAGGGGCTGCCAGGGACCTCACGCAGTCCAGCAGAGGCAAGCGCCAAGGACCCCCACGGTTGCCACGGGCATCTCCGTCCCAGTGGCGTTTGGGCACAATGCTGCGCCCATCACAAAGGCCTGGCGGTCCCCAGGGGGACCTCCATACTCGTGTCTCGGCAGTCCCCGGGGGGACACAGATCTGCATTAAGGACCCCAAGTTTTATATTCTGTTTACCTAATCGATTAACACGACCGTGAACATGAACAGTGCCTTCCTGAACTGTTTCTTGGGAGTCTGGAGAGGTCCCCGTCCACTGGAAGCTGGCAAATGTCGTCGCAGTTTTCAAGAAGGGTAAGAAGGAAGACCCTGGTAATTACCGGCCTGTCGGTCTCACTTCAGTGCCTGGTAAAATGACGGAGCCGTTTATTCTGGGAGTTATTGAAAAACGCTGGAGAGACACTGCAGTCACTGGTGGTAGCCAGCACGGCTAGGCTAACAACATGTAAATGCATGTACAAATGCAAATTGATAGCTGGCGTTTTTCTAGGCCTACAACTTAAAATAAAGGATCCTACTGGGATAGGACTCTTAGTGAGATGGAGAGAAAGAAGGGACCTCTTTGACAAAGGCGGCAACTAAAAACCCCATCGATCCATTAAGGTGCATCAAGACCTCAGTCAGCTCTAGAGAACTTCAGAATAAAATGATGGAACCTTTTTTTTCCCCCTCCCCTAAAAAAGAGGATTTTTTTCTTACCCGTAAAAAGCTGCCCAACTGCTGCCCTGCTTGCTTCTCAGGAAATCCTATCTACCTGTTGCTTTAAACATGCTGAGTGGAGTCTGCATCACCCCAAAACCAGAAGTGATTTCCTTGAGCTATCACATGGGAAGGGAAAAGTCAAGACTTTTTCTTTTTTCACCTGACCAATCTTTGTGATAATCACTTAGAAAAAAACAGCACCTTGAAGAAATGTGTAGTTAAACCCAAGCTCTAACCCAGACTTAACAGAATGGCACCTGTAAATAACAGAAAACTAATACAAGCTTAAACTCTCTTAAAAAAAAAAACATTCATGGGTACACTCTGCACATTTCCAGCCTTCCAGGCTTATACCGACTTTGGATTAGTTAATAAAATTCTTTCTGCTATTTTATTAGTCAGGAGTCTGAATTTCGACGGGAAAATGCAAAATATTTTTGCAGATACAGACATGGTGGAAATCCACAAAAAAGCCCGAAACTTGGAAAAAGTGAAGCTCTGTACGTGGGTTCTCCAGTTAAAGGCATAAAGCACTCTAGCTGGACCTGCTCCAAGCATTGATTCAGCAAATGCCGCACTAGCTAAAATTGCCTCCTTTGCCTTTGCTAGGAAGACTGGGACGGCCTCTAGCCTGCCTAGCCACCAGCTGCTAGCATGAAGAGAGGCTCAAGTTCCAAGGCAGGTCCTGGTGCTATGCTGTAGCCTTTCCAACCAGAAGAAGAGGGCTGACCTGAGGAGTGGTCTGGAAAGCAGCTCCCCATGGCTCAGGGTGGTGGGTGTGCCGCCTGGACCCTGGGGCTGACGGCTCTGCCGGGACAGCCCCGCCAGGAGCCCGAACAAGGTGCTTGTGCCCTCTTTATACATTGAAAGGCTGCAATCAGGTCTCCCTGGAGCCTTCTCTTCTCCAGGCTCAACAACGCCGACTCTCTCAGCCTTTCTCCAGAGGAGAGCCGTTCCAGCCCTCTGACCATCTTTCTGGCCCTCCTCTGGACCCGCTCCAACAGCTCCATGTCTTTCTTGGGCTGGGGACCCCAGAGCTGGACGCGGTACTCCGGGTGGGGTCTCAGGAGAGCAGAGGAGAGGGGCAGAATCCCCTCCCTCGACCTGCTGGCCACGCTTCCGTTGAGGCGGCCCAGGACACGGTTGGCTTTCTGGGCTGCGAGCGCACATTGCCAGCTCATGCCCAGCTTTTCATCCAGCAGTACCCCCACATCCTTCTCCGCAGGGCTGCTCTCAATCCATCCATCCCCCAGCCTGGGCTGACATTGGGATTGCCCTGACCCAGGTGCAGGGCCTTGCACTTGGCCTGTTGAACCTCATGAGGTTCGCATGGGCCCATCCAGTGTGCGTGGGCAGCAAGGGCAGTGCCGCAGCCCGGGCTGTGCTTGCAAGGGCGCAGGCGGCACCGCAGGGAGGGCATTCCTCCGCGCCGCTGGGCCCGGGAGAGACTGTGCCCGGGCACAGTGTCCGGGCTCGGGCTGGCGGGGTCCAGGCCGACACGGGCCACCGAGTGCGTATTAAAGTGGGTTCTTTGCCGACCGAGGAGAGAGACAAGGACACTTAGCACAGAATTGGACCTGGCACAGATAGGCATTGGGGAAAAAGCTTCCCAAGTTTTTATTTAGAGCAGAGAGCGGCCACAGACGGGCTGAGGCCGGCAGCGGGACGTCCTTGGGGCAGCTGACTGCCTTGGGCACCATCCATCCATCGCGTGCCTGCCCGTGCCGCTCCCGCTGCGAACTGCGCAGCCTCAGGGCCAGCAGCCATCTTCAGAGACCCGCCTGGAGCTGTCAGCTGTGTACCGCTGCTCTCCCTGTGCCGTGAGGCAGCTCCAGGAGAAAGCCCAGCGCAGAGCCCGACGGGCCGTCCTGACGACGGAGTGCCATCGCCGGCGAGCTGGGGGGCGCGGGAGGGCAGCGATGCCTGGCAGGGAAGGAGAGCTGGAGGCGAGGGGCTGGGCAGGCACCGGGCAAGCCCCTGCCGGCCCCCCAGCCAAGAAGGGCTTTTCCTGAGGAGTGGTGGCCTGCGCATGGCTAGGCTCCGTGCGTGCTGCCTCGGCCTCCTCCACGGGGGCTGCAGGCAGGGCAGAAGCCGACGGCTGTGCATCTTCCGGCACCGCTGCGGGGACAGGTGCTCTGCGCCCCTCCTCCCAGGGATCTCCGGCCAGGGGAGAAGCTGCTGGCTCTGCCTCTTCGTCTTTTAGCGGGGCAAGAGGCGCGCTCTGTGGGTCGCTGTCTCCCTGTCCTGCAGCCCCTCTCTCAGGGACCTCTTCCTCTTCCTGCTCTTCCAGCAGCTCCTCCAGAAGAGCGTACCAGGCCATGGGGCCGTCAGAGGCAGAGCCCTGCCCTTCAGCCCTTGCTGCAAAGTCCTCGTCATTCAGGATGCCCCGAGCAGCGCCCACAGTTTCGGCACCATCGTCTGCCGCCTGGGGCACGGCCGCAGGCAAGGGAGGCGCCGACGGCTGTGCATCTTGAAGCGCTGATGCAGGGAGAGTCGCACTTGGACTCTCCTCACAGGAGCCTCCAGGCGATGGAGAAGTTGAGCAGATGGTGTCCTCAGGCGCTGACGTGGGGAGAGGCTCGCTGTGCCCCTGGTCCCTGGGACCTCTGGCCAGGGGAGAATCTGCTGGCTCTGCCTCGGACTCTTCTGACAGGGCAGGAGACGCATGCTCTGAGTAGCTGTCTGCCTCTCCCGTGGCGTCTGTGGACACGCTGCCTGGGCGATCCGGGCACCTTCCGGGGGCCTGCATCTGGCTCCTGGCTGAGACTTGAGAGGCTGGGGCTGACGCAGATGGTGTGGATGGAGATGTCTTCCTCCAGGCAGGAGGGGACCTCTCCTGACAGGTCTTTGTACATTTCGTCGTCATCATCCTCCTTCCTCCAGCTCCTCCAGCTCCTCCAGCTCGCGTCTTGAGTCGCACAACCACAAGACACTTCGGAGCATCCATGGGCCCTGTGCGCAGTGGCATGCCATGCACACGTCGCAAGGGTGGCAGACGATGGCCCTGCCTTGCCATCGACCGTTCCCAGAGCCCTTCGGTGCACCTGCCCAGGGCAACTGGTTCACAGGCCTCCCCAGTAGCCCCGGTGCCCCATTGAGCATGGGGATCAGGCCCTGGCTGAGCTGCAGGGGCCTTGCAACCCCACGCGGCCTGCGCCTGGGCTGTTCTTGCCGGTGACGCCAGAGCAGTGGTGTGGGCAAGGTGCCCCTGGACCACCACCTGCTGGCTGGGTTCCCAGCTTGCAGCTACAGCGTGACCCGGTACCCCTGACAGAAACGCCTGGACTGAGGACTCCAGAGCAACGTCAGGGCTTGTGGGGCTGTGTGGGGCAGGCCCCCATCTCTCCGCCCTCACTGCCATGCTCCAGTCACCGAGGATGCCCCGAGCAGGTGGCACAAGCTCTCGGGGGCTGCTGGCCGCGAGGCCCACGGCGTGTGCTCTGCCTCTCCGAGAAGACCCGGAGGCTGCTGCTGGCAGAGCGGGCAGCTTGGTGACACTTGCAGGTGCTGCCGCTGGAGCTGCACGTGCATGCCAGGGTGCAGCTGCCTGCGTCGCTTCAAGCCTTGGGACAGACGGCAAGTTTGGCATGGGCACTCTTTCTGGCCGTGTGACCCTGCTGCGGGGCAGTGCCTCCCGGCCCTCCAGCCCATCCGTCTGCAAGAGAAGATGTGGAGAAAGGCCGTGGGACTGTGGTCCTTTTCCCCCGCATGCCAGCGGGAAACCCCCTGCACCCAGGCTGTCCTGCCAGCTCTGAAGGCAGTGCTCAGTCCTGCGGGTGGCTGCCGCCGTGCTCCCAGAGCCGGCTGAGGAGAGGCCTGGAGCCCACGTGGCCCTCACCAGGCCCAGGGAGCACCCCCGACATGGCCGGGCAGCCTGCCAGGCACGGCACGGGGGTCTCAGCTTGCTGGGGGGCCGGTCCCACCGGTCCCCTCCGGGACCTCCCGCCTTCCCATCGGCACCTCCCGGGGTCGGGAAGGCCTTGGGCCCCGTCTCCCTCCAGCTCCCTACCTGTGTGCTGAGGCTCCAGGTGCCCTGTGAGCTCCCGGGACCAGGGAGCAGTGTGAGCCTGTCCCCATGGAGGGGCGAGATCGTGGTCCAGCTATGCTGCGGGGCTGCCTGGGGCTGCCTGGGGCGCACCTGCGGGGAGAAGGAGAGGCGCGGGATGGAGGCGGCTGTGTCGGCACAGCGGCCCCCGCAGTGCCGGCAAGCCCGGCAGTCCAGGCAGCTCCTGGCCACGACAGCCAGGCGCAGCTCGCTTCCGAGCTGCTCTCTGCCTCCGGGGCATCGCTGCGGGCCCGTGCGAGCCTCGGCCATCCCGGCGCCGGCTCTGCCCCAGAGAAGCCCCCGGGGCCGGGCATGGCTGGCCGTCTTCCCCCCCAGCCCTCCTCCACCTCCTGCTGCCAGCCTCTCCCTCCAGCCCCATCCCTCACCTGGCGGCGCTTGTGCAGCAGCGGCAGCCCCTCACGGGGCTGGGAGCGAGCGTTCGCCCTCTGCTTCGCTGGCATCTTCGGGGTCCTCTGCCGGACACCTGCCACGGGCACCCAGGGGAGATGCTGCCTCCTGATGGAGCCGCTCTCCTGGGAGTGGCCACCCCAGGGCTCTGGCCCCAGAAGAGCCCCCACCGTGCGGGCCGCCGTGCGGCCCCCTGTCACAATGGCCTCTGGGCACGATGCCGGCCCGGGTCACAAAGGCCTGGCGGTAACCGTGGAGACGCCCCTGCCCGTCTGTGGGCAGCCCCCTGGGGACACGGTTCCTCCGCTAAACATGCCAAAAGAAGTCCTGTGCCATCCCAAACTGCTTTTCCTGTGCAGCCCAGAACGTGTCCCACCCCTTGGCAGCAACTCCCTCAGGCTGAGGTGATCCGGAGAGCTGCTCCCCATGGCTCATGGTGGCGGGTGTGCCGCCTGGACCCCGGGGCTGATGGCTCTGCGGGACAGCCCTGGGAGGAGCCCGAACAAGGTGCTCTTTCCTCGGGAGGCCTTGCTTTGGGTCCCCACCTCCACTGTGCATCCCTTCGTGCTCTGCTGGGCTTGTGCAGATGGACGGGCCTTTGATGGGCTGATGGCCCCTTGATGGGCTGATGGCCGCTGGGGCAGGTTAGGCTAGGATTTGGGCTCCTCCTCCTCCTGCCATCGTCTCTTGGAGCTCCTTGGTGGGCGTGCAGAGGAGCTTTCTCCCAAGAGCCCCCTGGCAGTTACCAAACAGGGGCTCTTCCCTTCCCAGCTCTTGCTGGGGCAGTACCGGCGGAGGCAAAGATTGCTCTTAATGCTGGGCTGAGTGAGGGGAGTGGGAGATGCTGCTTCTCCTGGGAAGCCCAGCAAGGTTCCCTTGAGCCATGCCCTTAGAAGCCCCACGCACAGCAGGATCATCAGGAGCTAAGAGCTCCTCCGAGCGCTCTCTCTCGGTGCTGGGAGTGATTTGTCGGGGTGCCCTGCGCTCAGGTTGCTTCTCCATCCTCTCTTCAAGGCAAGGAGCCCTGGATCTCCCATGCTCATGGAAAGAGCATCTGCCTGACCATGGCTGAAGAGAGAGACGAGAGACTGGTCGCCAAACAGTCTCTCAAACGGAATCTCTGCCCCACCGTTAAACCTCCGTGGGCTGCAGGGGGACAGCCTGCCCTCTCACCGCGGGCTGCAGGGGAATCTCTGCTCCCCCGCAGCTCCTCCCTCTCCTTCTGCACTGACCTCGGGGTCTGCATGGCTGTTTCCCTCACATCCCACTACTCTCTCTGCTGTAGCTCCTCTTCCTCTCGCTCAGCAGTCTGGCCCGTTCTTAAATATGCTATCCCAGAGGCGCTACCACCGTCGCCGATGGGCTCGGCCTTGACCAGAGGCGGGTCCGACTTGGAGCCGGGGAAGCTTCGAGCAGCTTCTCAAAGGAGCCACCCCTGTAGCCCCTCCCCAGCTACCAAACCCCAGCCACGCAAACCCAACACACCATGTTACTGAGTGGAGACAGGTGGCCATGTGACAGGGAGGTGGGTGCTTCATTGGGCACATAGTTGGGTTCCGAGGGTGGTGGTGCAGGTGCCAAGTCGCTCTTGGGAGGGACTTGGCCAGGGCAGAGAAAGGGGCTGCCAGGGACCTCACGCAGTCCAGCAGAGGCAAGCGCCAAGGACCCCCACGGTTGCCACGGGCATCCCCGTCCCAGTGGCGTTTGGGCACAATGCTGCGCCCATCACAAAGGCCTGGCGGTCCCCAGGGGGACCTCCATACTCGTGTCTCGGCAGTCCCCGGGGGACACAGATCTGCATTAAGGACCCCAAGTTTTATATTCTGTTTACCTAATCGATTAACACGACCGTGAACATGAACAGTGCCTTCCTGAACTGTTTCTTGGGAGTCTGGAGAGGTCCCCGTCCACTGGAAGCTGGCAAATGTCGTCGCAGTTTTCAAGAAGGGTAAGAAGGAAGACGCTGGTAATTACCGGCCTGTCGGTCTCACTTCAGTGC
The DNA here is from genome assembly GCF_018139145.2 of Gymnogyps californianus. Lineage (NCBI taxonomy): Eukaryota > Metazoa > Chordata > Aves > Accipitriformes > Cathartidae > Gymnogyps > Gymnogyps californianus. Next base: position 2,236,345 of record NC_059478.1, read on the forward strand.
CTGGTAAAATGACGGAGCCGTTTATTCTGGGAGTTATTGAAAAACGCTGGAGAGACACTGCAGTCACTGGTGGTAGCCAGCACGGCTAGGCTAACAACATGTAAATGCATGTACAAATGCAAATTGATAGCTGGCGTTTTTCTAGGCCTACAACTTAAAATAAAGGATCCTACTGGGATAGGACTCTTAGTGAGATGGAGAGAAAGAAGGGACCTCTTTGACAAAGGCGGCAACTAAAAACCCCATCAATCCATTAAGGTGCATCAAGACCTCAGTCAGCTCTAGAGAACTTCAGAATAAAATGATGGAACCTTTTTTTTCCCCCTCCCCTAAAAAACGAGGATTTTTTTCTTACCCGTAAAAAGCTGCCCAACTGCTGCCCTGCTTGCTTCTCAGGAAATCCTATCTACCTGTTGCTTTAAACATGCTGAGTGGAGTCTGCATCACCCCAAAAGCAGAAGTGATTTCCTTGAGCTATCACATGGGAAGGGAAAAGTCAAGACTTTTTCTTTTTTCACCTGACCAATCTTTGTGATAATCACTTAGAAAAAAACAGCACCTTGAAGAAATGTGTAGTTAAACCCAAGCTCTAACCCAGACTTAACAGAATGGCACCTGTAAATAACAGAAAACTAATACAAGCTTAAACTCTCTTAAAAAAAAAAACATTCATGGGTACACTCTGCACATTTCCAGCCTTCCAGGCTTATACCGACTTTGGATTAGTTAATAAAATTCTTTCTGCTATTTTATTAGTCAGGAGTCTGAATTTCGACGGGAAAATGCAAAATATTTTTGCAGATACAGACATGGTGGAAATCCACAAAAAAGCCCGAAACTTGGAAAAAGTTAAGCTCTGTACGTGGGTTCTCCAGTTAAAGGCATAAAGCACTCTAGCTGGACCTGCTCCAAGCATTGATTCAGCAAATGCCGCACTAGCTAAAATTGCCTCCTTTGCCTTTGCTAGGAAGACTGGGACGGCCTCTAGCCTGCCTAGCCACCAGCTGCTAGCATGAAGAGAGGCTCAAGTTCCAAGGCAGGTCCTGGTGCTATGCTGTAGCCTTTCCAACCAGAAGAAGAGGGCTGACCTGAGGAGTGATCTGGAAAGCAGCTCCCCATGGCTCAGGGTGGTGGGTGTGCCGCCTGGACCCCGGGGCTGACGGCTCTGCCGGGACAGCCCCGCCAGGAGCCCGAACAAGGTGCTTGTGCCTTCTTTATACATTGAAAGGCTGCAATCAGGTCTCCCTGGAGCCTTCTCTTCTCCAGGCTCAACAACGCCGACTCTCTCAGCCTTTCTCCAGAGGAGAGCCGTTCCAGCCCTCTGACCATCTTTCTGGCCCTCCTCTGGACCCGCTCCAACAGCTCCATGTCTTTCTTGGGCTGGGGACCCCAGAGCTGGACGCGGTACTCCGGGTGGGGTCTCAGGAGAGCAGAGGAGAGGGGCAGAATCCCCTCCCTCGACCTGCTGGCCACGCTTCCTTTGAGGCGGCCCAGGACACGGTTGGCTTTCTGGGCTGCGAGCGCACATTGCCAGCTCATGCCCAGCTTTTCATCCAGCAGTACCCCCACATCCTTCTCCGCAGGGCTGCTCTCAATCCATCCATCCCCCAGCCTGGGCTGACATTGGGATTGCCCTGACCCAGGTGCAGGGCCTTGCACTTGGCCTGTTGAACCTCATGAGGTTCGCATGGGCCCATCCAGTGTGCGTGGGCAGCAAGGGCAGTGCCGCAGCCCGGGCTGTGCTTGCAAGGGCGCAGGCGGCACCGCAGGGAGGGCATTCCTCCGCGCCGCTGGGCCCGGGAGAGACTGTGCCCGGGCACAGTGTCCGGGCTCGGGCTGGCGGGGTCCAGGCCGACACGGGCCACCGAGTGCGTATTAAAGTGGGTTCTTTGCCGACCGAGGAGAGAGACAAGGACACTTAGCACAGAATTGGACCTGGCACAGATAGGCATTGGGGAAAAAGCTTCCCAAGTTTTTATTTAGAGCAGAGAGCGGCCACAGACGGGCTGAGGCCGGCAGCGGGACGTCCTTGGGGCAGCTGACTGCCTTGGGCACCATCCATCCATCGCGTGCCTGCCCGTGCCGCTCCCGCTGCGAACTGCGCAGCCTCAGGGCCAGCAGCCATCTTCGGAGACCCGCCTGGAGCTGTCAGCTGTGTACCGCTGCTCTCCCTGTGCCGTGAGGCAGCTCCAGGAGAAAGCCCAGCGCAGAGCCCGACGGGCCGTCCTGACGACGGAGTGCCATCGCCGGCGAGCTGGGGGGCGCGGGAGGGCAGCGATGCCTGGCAGGGAAGGAGAGCTGGAGGCGAGGGCTGGGCAGGCACCGGGCAAGCCCCTGCCGGCCCCCCAGCCAAGAAGGGCTTTTCCTGAGGAGTGGTGGCCTGGGCATGGCTAGCCTCCGTGCGTGCTGCCTCGGCCTCCTCCACGGGGCTGCAGGCAGGGCAGAAGCCGACGGCTGTGCATCTTCCGGCACCGCTGCGGGGACAGGTGCTCTGCGCCCCTCCTCCCAGGGATCTCCGGCCAGGGGAGAAGCTGCTGGCTCTGCCTCTTCGTCTTTTAGCGGGGCAAGAGGCGCGCTCTGTGGGTCGCTGTCTCCCTGTCCTGCAGCCCCTCTCTCAGGGACCTCTTCTTCCGCTCTTCCAGCAGCTCCTCCAGAAGAGCGTACCAGGCCATGGGGCCGTCAGAGGCAGAGCCCTGCCCTTCAGCCCTTGCTGCAAAGTCCTCGTCATTCAGGATGCCCCGAGCAGCACCCACAGTTTCGGCACCATCGTCTGCCGCCTGGGGCACGGCTGCAGGCAAGGGAGGCGCCGACGGCTGTGCATCTTGAGGCGCTGATGCAGGGAGAGTCGCACTTGGACTCTCCTCACAGGAGCCTCCAGGCGATGGAGAAGTTGAGCAGACGGTGTCCTCAGGCGCTGACGTGGGGAGAGGCTCGCTGTGCCCCTGGTCCCTGGGACCTCTGGCCAGGGGAGAATCTGCTGGCTCTGCCTCGGACTCTTCTGACAGGGCAGGAGACGCACGCTCTGAGTAGCCGTCTGCCTCTCCCGTGGCGTCTGTGGACACGCTGCCGGGCGATCCGGGCACCTTCCGGGGGCCTGCATCTGGCTCCTGGCTGAGACTTGAGAGGCTGGGGCTGACGCAGATGGTGTGGATGGAGATGTCTTCCTCCAGGCAGGAGGGGACCTCTCCTGACAGGTCTTTGTACATTTCGTCGTCATCCTCCTCTTCCTCCAGCTCCTCCAGCTCTCAGCCGTCTTGAGTCGCACAACCACAAGACACTTCGGAGCATCCGTGGGCCCTGTGCGCAGTGGCATGCCATGCACACGTCGCAAGGGTGGCAGACGATGGCCCTGCCTTGCCATCGACCGTTCCCAGAGCCCTTCGGTGCACCTGCCCAGGGCAACTGGTTCACAGGCCTCCCCAGTAGCCCTGGTGCCCCATTGAGCGTGGGGATCAGGCCCTGGCTGAGCTGCAGGGGCCTTGCAACCGCACGCGGCCTGCGCCTGGGCTGTTCTTGCCAGTGACGCCAGAGCAGTGGTGTGGGCAAGGTGCCCCTGGACCACCACCTGCTGGCCGGGTTCCCAGCTTGCAGCTACAGCGTGACCCGGTACCCCTGACAGAAACGCCTGGACTGAGGACTCCAGAGCAACGTCAGGGCTTGTGGGGCTGTGTGGGGCAGGCCCCCATCTCTCCGCCCTCACTGCCATGCTCCAGTCACCGAGGATGCCCCGAGCAGGTGGCACAAGCTCTCGGGGGCTGCTGGCCGTGAGGCCCACGGCAGTGTGCTCTGCCTCTCCGAGAAGACCCGGAGGCTGCTGCTGGCAGAGCGGGCAGCTTGGTGACACTTGCAGGCCCTGCTGCTGGAGCTGCACGTGCATGCCAGGGTGCAGCTGCCTGCGTCGCTTCAAGCCTTGGGACAGACGGCAAGTTTGGCATGGGCACTCTTTCTGGCCGTGTGACCCTGCTGCGGGGCAGTGCCTCCCGGCCCTCCAGCCCATCCGTCTGCAAGAGAAGATGTGGAGAAAGGCCGTGGGACTGTGGTCCTTTTCCCCCGCATGCCAGCAGGAAACCCCCTGCACCCAGGCTGTCCTGCCAGCTCTGAAGGCAGTGCTCAGTCCTGCGGGTGGCTGCCGCGTGCTCCCAGAGCCGCTGAGGAGAGGCCTGGAGCCCACGTGGCCCTCACCAGGCCCAGGGAGCACCCCCGACATGGCCGGGCAGCCTGCCAGGCACGGCACGGGGGTCTCAGCTTGCTGGGGGGCCGGTCCCACCGGTCCCCTCCGGGACCTCCCGCCTTCCCATCGGCACCTCCCGGGGTCGGGAAGGCCTTGGGCCCCGTCTCCCTCCAGCTCCCTACCTGTGTGCTGAGGCTCCAGGTGCCCTGTGAGCTCCCGGGACCAGGGAGCAGTGTGAGCCTGTCCCCATGGAGGGGCGAGATCGTGGTCCAGCTATGCTGCGGGGCTGCCTGGGGCTGCCTGGGGCGCACCTGCGGGGAGAAGGAGAGGCGCGGGATGGAGGCGGCTGTGTCGGCACAGCGGCCCCCACAGTGCCGGCAAGCCCGGCAGTCCAGGCAGCTCCTGGCCACGACAGCCAGGCGCAGCTCGCTTCCGAGCTGCTCTCTGCCTCCGGGGCATCGCTGCGGGCCCACCGGGCCTCGGCCATCCCGGCGCTGGCTCTGCCCCAGAGAAGCCCCCGGGGACGGGCATGGCTGGCCGTCTTCCCCCCCAGCCCTCCCCCTCGTCCCGCTGCCAGCCTCTCCCTCCAGCCCCATCCCTCACCTGGCGGCGCTTGTGCAGCAGCGGCAGCCCCTCACGGGGCTGGGAGTGGGCGTTCGCCCTCTGCTTCGCTGGCATCTTCGGGGTCCTCTGCCGGACACCTGCCACGGGCACCCAGGGGAGATGCTGCCTCCTGATGGAGCCGCTCTCCTGGGAGTGGCCACCCCAGGGCTCTGGCCCCAGAAGAGCCCCCACCGTGCGGGCCGCCGTGCGGCCTCCTGTCACAATGGCCTCTGGGCACGATGCCGGCCCGGGTCACAAAGGCCTGGCGGTAACCGTGGAGACGCCCCTGCCCGTCTGCGGGCAGCCCCCTGGGGACACTGACTCACAGGCCCACAGCAGGGTGCGGGTCAGGAGGCACATCTGGCGTCCTCTAGTCCAGCCTCCTCTGTCACCCACGTGGCCTTCGCTGGACATTGTCCCACAGGTGCCCCCAGCCTTGCTGACAGGCTGAGCTGGGGCCGTTGCAGAGCCGGCTGGCACTGGCTTGGCCGGCACAGGGCAGCCCCTGGTCTCCTCGCACATGGGCCACCCCTGCAGCCCCCTTGCTGCCAGCACCTCACCACATACACCCAATCCCAGTGGCCTCGCCAGGCTACACTCCTCTCTTTCTTTAGCAACTCCCGCCGTCACCAGGAGGGGCTTTAGCCCCAGGAAGGCCACCAGTGAGACTGAACGTACACACGTGGGCAAGGTGGAGCCCTCCAGCCGCTGGGCTCAGGCACTCAGCCTGCCCAGGAGCTGGCCCCTGCCTCCCAGTCTCCCCAGCTGCTGGCCCCTGCGTGTAGGAGCCCTCGAGGCCGCAGCCCTTCTCCAGCTGCTGGTACACACCGTTCCACACCCCCTGAGCCGCGTGGTGCTCCTCCGGTCCCATAGGTGACCCTCCGTGCTCTCACCACTAGAGACACCCTGACCACCAAAGAGATCTGAGGGTTGGGGTTGATGGCAAGTTGAATATGACTTAACAGTGTGCCCTGGCAGGCAAAAGGGCCAACTGTATCCTGGGGTGCATCAAGCACAGCATAGCTAGGCAGTCGAGGGAGGTGATTGTCCCACTCTACACTGCACTGGTGTGGCCCCACCTCGAGTAATGTGTGCAGTTTTGGGCACCTCAATATAAGAATGACATCAAACTATTAGAGTGTGTCCAGAGGAGGGCGACCAAGATGGTGAAAGGTCTTGAGGGCAAGACTTATGAGGAGCAGCTGAGGTCACTTGGCTTGTTCTGCTTAGAGAAGAGAAGGCTGAGGGGTGCCCCCCTCGCAGTCTACAACTTCCTCCAACGGGGCAGTGGAGGGGGAGGTGCTGATCTCCTCTCTCTGGTGACCAGTGATAGGACACGAGGAAATGGAATGAAGCTGCGTCAGGCATTCAGGTTGGACATTAGGAAAAGGTTCTTCACTGAGAGGGTGGTCAGTCACTGGAACAGGCTCCCCAGGGAAGTGGTCATGGCAGCAAGCCTGTCAGTGTTCAAGGAGCATCTGGACGATGCTTGTAGTCATATGGTTTAGCGTTAGGTAGCCCTGCGAGGAGCAGGGTGTTGGACTTGATGATCCTTATGGGTCCCTTCCAACTTGAGATATTCTATGATTCTATGATTCTTCCTCTCCCCTTCTTCTCCATGACATTTACAACTAATGGGTAATTACAGTGAAGGGAAGTGAAATTCTCATTCTTACATTGAGACTGCCTGGACATTTTTTTTTCTGGTTAGCTCCAACCAGTCTCTCTCTGGAGTACAGCCAGGTTGTGCTGCCAAGGGCATTGGACTGCCAGCTCTCCCCGAGCCTTCATCTGCTCCTCACCGACCTCACGCAGGACCTGAACTGGGGTCCAACACAGCGATATGTTCAAGTTCATGAGCTTGTGTTCAGATGTAGCTCTCCCTGATCAAATCTCAGGTGAAACTTTCTGAACTAGTTAGGCATTCAACAATTTTATTTTTTTTCAACAAGGAATTGGCCTTTCATTATTCAAAGATGAAAAATGAGGTAGATTTCAGATGTCTTTTGGCCCAGACAGGGTGTAAGATTATGAGATCAAATGGAAACATTTATGTGCTGTATCGATGTTGTAGTATATTACCATCTGGTGAAAACTTAATGTAATTGCAGTTTGAACTTCGAGTGCTGTGGTGAGAGACAGTGCTTGTCCAGATATTTCTACCGTAATTGCCAGTGTGATCTCTCAGCAGGATGGACCCAATCAGAGACTGTCTAAATGGACTTAGCACCTCTTTGCGTTGATATATGCTCTAATGTTTTATGTGTTAAAAAATCTGATTTCAGACACTGACTTCTCCACTTCTTAAGCATCTCTTGATTAGCACAAGGCACATCTATGTCAGGATATGTTTTGGAGCCGCCCTTTGCCTAAATACCTGTTATATACCAGTTTGGAGACTAAGACAAATATGAAACTATTTTAAATATATAGACTGCTAGTAAATAAAAAGGGAACAGATAAGTTTTGCATAGGACTGAGAAGCAACTTCTCAAAGTAATTATTGTCTTTTAGTGGTATTTCTGCAATTGGAATGATTTCTCAGATGTACTTTTCAGATTTGAATAGAACGGCTTTCTTTTACACTGAGGTAAATTGGGCAGCCAGAATCAGCTCAACTGGACTATACTGATTTATCAACATGTGCATACCACACTTCTTAGCCACGTTTTTGAACTCCTGAGCTCAGTAGGAACATTCTAGTTGGAGACATTACAGAGTCCTAAGTAATCCAGGGAATATTTTTAAGATTAAGTAAATCACTCTAGAACAACATGTTGTCTTCCTTTAAAACATTTTCCCGTTCAAATGACATGCGCAGCTATATATGAATGCTAATTTTAGAAAAGGTTGTTTATGAGAAACAGCAATAAACCCCTATTAAATTAGCTTATTATTGAATTAATGTACTACCTTGATTCTGCCAGTAGCTGAACAGATGTTTCAGAGAAAGGTGCATGAATATCTTTTGATACCAGTCATTACATAGCCAACTACCTGAGGGAAGCCTTCTTTAAATACACAGCCAATTACTGCAGATTATCCCTTTCCAAAATGAAGAAAGCTCTACAGCTAAACTCATTATGTTTTCCCTTATTTTTGCTGCATAAGCTCAAAGATTCTAATAAGTGGTCACTAGCAACATATCTACTATGACATAGGATGATAAATAATGTTTGGAGTCTTATTTAGTGTATTACAGCCTATTTATCTTATAGAAAAGCACAATGTTCCAGACTGTAAAATGAGAATCTGTTTCAGTTTAACAGAAAAGCTTGTGATACTTCACAATTAAAGATGTCTTGCTGCGATACTTAAGCAAATGATCTTGATTTCTCTAGTTTTGCTGGTTTTCTTTGAGTAACATGAATAGCCAACCTCAGATGTGAAAACTTGCTCTTTCAAGTCTCTTAGGAATGTTTTTGCCTTAATTTGAGCAAATGTTTTCTTTCTTTCTGACAGTTGTCACTTTTAATTCACTACAAGGTGTCAATTATTTGGTTTTCCAACGTGTACTCTATTCCATCTTACTTTCAGGCACTCTTTGAAATCCATATGCTATACAATTTAGAAAGAAGCTTATTACATGTGTACTAACTGGCAAAGAGAGAATGGTAAGAGTTTGTTTCCATACCCAACAAGACAAACCAGGGAAAGGCAACTTTTTTCATTATCCTGCAGTATATGCCTTTTTATGAAGAGTTTTACTAAACTTATCAGCATACAGCAAAAAGCTGGTGTGTGAACACACTCCCCTCTGATGTGTTAATGATGACACCAAAACCTGACTCTTCCATCTGCTGTTGCATACTAAAAATTAGTGTCTCTAATGTACATTTGTATTTTAGAAATATTTTTTCCAGACAAAAGGGAAGTGATTAATTTAAGACTATACTCTACAGTGAACCTTGAATGCATATTTAACTAAAGAGCGTGCATGGTACCACCAGTCTGGTTTTATAGAGTTTCCTTGTATACTGTGCTACCACAACAAAGTGAGTATTTGACAAATATCATGCTTTTCCCAGTGACTAACTGGCTCTTCATACAAAATCATTAAATATTATTTTTAAGACTCAACAAAAATGATCACCTCGTTTATCTCTCTCTCACACACACAAGGGAAACCTCAAATTGCAAAGTATTCTAGAAAGACAAAAGTGATTTGATGAAATACACTTAGAAAATCATGTCCAACATAATTCCAACAAATATAGACCAAATCTGCAGGGAGACTGAGTTTTCAGGACATTCAAATGAAAGTGGCACAAAATTTCCAGCTGAGAATTCCAGACAGTATAGTGTTCTGCATGGCATGAGAGATTTCAATGGTCTGGAACCATCTAACCACTGCCCAGCTGGATTTAGAAAGAACGAATGGTTGTTAATGTACTTGTCTGGCTTCTGGTTCATGTGAGAATCCAGGAAAGCATGGCAACGTAACATGGGCTACAAACACAACCTACAGTAAATAGGATCGTTCATTGCTTCTAAGAACTTAGCCACAATTCCACAGGAACTTCACGACCTCTTTTCGGAGAGAAGGTTAAGCTGAGTCACTTAGGTGCATCTGGAATATGCACCATCACAGAACTGGCACCTTTCCTAGGGAATATCACATTGCTTTGAATGTATCCCTGGTAATTCAACGTCTGTGGTGGTCAAAGGGCTTCTGATGTGCATTGTTAAATAGCTTACATTAGGTTAAATAATTCACTATGGAAGGACAACCAAGCTTAAAAGGAAGAGCAGATGGCTAACTTAACAGAGCAGAACATACTGCTATACTAAGCAGTAATTAATTCAATTGGAAACTATTGCTTAGGCAATGGCTGATCTCCAAAAGAAAAACTGGTAGACCTGAGAGCATGCACTGATGTATTGACAACTGACAATGTGAACTGCTTATCTACTGTCATTCATAAACACTTGTTATTTAAGATAATTCACAGAGAAAGAATCCAGACTTCATGTAAAAAGAGCATGCACATATAACGCTTGGAGGGAGGCGAGGGGGAAAAGATTTGATCCAGGAAAGAAGCGATAGGCTGACTGGTGTGAACTTTCCCTAAGGGAAGAACCTCTATTCTTATACTCATTCTATTAAAATTGTAAGTAGAGCAAAACAACTGTATGTAACATACACATACTAGCTCAAAGGGGAATTAAAAAAAATGCTGGCATAAAACTTAATTATCCTTTGGGAAGTATACAGGCAAAATGAGGGTATGTCTGCCTAATGGACTATAAAATGCAAATAAAGCAACCTGTATAGATATGTATAGTATATCTAGTCCACGACTTCTTTTATTATGTGATTTTTTTTGCTTCATTTTTTAAATTTTATTTCCCCTCCAGCAGTTGTTTGTGGGTTTGGTTTCTTTTTTTTTTTTTTTCCTGATTATATTGCTTTTAAATTGTGATTGTTGGTTTTAGCCAATTCTCCTAGCTTCTAGGGGCTTTGCCGCTTATAGCTCCAATTTCCAGTTTGTCCAGTTCTTGATTAAAAAGGGTCTTTAAGTGCCTGCTGGTTAGATAGTGTTCGGCTACCAGACAGCTGCTGTGGGGACAGTGAGTCAGCTGCTAGGATTGCAATAATTCAGATTTTTGCAGTTAGCAGGGCAACTGGTGCTAAGGGGTGCAGAAAGAAATCTAGATGCTGCTCCAGACAGAACGGGACTGAACAACAGTGGTGGCAATGCCCCACAGGGCTCGGTCCCCCATTGCCACACGGCAAGTATGTGGAGAGGGTAACCCATCGCAGTGGCCTCAGCCCTCAGGGATGATGCCCCATCTGGGTCTGGGGCTACAGGGAATGCTGGGGACTCTCCCTGGGACTGGGGGTGACAGTGACCTTCCCCATGGGAGGTGTACTCTGGCCAAAGCACTGAGCCACCAGGTAAAGGTGCTCCCGCACGGGTGCTGTTATCCATAGGAGCGTAGCCTGTGGATTGAGAAACATTATTATCCCCCTCTAGTGCATCCAGTTTGGGGGCGCCCGTTACAGGAAAGGTATCAACAAAAAGGTGTCACCTGCAGCACGGTCAGTGGAGGCCCTCAGGGTGTTTGGGGTTGGAGCAGGAGTAGGGCTTGTTCAGCTGAAGGCAAGGAAGGCTTTGGGGGCACCCGACAGCAGCCGGCCCTGCCTGCAGGCAGGGGATTGAGAATCACAGAACAGTTGAGGTTGGCAGGGACCTCTGGAGGTCTTCTGGTCCAACCCCCCCTTCTAAAGCAGGGCTACCTAGAGCCAGTTGCCCAGGACTACGTCCAGGCAGCTCTTGAATATCTCCAAGGAAGGAGACTCCACAACCTCCCTGGGGCAACCTGTGCCAGTGCGTGGTCACCCTCAGAGTGAAAAAGTGTTTCCTGATGTTCAGAGGGAACCTCCTGTGTTTCAGTTTGTGCCCATTGCCTCTGCTCCTGTCACTGGGCACCACTGAAAAGAGCCTGGCTCCATCTTCTTTACAGCCTTCCTTCAGGTATTTATATACATTGGTAAGATCTCCCTGAGCCTTCTCTTCTCCAGGCTGAACAGTCCCAGCTCTCAGCCTTTCCTCGTAGGAGAGGTGCTCCATTCCCTTCATCATATTAGTGACCCTTTCCCCAGACTCATTCCAGTATGTCCACATCTCTCTTGTAACTGGTAAGCCCAGAACTGGACAAAACACTCCAGGTGTGGCCTCACCAGTGCTGAAGAGAAGTGCCTAGAGAAGGTGGAGCCAGGCTCTTAATGGAGTTGCACACTAGAACAACAGACATCGGTTATAAGCTGAAACAGGATCGTTTCCAGCTAGATATATGGGAAAATATTTGAGGATAATCAAATGACAGAACAGGCTGCCCAGAGAGGTTGTGCTGTCTCCATCCTGGGACTTTTTCAAGGCCCAATGGGATCAAGGCTTGAGCAACTTGGTAGTCCCCAGCGCTGACCTGCTTTGAGCAGGAGGTCAGCCAGGGACCTCCTGAGGTCCTTTCCAGCCTGAGTTACCCTATGAAAAGCATGAACTTTTCTCAAAATAGTGCTGAATACAACACACCCCCCCCAGCTTTTCCCTACATAGGAAATATGCATGTGGGCATCAAGATACTTTGAAAGAAAAAATTGTTTTGCATTGTTTAATTGTATTTATGGTTTAAAATTTATTTTTAAATGCAAGGGAAATTATTCCAGTGGAAATAAAAATACTTTATCAAATAAAATTAGCAAAATATCAGGTAGGACAGGATTATTTGGGCTTAAATCCTGAACCAGGCAGTATGGAGAAGTGAAGAAACTGCATTGCTCACTTCGCACATCAAATGTCTTATCTGAGGAACTTTTCTTTCTCTCCAGCTTTGCTAAAGGAAATCCAGCAAAATTAGTATGTTTTAATTTGGAATTTAATGCAGCTGTATTATTTTTATTATTGTACTGATAAATATTTTAATTCATCTGATGATGACTCTATTATAACTTGCAATGTGAACCAACTCGGTACAAAAAATCCATTAGATCCCAGAAGAGATTAGAAGACTGACGACTGTCCTCAGTGGATACAGGGCCAAGCATACAACAGTTATTTTTCCCTGACATTCAAGGGATCGGTCATCTAATTCCCTTTTGTATTGAGTTCGCGTGGCAAGGTTTTTGTAGTGGCGGGAGCTACAGGGGTGGCTTCTGTGAGAAGCTGCCAGAAGCTTCCCCTGTGTCCGACAGAGCCAATGCCAGCCGGCTCCAACTTGGACCCACCACTGGCCAAGGCCGAGCCCATCAGCGACGGTGGTAGTGCCTCTGGGATAGCATATTTAAGAAGGGGAAAAAGACTGCACAATGGCAACTTCAGCCAGAGAGAGGAGTGAGAAGATGTGAGAGGAACAACTCTGCAGACACCAAGGTCAGGGAAGAAGGAGGGGGAGGAGGTGCTCCAGGCGCTGGAGCAAAGATTCCCCTGCAGCCCATGGGGAAGACCATGGTGAGGCAGGCTGTCCCCCTGCAGCCCATGGAGGTCCACAGTGGAGCAGATATCCACCTGCAGCCCGTGGAGGACCCCACACCGGAGCAGGGGGATGCCCGAAGGAGGCTGTGACCCCATGGGAAGCCCGCGCTGGAGCAGGCTCCTGGCAGGAGCTGTGGCCCCGTGGAGAGAGGAGCCCATGCTGGAGCAGGTTTGCTGGCAGGGCTTGTGACCCCGCGGGGGACCCACGCTGGAGCAGTCTGTTCCTGAAGGACTGCACCCTGGGGAAGGGACCCACGCTGGAGCAGTTCATGAAGAACTGCAGCCCGTGGGAAGGACTCACGCTGGAGAAGTTCATGGAGGACCATCTCCCGTGGGAGAGACCCCACACTGGAGCAGGGGAAGAGTGTGAGGAGTCCTCGCCCCGAGGAGGAAGGAGCGGCAGAAACAACGTGTGATGAACTGACTGCAACCCCCATTCCCACCCCCCTGCACCGCTCGGTGGGGGGAGAAGGTAGAGAAAATCGGGAGTGAAGCTGAGCCCAGGAAGAAGGGAGGGGTGGGGGGAAGGTGTTTTTAAGATTTGGTTTTATTTCTCATTATCCTACTCTGATTTGACTGGTAATAAATTAATTTTTTTTGCCCAAATCGAGTCTGTTTTGCCCGTGACAGTAATTGCTGAGTGATCTCCCTGTCCTTATCTCGACCCATGAGCCTTTCATTATATTTTCTCTCCCCTGTCCAGCTTAGGAAGGGAGTTATAGAGAGCTTTGGTGGACACCTGGCATCCAGCCAGGGTCAGCCCACCACACCTTTATTTCAATGGAAACCAGGCACTCAAAATGCAAACCACTGAATTTGAAAAAGTCTTAAGTATAACAGGAAATAAACCAGCAAACATCAGAAATGAAGAAAAATTTACAATGACATCAGTAACTTCAGCAGTTTTAAATAATGACCAAGAAGGCAGAAAACATATCAGAAGATTTATATCTTCATACTTAACACACATTTGCTTATCTTGGAACAATAAGCAAGCTTTCCAGCTTGGCACAACAAATATATTTTTGAGGAAACCTCATAGAAAAAGCTAAGCTTAAAAACCCTATAAATGGGAAATTTCCTTCAGCACTAAGCAGACAATATGGCTAGAGGGTTTTGGTTTTTTTAAATTTGTTACAGGGATTACAATTCATTACAGGAAATGGAGGTTAGGAGTATTTTCTCTTTTAAGCCTATTAATTCTGCCTTACAGTAGTGGGGCTGAACAGTGGGTGCAGCCAGCTTAGACTATGTCATTTAAATATAATTGAAAGCCTAAGCTTTTTTTTTTTTTTTTTAATATCCCAAAAAAGAGTTCTACTTAGATTTCTGGATGGTTTCCCAGGGATAGAAGTTCCCTGTGTAAAATATATTCTGCCTTTTAAGAGAAACCCTTTTACTGTAAGCACAAAACCAAGGATTGCGTCAAGTTTAAGAGGGAAAAAATATAACACTCGGGAGTCCGACAGCCCTTCTGACAGTGGTTTCCTTCGATGAAGCATTGCTGCTGATAAAAGCTGCAGCACTAGAAGATAAATTCTGCAGTATTTACTTCTTCACTACAAAAGTCATGGTGGCCATGGGAGGCCGAGCAAGTCTTCCTCACTCAACTCTCACTCAACAAGGAAATCATAAGAATTCCGGAGTTTAGAAATAAAGGACATTAGTGCAAGGATAGGGGAGAAAGCAGTGTCTGATTTAGCATGGATACAGGAATCACAGAATAGAATGGTTTGGGTTAGAAGGGACCTTTAAATATCATTTTAGATCATTTAGATGATCTTTAGAGATCATCTAGTCCAACCATCTAGTTCATTTATCACCATGAACATATATCTCCCTGAGACATGGGAGAGTAGGGGGGAAATATAGAACCATGGTAAGGAGAAGGAGAATGTGGAAGAAGAAAGGGGAGCCCAATGAGGAAAGGAAGGATGGAATTTACAGTAGTATCAGTTGTACCTGCATAAGGCATTTATGCATATTAATGACCAGCTAATAGAAGTCACACAACATAAAGCTCTTTCCTCAGCTTTCTTCTAAATTATGTGACTTAGAGTCAACCACGAAAAGGAACAACAGACTGGCTTAAGGATACTGCTGCTTACACATCATCCAGAAATTCTGGGGTTTGGTACATAGAAGATCCAGTAATTTATCTCAGATCACAAATGAGAAAGCAGGACTTTTTGGAAGAAGACACAAGAGCGTTAAGACAAAAGCAGCGCCAGTATTGCATTTTAGAGGAGTGAGGGAAGGGACAACTGCTGATGAAAGATTTCAGTGGTGCCCAATGCCTCTAGGAAAAATGGGTCTGAGATGTTTAGTTAGCAGTTTCCTGAGGCAACTTTTCCATTGTGTGTTAAAAAAAGACAGCTCCTGCTAACAGAAATCATGCATCCGAACTCCAACATGGTTGTCATGAACACCAATGCCACCAAAACAATCTTTCTCGGGATGCTTTGTTAAGGACATCTGATCTGAAAATTTGGTGAAGTATCAGCTCTTGGTATTTTTTTTTTTTTCCCCTCTCCAGCAGCAAAAGAAGGCCTAGCATTTGCTTCCTACTCCAGAAATGTAGCCTTCTGCCAGAAAACTTTAGACAGAGTTGATCCTGGTGTAGAAAAGATGGATAAATAATATGACCTCTTGAAATTCCTTGAGTGGCCTGTCACATATGCAGCCTTCTTTTTCCCTCTAAGGCATTACAGAACTGTGGTGCATATGCTAATCCATGTGAGATGGCCATTTATTATTTTAATGATTAAATTTTAGGTGCCTAATCCAGGATAAAAATATCTCTTTCTCCAATACTCTTTCACAGTGATGGAGAAGTGTGGCTTTATGGGATGGAAGGCAATGTGAAAAATGAGAAAAGCAGGTTTTTTTCCCCGTTTTCATCAGGCAGTGAGGTACACGTGACACGGTTTGGCCTGGAGCTGTATCTGCCCCAGTGGGAAATGAAAGATGGATCAGAACCTCAGCTGAAATAACAATAAATAGCATAAAAGTGATTTTAGAGATGTCATAATGATTCACATCAACTAAAGAGGTTAACGTCTTGTGTTGATACCTCGGGCAGTTTGATAAAGGAAGAAATGAGACACAAGACCCAGTCTGCCTTTGCCATGGTCCTGATCCACTTTTAACAAACATACCTGCAACATTGCTCAGGCAAGTGCTGAGGCTGAGGGACTGAGCTTAAACGGAGCTCTCAACTAGCACGTGGAGGTCTCTGCTTCCTTCAGGAAAGGAGCTGCAGGACTTGGTGCGCTCAGGGCTCTGAAATGCCACCCAGATGACTGGGGCGCACGTGAGGAGAGGCTGAAAGAACAAGTTCAGCTTGGAGAGAAGGCTTCAGCAGCAGATCTTACATCTGTTTTCAGCTACCTAATGGAAAGACTAGTGAAGGCAGAGCCAGACCCTCCTCAGATTTCCACAGATAAGAGGCAACACAGCAGCACAGCTGCAAGTTGCAGCACAGAAAATTTCTCAGATATAAAGATTATTTTTTTTCCCCACCATATGAGCGGTCAAACACTGCCACAGGTTGCCCAGTGAGGCTGTGAAATCTCCATCCTTGCAGATATCCATAACTTGACCAGAAAAGGCATTGAGCAACCCTCAGTAACTGGAACTGCTTTGAATGGGGGAAGCGGTCTAGACGACGTTCAGCAGTCTCACCCCATCTGCACGATCCCGTGACTCAAGCTAGGGAAAGGACTGATACTCCTTTGGGTGCAGTAGCACTGGATGGTGGTTAACTTTGTTTTACCTTTATTTTTTAAATACCCACTCTGTTCTATAGAAATGCTGTTTCATGTATTCAAGCCATAGCTACCTATTTGATGTTTCTTTACTTACATTTAGATGGTGATCTCAGACAGCAGAGGTTTCAGTCTTGTTCCATAGTGTTTAAGAAGAATTTTGATCCATAGTATGCTGATGGTACAAAAAAAAAAAATTGTATTGCTTATCAATTCATGTGACTCTACAGAGCTCACAGAAAACCAAACTACATTTTTGTAATACTGTTAAACATTCTTCATATGATTTCTTTACATTCCTATGAACTCAAATGTAAATGCTAATGTTCCGTCACATACTTAATTGTGATTTAAAAAAGAATCTGATTTCAAAGTCCAGAATCCAGTGCATGTTGATACATGAATTTTTTTCCCCCATATGTAATTTCACCCAGGAGTCAGCCCCACTAATTATTAACAAAGGATTTCTCAAGTTAATCATCTTCTTGGAAGACTTTTGGGACCTCAACTGGTGTTTACTGCAGGGCCTTTTGAAATGCAAATCACTTATGCAAACTTCAGAAAGCCCCAAACTCTATTTGGATTCATTTGTAAGTATTTAAAGATCAAAGTCACTCCGTCCCAGAAAGAAGATGCAAAGTCTTTTTTCCAAAATGCTGATTTATTTTCCCCACAAACTTTCACAGAAGTGTTTTGTCTCATACTTTTTGGTACCTGCAAATAGCAGTCAGAAATCCTTCTGACCGTTTGTCTAAAGATTAATAAGTTGTAAGATATGTTACTTTATTTCATAACCTTTACTATTGCAAGAGGCCACTCAATCTATGAAGGTGACAGCTTTGGATATAACTTTGCAACATTCAAAATGGGTGACCCACAGTAAATTATACAGTTTGTTCTTTTTTGGGCAGTGGCTGTCAGTGTTTTTCATCTGTGGCTTTTCTGCAAACTAGCTGAGGTCTTGCAGCCCTATTCGTCATATAGAAAGGGCTCTGTGGTGGAGCCCATTAAAAAATTCTCATGGACCGCATTTTCAGAAGCGAAGTGTCTGAACTTATCTATTACACAAAGTCAGAAGGAGCTGTAGCTGCTCCAAGATATATCAAGCCCTTTTTATCCAGACCCCTATTTGAAACTATTACACTAGTTCTTAACATGCATTAGATAAATTATTCCAGACTGTGAGTTCTGATGCCATCTGGATGAATTAATTTCAACATGCCACCCATATTATAATTTCAAACATGATGATTCAGTTATTGATACATTGATTTTTCTAGCTTCTTTTTCACTTTCTAACACTGAAAAGGGATGGCTATGAACATGTATAGTATAGATTCTTTCAAATACTGGAAACAATTGCACTTGTTACTTGTTACTGTTGTAACACACAAAGGTACTTACTGCCGGACCTGTAAATCATCCCTGTGGGAAGAACTGCTCCGGTGTCATAGACTAACACTGTCAAACCTCCAAGCCCAAGGAGATTCAGTGATCCAAGTGCTATACTCCAAATTCATTCAAACATCTGACCCAGTCAGACTTCACAGAAGAGACCTCACAGTAGGTATTAATGTCAATAAGAATAGTTGACCAAGGATGTTGTAGATGTTTAAAGTACACCCAAGTTCATAAGCAACTGGACGGATTCATGGAAGAAAAATCCAGCTAGTACTATCAAATAATACTATAATGCTATCAAATATACTATTTCTGGCTCCAGATATCCTTGGCTTTGAAGGTACTGAAAGTCATGAAGAAAGTGTATAGCACTGTTCTTAAGCAATGGCCTGGACATTTGCTGATGGAGGAGTCTGGGTCGACTCTAATCAATTAGCTAACTCTAATATGCATTAATACACACTGTAATGTTGTGCACTGATGCATTATGCACATGAAATAGATGAGAACAGCCCTCAGCTTCTGACACTATGAGCACAATACCAGTATCACGTCGGGAGTATAGCCTTTCTGCATGTCAACACAGCATTTTGGTGGCAAAAACTGTTTTATCAAATTTCAGCATATGAAGGTGTTTTGTTTTTTCTTTTTTACAGCTTAACTGAAAAGTTAAATGGAAAATGCCCACAATAAAAAAAAAGGACATAAAAATTCATTTTAAAGCACAATTTATCCTAACTAGAGCTCAGTTACTCAAATACAGAATAAGAGGGGTTTTTTTAAGTCATGTCCAAGCCACAGATGCCAAACTCAGTAGATAAAGCTGGCAAGTATTTCAGGAGACATTACAGAAGTCAGGTCAGAGACCAGACAAGAAAAGAAGAGAATATAAAACACGGGTCATTCCTGTGCATGGATAGGAACCTAAGGTACCAGCTATAATTAACTAGTACTAGAAAGCATTGCTAACTTTCCTGCTGAATTAAATGGGCACAGATTTACCCAAGCCAGCACACTTGTGACATTTACACTGGCAGAATATTTGACCCACATACCCACAGGTTCCTTCAAACTCATTTTGGCCTGCTAACTACATAATTTTCATCCATTCTGCTGCCAGCCAAGCTGACTCCTGCTGCTGCCTTGCCGCTCTCCCACCTCCCTGCTTTTTTCATATTAACCCCATTTACAATCTATATTTACCTTCTTTACTGGGGGACAGAGCAGGTGGATTAGCATGACTCCAATCAGATAACTTCTGGGATACATCTCCTTCAAAGAGAAGATTAAACATGGTGCAGTAGAGTTGGTAAGATATTTTTTAAAAAACAAGAAAAGACAGTTACTGCTCAGCATGGGGGTAGGGAGGGTAGAAAGGTTAATACACTCCATAGAACCATTGCTTAAATTAAACATGTCCTTTGAATGATATCTAGCACTAAGGTACACTGGATAGTATCTTAAATTGCCTCAGTCTTGCTTTTTTATTCTCTCCCCTTTTATCCATTCAGCGAGTCCTGACTCCTGTCAAAGGCACCTGACAAAAAGCCTGAACTCCAAAGCTTTCTCAGAAAATAGCTTATATGTGCTTTCTCCCTTTCCACTCCCCTCTCCTCCCCCTCACACGCACACATTTTTCCGCTCACACCTTGACTGCAGACTGCCAATTCCCGTACAGAAACATTTAGCCAGAGCTCTTCATAGAAAAGGCAAACACTGGCAGGCATCTGGAACATTAAGGAGCAAGGCAGCTCGAGAGGAAAAGTGAGCAAAGCCCTCTCACTCTGATTGCAGAGACAATACATGCTCGGCTTACCATTTATATTGAGCCACATGGCAAACCTACTATCTGTAAAGCGTTCTCCTTAATAGGGAAACATTGCACAGCATTTGTATAGTTACTCTGTGCTACTTTAGGGGAGGAAATTATCCAGTGCTCTGATTGCTTGCCAAGAGTGGAGAGCTGAACTCAGGTAACGGCAAATTCTGAGAGTACGTCTCTCTCCCTTTCTCCTTCCTCTCATTTCCCCTTCTCCCATTATCGCACAGAGGTAAATACTTAAAAAATGCCCCTTCATTTCCACAACAAAGTGGGACCGCCTATTCCTGGGCACTCTTTACAAGCAAACTGAACAGCGCGCTTATTTATTTCCATGAAGTGACAAACTGGAGAAGCTTGTTAAGTTGTTCATTGCTTCAAAGCTAGCAGTTTATACCAGTTTAGGCTCAGGTTTCAGCAGGCATTTCACCATGGCCAGAGTTAAAAGACACACATATGTATTTCAGAGTGTTTTGATGCTATCAGTGGATGCACAGATACCAATACCATCTACGAATTTGACCTCATACAGGTGGTGTTACGCTGTGTTAAATTGTGTCAAGTGTGAGAACCTGTTAGCTCCTAGATGACGTTGGTATACTTATGTATTTATACAGGCAATTGCCATTTGTATTTCCTTGCACGTTAAAATAAAAGGAGATAAGGCGTTAGGCTCAAATGGAAGTCTACTGTCTGTAGTCCATATTTACAACATAGGCACTTGCTTTGGGCCTATTACATTTGAACAGTTCTAATTTTAAATATGAATATTTATTCAAATTTAAATTTAAATATGAATTTAAATATTAAATATGAACCCAGAGAATGAATGCTTCAGAATCATAGCCCGAGAGGCCACAAGCTGAGGCAATCGGGAGCTTGGAAGAAGTTACTAATGATCTTCACAGCCTCAGACTTCACATGGGCATCCAGGAGAAAGACATCTGTAGCACAAGAGGATCCTAAACTTGTAGGATTTCCAAGCATTTAAAAAATTCCTAATACCCACACCATAGCCAGCTATTCAAAGCTAATTATGAACTGACAAACATTGTAAGTCCAATTTCTGGAATCTGAATGGAATAATCCATCTCTAATTCAAGAAAATTGCCATACTTACTCAAGATAATTAAATATTATGTGCATGTATAATTAATAGATGTCTAAGCCATCCAGACCAACAAATCCATCTTCATTTAAATTTAAAAACAGAGGACATTTAGATAGAAACTGATCGATGCAATCATGATTATTACTTTTCTTTTTCCCCCCCCAGTCCTTGACAGTGATTGTTTAGAAGCTCTTGGCACTGAGAAACTCTGCTTCCATTGAAGTCAATGGTAAAAACCCCCATGGGACTAAACCTGACAATGGATACTGACAGCACATACCAAGGGCTTTGAAAACTCCATCCTCATGTTTCTTCCAGGATGTGTACAGGCTCCCACAGTGGCAATTTTCATACACAATATTCAAGCTATCTACAGTTTTAGAATAGATACAAGTATACAAGTACAGTTCAAATTAATGCAGGAAGCAGGCTGTCTTCAATTCAGACTGATTACATTTTAAATGGGGCTTCAGTGCATAATGATTAATATTTCACTATAATTATTTGTTCCAATTAAATGTAGCATGATTAAGTGACATTTTCCCCTGTGCAGCTAAACTGCATTTTTTTTAAAAAAAAGGAACGATAAAATTAATTAAGGGAGGTTTGACTTGTTTTGCAATTTAAACTGCTCTTCTTTTTCAATTGCTAATTGAGAAATTTAATTTCTCCAGTATAGTTCTATTGTAAACAAAAGTGGCTGCAATCTGATAATTAAAAAGGAATGATGCTTTCCACAAACATAAAAAAAGAGAAAAGAGATTCATAGTATTAAGACTAATAATAGCTCCTGTTGACTTGGTCACCAACTTCATATTTGATAATGATTTCTCAATGTTTGGTTTATGAAATACATTAGATACAACAGCAGAAAGAAACAGACTGTTTACAATTCTGGTATTTGAAACTTCTGTGAAATAAAAATAGAGTAACATGAAAGGTGCTGAAAAAACTATTTTCTTATTATTTTTCTTATGCAGAAAAGTTGTTAATAGATTAAGGGACTTCACCTCTAAATTTTAAAGGAAAAAGCAGATGCGCAGAAGGATAATTAAGTGCATGGCTATGAAGGAAAATGAATGGAAACGTAAAGTAAACACGTCTCAGGGATAACAGCCATAAGCACGTTACGCAAGAAAAAAAACAAACCAAACCAACAAAAAACCCCAAAAGATCAGGTTGAGTACCGGCAGAAGAACTTGACCAAATGCTTGAAAGAGGCACATGCACTATCTGATGGAGCACACGTATCCCTGCTGCATCTGTCCTTACTTGGGTGGTGGTGCCCATCATTCTGGCAATCTCGCACCACCGGTAGAAGCCGTGAGCACAAAGAAACCCACTGGATCCTCTGGTACTGCCAGGCTCACCCTGAGATTGCCAGGGCTGGTCTAAAATATTCAGTTATTGCCATCTAATGTGGATGCTGCAACAACAACATAGGTCCATGAAATCTTTGTATGACACTAGCATAATATTCCAATACCGTACCAATGAAATCTGTGTGTCAGTGCTCCCACTTGAGCGTAGCGATTTGACCTTCAGATGCAACACGGTGCTGCAGTTTAGCACTGCGCAGTCACAATTAGGCTTACACTGCTTTCTTAAGGCATAATTCTAGTTGTTGATTGACTTCTGAAGAACTGTCAGAGGCTTGTTTTTTCTGAGAGACCATCAGTTGTGACTCCTGACAATGCAAAGCAAGAAAATGGCTCTTTAACAGGAGAACTTTTACAGCTGAGAAGTTCCAACTTGCTCTGGAATTCCCTTCCCTTGGATATTCATTATATTCTGGCTGATATTTTTAAACCTGCCTATGGGATTTGGATGCCCAAGTCCCATTAAAATTAATGTAAATTAATGGGAAATGAGTAACCAAATTAATTAATTGAATTAAAATTAATGAGAGCTGGGCATCCATATCCTTAAGGCAAGTTTTAAAATTTCAGCCAGTGAGTTTTAGGACAATGCATAGACATAAATATATGCTTTGGATATGCATTGACCTACAGGAAGTACAGGAAGGTATTTCTGACAGATCTTTGAAAACAGCAAGAAGTCAGTTCTGTCAATGTATGACTGAAATTTCTCCAAACACTGACCGATGCTAAAAAATGATAGTATTAAAAAACCCTATATATCTATATCCACATCCTAGGCAATGGCTGTTCATAATTCAGCTTAATTCCAGATAATAAGAACTATCAGAATATGATTTAGAGGTGCAGTTTGATTTTTAAAGAGGGATTGTCATAATATATTTAAACATTAGTATATACTATTATTCAGAACTTCCCACAGATTTCACTAACTGTCACTTCTAGCATTATTATTTTATATTTCTAGAATATATTGATCATTTCCATTTAATATATTCAAAGCTACTGATTTCCCCCACATACCCTGCATAGCTCTGCTATCATAAAAAAACATCCATAAAGTTTATAGGCCAGCAAGAAGCTGGCTAATAATACAAATCATGGATTTATATTAGCATTGGAAGTAGAATTTGGGTCTCCCAAAAGCATTTATACTTTTTGCTGACAACTAAAATCACACAGCAATAGAAACAGCAATGTATCTGTGGAAATGTAATTGATTTGTTTAACTTTGTTTTGCAGTTTTTAGAGCGACCTTCCATTCACCAAAAGACATTCAACTGAGTTTTTAACTACACCACTTTCATTTTTACTATAGGGAAGAACTTCTATATATTCTGGGACCTCACTACCACAGTCAGCCAATTATTAAAACAAATCCACTTCTTGTAAAGCAAAGATTTCATATGTCACTGACACAAACTGAATTCTCTTGTGAGATGAAGGCAAATGTGAAACCTGCACGTGCCATTTTATTAAAGAACAGAACTTTCTATAAAATCAATTATCTAAAGTAACTGCTTAGTATTGAAGTAAATATAATAGTTGCATTAAGCAATATATACGTAATATCTTGACATTGAAAGTTCTCTTTTAATGAATTTTGTAAGCATTTTTATTTACATAGGATGTCAGAGAATGAAGTTTTTCATGTAGTTCAGAAATGGAAAAGCACCATGTTATGTAAAAAAGGTGGCTTTCACATTACATCCTATGTACAGGACTGTCTTTATTTTTATGCTAGCATTTTACAGATGTAACTTGAAACATGCTGTTTGGAGCAGCCTTTCTTTTCTCAGACTCTAGGATTATACACAATTTTAGGCTAACGAATGTGAAGGGAGAAGCCGACTGCCCGAGCATTCACATACCGATCAAGGAGTCGCACACACACCACCCGAGACTTTAACTGCTCGGACCGGAGTCCCTTGGCAGCGGGCAACTCCAGCGAGCCAATGGGTGCCCCTTCCGACTCCTCACACACACACAC
Organism: Gymnogyps californianus; assembly: GCF_018139145.2. Taxonomy (NCBI): domain Eukaryota; kingdom Metazoa; phylum Chordata; class Aves; order Accipitriformes; family Cathartidae; genus Gymnogyps; species Gymnogyps californianus. The sequence goes on from NC_059478.1 coordinate 2,260,562, forward strand.
TCACCCTCTGGCGCTTCTTCTTCCCTCAGGCTCGACCCTAGGTTCCCCGAAGCAGAATCTCTAATCAAGGCCTTCAAAATAAAAAGCGTAATTTATTCTCTCTATGGTGCACAAATTTACACAGCTCAAGCTGGGTGCTTCCGGAGAGGGACCCCAAACACTAAAATCCCTGTGCAATTATACCCTTACAATCTAAGTTCCCACCCCTCACACCATAGTCTGGTCCCACAGTAATATTCAGGTCTGGGGTGGTCTTCTCTCTCACTGGGTCCTTTCTCTCATCTCTAGGCGAGTTTTTTCTCTTTCCTGTTTTTCAGGCTAGTTGTTAGTATGTCTCCTTTTCCTGGCTCAAACTGGCTCTGGGGCTTTCTGAATCTTCTTATTCCTCCAATCAGGGAATAGGTCAACGTTAAGCAGAAGCATTAAGCAAGCTATGAGTTCTGCTTTATCACGAACGACTACTTTTAAGCAGCTAAACAAAGTCCTTAAAGCCCTCAAAAACATATTAACAGCCTCTAACTTACACACATTCCTGTGCTATTCTCACCTCCCAATCTTATCCCATTGTTGCCACCTGCTGTTTACGTCTTGTTCAGGCGTGGTCCGCATGCTGGTGTAGCTCAGCTTTGCCACCTTCCACAACACACAGTATAACAGAACGAATGGTAGTTACAAATACCTGCAGATTAGGATGTAGTCCTGTCACAAAGACAGGAATTTTGTTCTCGCAGAAGTCATTTTCCTGTATCACAATTGTGACAATACCCCTACACTAAAATACTCTTAACTCTTCTTTAAACCATTCTCTCTTAGAACAAAACAAACAGCTATGGTACTTTAGGTGCAGCAGAAAAATTTGTCTAGGTAGAACTTCAGGATTTCCTTCATGCCTTTCAAAGAATCTCTTAATCTTATATGACCAAAAAGGACACGTTGGCAAAGCAGCTCCAGCTAAGCCACTGCATGTCCCAAAATCCTGGACGTGCTCACAGCACGACCAATTCTCATGCCTCATAGCAGAAAGCGCTCTCTTGGGGGGACTCACTGCACATGTATTATACAATCAGATGCTGAAAACATTATTTAACCCTGCATGCACAATTGGACTGCAGGGGAAATAAAAGGGTACAATTGGCCCAGCAGTCCCTGGAAGCATTGACTGTCCAGCTTGGCAAGTGCCAGCGAACTCCTGCCCAACAGGTAGCAGTAGGGTACTGCTGCAAACTCCACTAACAGCCTCCGCGACACAGTACTGATTCTGCCCAAAATACACCCTGCTTGGAATCAGAACTGAAAGAGGGAATTCATTTTTTTAATTATTATTCCATACGGTAGACACTCAAGTGCTGTACAAATAGGCCACCATATTAGCCCACCAGATAAAGCGAGGTGAAATGCTAATTGCAAATTCATTGTCCAGAACATTTGCCTATTTCTATGTGCGACTTCCATCCCTCAAAAAAGCATCTCCTGTTGCAACTATGATAAGAGGTTGGTTTAAGTGACATTGAGTGAATGGCCCGGTGCAACATAGCCTATAGATACTCTTCTTCCTGCAACATTCAAACACAAACCCAATAACTACTGGTGGAAAAAATAAAAGTTAACAAAATTATGAGGGTTTAGGAAAAAAACTGCAAAGACACAAAGGTTATTCGCTGTCCCATTATGACCTGTAATACACATCACTATTGGCCAAGTCTGTCTGTTCACTACCCTGAAACTTTCACAGCTTTTTCCTTCTGCTGCATGTTTTATTATTTTCTGATTTATCACCACACACATCTAACAAGAAGTTGTGTCATATTAAGCACTTCAAAGGATTTACATTATACACTTATTACTGAAAATGTTGAGTGTCATTAATAAAACCGCTGCTAATTTTAAATAAACTCTAGAGTTTCACATAGGAACACGCACACATATAAAAGCTGAAAAAAAATCAGATTTATAATCTCATAAAGGAAAATTACTGAGAACATTATCAAGGCAAAATTTCTACTGTACTCTCTGTAATTAGTGTCCAAGGATCTATTTAAAACTTCTGCTTCCTCTAGGTAACGTAACATAGCGATTCAGAGGAAACACAACACAACTCATCGACTTAACTAGTGTATTCACAGGTTAGGCATGTTTTTGATGATGGCAAAAGATACGCATTGGCTTTTGGAGCTTTTCCTAGCATTGTAATTGCTACACAACTATATGTTTTATTGTAATTATTAAATGACATCTTTTTAAATATTTATGCACTCTTAAGCAAATTTTCCAAGAGAATACAGACTATGTACAGAAGCAGATACAGATACAGCTCTTACAGTGCTAGACAGCTAGAAAATAAAGAGTGTCCCAAATAGCTTCCACCCACATCTCAGTTTTAGTAAAGAAAAAGTCTTGGTTTTTTTAAGGCTACCTGAACAGGAAATGTTGACACCCACTGACTGCAAATTCCAAACAAATCCTGGCAATCGTGAGATATAATCTAAGAAGAAAGCTGAAAAGTCTAAGTTAAGAAATTACCTTTTGAAAAGTTTCAGTGAACGATTGTGTTCTAGGACTTTTTTGGCCAGCTCTATAAAAGAGAAAAATCTGGAGATGTTCCCCCTCCCCCTGCAGATTTTAGACAGATTTTGACTTTTTTTGTGTCAAGGAACAGCATCTTAATTCCCCAGGGAGTCCTTTACCTACCTTCAGACAGCCTGCAGAGGCCATGAGGGGAGGAAATAGCCTCACACTACAGGCCAGCTCTCCTCACCCTTCATCTGCTGGTGCTGCCATTTTGACATTGCCACACCCCCTGTGATCTCTGCATTGCCCTCTGATTGGCTGGAAGGGGCAGCCATGCCTCCTCCAGCAGCCCCTGAGGCAGATGCCCTCCCTCCACCCCAGGGTGCCACCATTTTGTGACAGCCATACCCCACCCGAAAGCTGCCCTTTAACCACTGTCCACAGGTGCTGGGCCCGTTTTTTTAATCACTCTCTTTTAATAGGAGTTTTATTGGCATAAACAGGTAAATAGATCCCACCTCCTTACTGATTTTCAGTTTTGAGGTGCCAGTATGCAACAGTTTTCTGCACAGAAGAAACAGATCACTTTTAGTTATGGAAACAGGGTACAAAATGAGTGTTGTGACTGTCACTAAAGCCTGGGTCTCCTTTTGAATCTCTGCAGTTGTATTCCCAAGTGGCCTTAAGTTCCTGAAGATGTTCTTCGTAACGCATGTGTTAATGCTGCACACTAACTTGGCGAGGTACTGACATGTATTTTACATGTGATGTTAAGAAGAGGGGAAAACTACTTTCTCAACCAATTCACATCACCACTACTCTAAATTCCTGGGAGATGCTGGCAGGGCTAGGATCTACAACAGCAGCATCTCCTGGGAAAGCTGAAGTTAAATTTCTACAGAAGTTAAAATGTTCCAATCCAGCCAGATCTGTAGGGATGACACTGGCATTCACTAAGCCATTACAAGCCTGCAACAAACCTCCAGAGACCTTTATTTACTACAGTATTATTCTTCCTGGAGCCTAGATAATTGGAACAATCCAATTTATAGTCTCTCTGACAACAGTTAGACATGTTGGGGTGTTATAGTGGACCTTTGACATGACATATCAGTAAACTGTATCTGTATTTGAGGAAAGGTTAAAACAAAGTCCAATCTACATTTTGCCTAGAGAATTTTATGCTACTTTCCAAACCACAGACCTGTCCCATATTTCACCCTTGGTGCAAACACCAAGTGATTTATTAACTGCATGTGCTGTTTAAATATTTCTTTCCAGCTGTTTCAGATGTGTGTGTTGTTTTTCCATTAGCAAAATGTTAGACGCTGTCCATGGGAAACCACCGCAAAATCATTTCAGTGACCATGTTAAAAAGCCTTTTCTTATTGCTTGCACGCTGGATGTCTAGTCCTGTGCATTGAGGGCAGTTTCAATTTAATTTGGTCAAGGATATGCGTTTGCCTTTTGCAGACAGCAATTATTAGCTATTGCAGCTCTCCATTGAGCATGCTGGTTTTCACAGGGGTTGGAAAAATTGCAATTATATATGCAGTCATAACTGTATTCACACATATACTCCCCAGCCTTAGCCTCTTTTAAAAAAAAAAAAAAAAAAAAAGGAAAAACAATTCCCTATCTTATGTGAGGAGTTATATTTGCTACAACAGGCCAGAGAAATAGTGGCATTTATTTAAGCACCTTGTTAGAGTTATCAACCACTCTTGGAGGTAGGATGGCAAACAATACAGATGAGGCCAAGAATGTGATCTGCTCTTCGTAGAAAACTCAGTAGGTCAAGATAAAATTCTTAATGTATTTTGGGGAGATCTAGAAAGTTAAGCACTGCTTGCCTATGAACTCTGAGTTTAGTATCTGAGTTGATCATCTGCTTATTGTTCATGAGTGAAAAGTCTTTCAAAAAAAGTCAAGGGACCTTGGCATTACATCTGCCTAATATAGGGACCAAACTTAATTGTCTCTCCATTTTCTTTTTGTTTTGAATGTATCAATCATTCTACACTACAAAATTATTTACATTAATTTAAAAACCTTTTTAAAGGCTGAACACTGAGAATTAGTCTTCAGTATTTCCCATAAATGCATTTGATAGACAAGTGCTTAATATTTAAAAATTCTAAGCAAACTATTCAATAATAGAAAGGCTCTATCTGATTTTTGCTTTACATCAGTAGATTTTTTTCCCAACTGTATGCATACCAAAATCAATAAAACAGCCTCACGTTGACTAAACTGTATGCATACCAAGACCAATAAAACACCCTCACGTTGACTAATATTTACTATTTAAGGCATCAGATGAAGCTTCAGGTTCAGGTGAAAGCAGCAGTGGCCTTACAAGTTGCATCACTTGGAATACTTTTCATGTATTGGCAAGCCCCAGAAACTCCCCTGAAAACAGTTCTTGCCATGCTTTCTTTCTGCTCTGAGGAGGTAGTTGCAAATTACCAGATTAGCACGAAACTGTAAGACACCCCGCCTCTGTTAGGTCCAACGTATTGGTCAGCATACCCAGGCTGCAGAGCTTTCATCTATCCCTGCAAAACTGACTTTCCAGCTGCTAGAAGTACATACAGCAAGAGAAGGAGGCAGGGGGAGTAAAATCATTTTCACCAAGCTCTATGCTAGCAAATGATGCATATTTGGCCAATCAAAAAAAAAAAAAAAGAGAAAAAAAGCATAGATTGCAAGGAGAAAACTTGTCATCTGATAAAGACTGCATACATTCGTGACTACAACAGTGTTGTAAAAATTCAAGTATGTTAACCAGCAGTGCCTGGAACCAGTTAAAAGCTAGAAAACAGATGTCTGAAAGAGCTTCTCTTTGTCTCAATAAAAAAATCTAATAAGTAATAAGGGCAATGTCCAAATGCCTTTTAAACACTGAACAGGCATGGGCATCAACCACCTCTCCAGGAAGCCTGTTCCAGTGCTTGACCACCCTCTCGGTAAAGAAATGCTTCCTAAGGTCCAGTCTAAACCTCCCCTGGCGCAGCTTTGAGCCATTCCCACACGTCCTGTCCCTGGATCCCAGGGAGAAGAGATCAGCACCTCCCTCTCCACGTCCCCTCCTCAGGAAGCTGCAGAGAGCAATGAGGTTGCCCCTCAGCCTCCCTTGCTCCAAACTAGACAAGCCCTAAGTCCTCAGCCGCTCCTCCCAGGACATGCCTTCCAGCCCTCTCACCAGCTTTGTTGCCCTCCTCTGGACGCATTCAAGGACCTTCACAGCCTTCTTAAATGGTGGGGCCCAGAACTGCGCACAGCGCTCAAGGTGAGGCCGCACCAACGCTGAAGACAGCGGGACAATCCCCTCTCTTGACCGGCTGGTCATGCTGTGTTTGATGCCCCCCAGGACGCGGTTTGCCCCCTTGGCTGCCAGGGCACACTGCTGGCTCCTGCTGAGCCTGCTGCCGACCAGCACCCTCAGATCCCTTTCTGCAGGGCTGCTCTCCAGCCACTCCTCTCCCAATTTATACTTGTGCCCAACGTTACTCTGTCCCAGGTGCAGAATCCGGCATTTCAACGTGTTGAATTTCATCCCATTAATTGTAGCCCAATGCTCCAACCTATTTAGATCCCTCTGTAAGGCCTCCAGTCCCTCAAGAGAGTCCACAGCACCTCCCAGTTTGGTATCATCAGCAAACACCCTAATGGTGCATTCAACTCCTGCATCCAGATCGTTGATAAAAATATTGAACAGATTATTATTATTGTCTATTTCTAGTTCAGTAAGCGCCTTGTCTATTATAAATGTGTTTTTCACCGACTGGCACTTTCCATTTACCACTGTTCAGTGGCACTACTGACTCTTAAAATAATGATCTTTCCGTATAGAGAAGAGCCACTAGCAAAAAGGCACTTTGATAGATTTTCCAACCTAGCAAACACCCACGTGTGTCTGTAACTAAGCAAAAGTGTGTTTGCTTAACCTTAGACAGTGGTTTGACAATGCACTAAATCTGACTCTGGACTCCTAAGAAGGATTAAAAATACTGCAGTCACGTGATAAAAATTCTATTTACTCACTAGCAATATTTCTCGAACAGTGTGAACCAATAGAGAAAATTTTATGCCAGATAAGTTTTTGCCTGTTTGCTACACTAAACTTTACAACGGATCAGATACTGTCTGTCTTTCTGCAGCATAAAACTTTCGAACCATCTGGGAAAAGCAAACATACCAGTGTCCGATACAGATCACATTTTTACTGCTGGGTGACTCAGTCACATAGGGATCTGGTATGGAGGACTGTGGCTTTAGATGGTACTTTACTACCGTTCCCACTACCAAGCAGTAGTTGTAGGACTCATCATTCTGAATGAGGCATTCAGTATGGCTGGCAATGTAACAGGGAATCATCCTTATTGTTCACCCATCTCCATGATCCTTAAAATGGAGTAGCTGATCTTGCCGTTTGCCTATTCTTATGAAAATAAATAAGGCTGGCATTTAAATGGCATTTGCAGTGTGAAACCGTTACACTAGGTACATACTGAATCCTTGTAGATGGATGTATCAACCGCGCTAAATCTTTTGCTGGAGGGAGCAGTGACATTTCTGGGAGCCGCAAGCCTGATTCAGTGCAGCTGGGGACCTTTGAACTTCAGGATATGTCTTTCTTGGTCCTGCTGTTCCTACTTAGGTCACAATAAGAAACCAAGTTTTTTGATGCCTTATTTGACTTACTTTGAGACCGTAGAAGTAATTTTTTTTTTCTTTCAGCATTTTTCTTTTTCTGTTTACAAGCTTATCCAACAGTCAATTGTTTCCCTTTCACCTCCTTACACTGTCATCTCAGACACAAGTTCAGTGTAAGCATAAGACAAAACAACTTTATAAATTTATTTTTATTACACAAATGCCTTGAAGGCTCAGGAAATGTAAAATTTGCTGTGTAAATGTTGTAGGTATACATACTATCACAGTCACTGTCTCTAAAAACTTATAAACTCAACATAATGAAAAGTGTAATAAAATATTTTTATATAGGACCATCTCATTGAAACGGTGATTTTATTTTTTTTTAAATACTACTTCAATTCAGGAAGCAGTCAAATTTGAATTTAAAGCTAATTAGATTATTCAAGTCAAATTGCTTGTTCTAGAAAACATGAGTAATGAAAATACCTATTATATTTTACTTTTTATACAAGTCAAATATTTATTTGAGAAATTTCCCAGATGTAATAAAAAGGGATAAAGCCAGAAAGGAACTTCAGGAGCAAAATTCAATTGTTGAGATAAACCTATTCCTTCTCTATTTTTTTGTTTGTTTGTTCTTCCTATTTTACCAACCATTTGTTTTTGGTTAAACCTCACCTCACTATTGCATGATTTTTCATTTTAGCCAGTGAACCAAAACAATCACTCAGCTTTACTGTCCTTCTAAAATCTTTGGAGTCTCAGAAAATTCCAGCCAGAGAAATTGAGCAACTTGCCCAAGGTCACAGAAGAAACTAGGAAATTATCTGAGTCACAGTCCAACGGCTTAGACATCCTCCCTCAATAGACCTCATTAATAAAAACTGGCTGAATTATATTAATAGAAATTAATTTTGTCCAGGCTGGAGTTGAGTATGATAGGAATATAATACAACTGTTGCAGATGGTTCTCTGTGGCATTGCTAATGCTTAACTATAATATATATGCGTAAGTCTGTGACACTGTGACAAGTGAAAGGTCTCATATAAGCATTGTTATAAGAGAAAAATGAAATATGTGGGTTAATAGGCACTCAAATACAAATCAGTTTCATGTGTATTCGGACCATGCAGTAGAAGTTCTAGTATTGTTTTATTTGTTTTGCCATGGCAGGGGCATTTATACAGGCTCTCTCTCATGTCTAATAATTAATGAGTTTATGTTGTCATATTCTGTGGTTTAACAGATGGAAATAACTTAGCATCCTTTTACATAGTTTGAAACTCATATTTCAAAGCGTCAGGATGTATGTTGCTAGCCTATGAACTTTGTACATGTACTTAGTACATGTGGTTTTTTGGACCCGGATTCTGTCTAGGTATGTTTTCCACAGAGTTTTATTATACAAGAGACAAGCAGAACAGATTTTTAAAACAAGAGATACAGGTGGTGGCAATGCAGATTTTGCGCTATTACTAAACAAACTGTCCCTTTTCAATGACTGCTGTTTGAGAAATATTAAAGTAGTAGCTTTCAATGTTACCAGATGACATTGGAGAGCTGTAATCAACATATTCATGCTCAGCTCATGAGTCTCAGCTTTTGTCTTTTATATGGGTCTTCCACATATAGACTGTTTTTTTTAAATAATCCATTCCTGTTGGTTTTAGGACCTTGCTTGACAAGGTTTCCCACCTCAGCTCTGTACTGAGAAGTATACTTTTTCAAACCATCAACTAAATTGAGGTATTGTCTGTTCCCTCTTCAGTTTCTATGCTCCTTTTTTGTCAGCCAATGGCTTTTCTACTCAGCAAATATCCATTCTGTGCCAATTAATAAGCAAATTAATAGAGCGATAAAGGTTGGTCGGCTTTAGTGTAGAGCCCCTTGATTTCCCTTATGGATTTCCTTTACCTTATTGTATTAGCTGATGACAACCCTTATCAGATTTATTACTTTTGTCAATCAGTATATTATGAGCATTCACCTGAGACAAGAGTTACCTACCAAAGCAAACTTGAATTTGCATGTAAACAACTTGCTTAATTTCTACTGATAGAGACTGGCTGGAAATACTGATTCATTTAACTTGAGATTCCAGAACTGAGGCCTGTTTTCATCCAAAATATCATAATTCTATGCGTTTCCCATCCTTCTCCCCACCATTAATGCAAAATCCCAGAATAGCTAATAACTTTCTGGCTGTAGATTTTGCCTGATGTGTGTCTTTGTCATGTTTGACCCCAGCCAGCAGCTAAGCACCACGCAGCCGCTCACCCCTCCCCGCTCCCAGTGGGGTGGGGAGGAGGATCGGAAAAAAATGTAAAACTCATGGGTTGAGATAAGAACAGTTTAAGAACTAAAGTAAAATAAAATATAATACTAACTAAGAATAATAATAATATTATAATAATTGTAAAGAAAAGGAATATAACCAAAAGAGAGAATTAAAACCCAAGAAAAGACAAGTGATGCACAATGCAATTGCTCACCACCTGCTGACCGATGCCTGAGCAGCAATCCGCACCTCCTGGCCAACTCCTCCCCATTTATATACTGAGCATCACGTTCCATGGTATGGAATACCCCTTTGGCTAGTTCGGGTCAGCTGCCCTGGCCATGCTCCCTCCCAGCTTCTTGCACCCCTGCTTGCTGGCAGAGCACGGGAAACTGAAAAGTCCTTGGCTTAAGATAAGCGCTACTTAGCAACAACTAAAACATCAGTGTGTTATCAACAGTATTCTCACACTAAATCCAAAACATGCTGTACCAGCTATTAAGAAGAGAATTAACTCTATTCCAGCTGAAACCAGGACAGTCTATAACTAGCATGATGTGTCTATAAATACTGCACAATGAGTCTTGTTCTAAACTTCCTGCAAAGTCAAACTGAGTTTTCTTAAAAGGAAAAATATTTAAGAAAATCAGCATAGAACAGCCCAAAATCTAAACCAAGCAAAACCAAAGGATCAACTACAGTAGTCAACTGCACATGACTAAAGTAACAGGGCTACTAGAAGTGTCCAAAATTAAGTAAAATCAGATTCCTCCAAGATTACCACTCTACAACCATTATACGAAAGCTTGCATTTCCAAACAGTTTCCTACTCTGATGATGTGATCTCTATCATAACCACAACAAAATATGTAGGCTACAGGTAACCACTACTAGTCATTACTAATCACAAAGTTAAGTTCCCAAAGCTTTCCAAAGTGATAGAAGAAAGAGAAAAAGAGGATGCTGAAAATAAGTTAGTCTTTTCATAATTCCCCAGGCCCCATAATTAAATTTCTTCAGTAGTACCCACAAACTGTAAATCTATAACCATTGACACTTTTAACACCCTGAATAATTTCCAAACATTAAGACTCTCACACAGGTAACAATATAAAGAAATATACAGCTTGCGATTATTCCAGCTGATTTAACACAAGATTTATTCCCCAAACACTCAAAACTTCGAGAAAATTCTCATTTGCTAATACCCGTTTCAAATACTTGTAAATTCAAATCGCTCTGCCCATCCATATCCATAATCACAGCTGTTTGCCTATATATGCTGTGACTCACTGCTGTACACCGAGTTCACGACACATAGATAAACAGTATCAGAAACAGAGAACCTGCTCCTTTTCTTTAAATGTATTACAGTACAAGGCCTCACCCTGAAGCTCTTATTCAGTTGCATAAACAAGAAAGTAACTATTTTAAGTTTATGCCCTTTGTAGCACTGATTCTGTCCCCAAAACATGGTTCTCATGTCATTATTTCGGTCCTAGAGTAATTCATGTTCTACAGTGATGCCACAATTTCTCATTTCTACCTCTGCAGACAATTTTCTTCAGTAAGAATGGAGATTTTGAGACAGTCTTGCTTATACTGATGAAATAAGTTCCTGTCTGTGTTGTGTCTCAGGCATGAATTATTCTTATTTCTTCTCATAGCAAGACTTTAGCCCATTATAATAGCATATTGTAACCCATAGCTCAACTATAACAGAATAGCAAGCAAGGTGTGTTCATGTTGACTCAATCTCTGATCCTGAACTTACCCCTGCCACGTCTGGCTGCATAAGGACTGCTCAGTCATGTGACCAGGCATAAACGTCTGGGATTCAACATGGCTTTCAAAATTACTTTTTTTTTTTTAATAAAAAAAGGTTCTGCTAGAAGTTCCTCTAAAAGGAAAAGGTTTCTTTTAGAAAAAAGTATTTTTTTCATTTTGTTCCAACTCTACCTAATCATTTATTTCCAGCATTCATTTCACCATCAACTTCCTGTTTGGAATGATTTAGCTATTAAGAACAAGAAAAACTAGAAGTCCCTGTTTTCATATAAATATATATCCAAAGTGCAGGTAGGAAATAACTTCCTTAGTAATTGCCGTATCAATTTCTTCCTCCCAAAGTAATTCATTACTGGAATCATTACCTGAAAGACCTTCCTTACCTTGCCCTACATCAGGGCAGGGCTTTGTTTCTTCTTGGAAATCAGTGATTTGGTTAAGACTTTTAATCTTAAACCTGCTAAATTGTGATAACAATTAGGTTGATTTCCTTCCCTCTGCAAGTGCTATACAAAAAACCATCAATCAAGGTGTATCTAATTATGAAACTAAGTTAAGAGGTGTTTGAACAAGATGGCTAAGATTCTCAAGGGACCAGAGAATTGAATTGGTACTTCAGACATATCAAATTAGTTAATGATTTGGGGACCTTTATTCTGCAAGAGCATGTAAATTAAAAAAGAATAATGAAATTCATTAAAGCTTGGTAACGTGGAGAAGGAGGACATTTGGGCCTCACTGCACGTAATGTTTAGAACCTGTTTTATCTTAGTAGAATGACAAGCAGCTTGGTGAGGGGAGCACCTTTTTTCAGAATTCACATTACAGATGACCACAGTTTGCACTGTTTATCTAATTATCAAACAGAACTCATCCCCTGAACTATTTCAAGCACTTACAAACTACTGCGGCTCAGACTTGCTGTAGACCCTTTGTTGGGTTGTGGACTTAGTCCTTGCACATCCAACATCCAGGGAGCTTGGGGGGGCCTTTCCCAGCCAGCAAGCAGACACTTTTTGGAGGAGCAGGAAACGAGAGTGCTGGAAGACACCCTGCCATTGTGAACAGAGAGAGACTGTCAGGATACATGAGTAGTGCAGGTACCTGCCCTTACAGCAGCTGCAGGACACTTTACACCTGAGGAGAAGTTTATTTAAGCCAGATGGTTAGAAAAGGTGCTTATGCGAATCTTGCATTCATTGCCTCTATATTAAGATTCTGTTTTATAAATCAAGCTTACTGCTTACTCTTGTGTGTTCATTTTCTGGCAAGGAGTGCTTAGAGTCTGTAAAGTCCATCCTGAATCAACACATGGAAAGCAGCTACATTCTTTGCATTAAGGAGTGAATAGCTTGACCACAACACCTTTGAACAGGGCTGGAGATGTCTACATACATTCCACTTCAAGCGACTGGTAGTTTGGTAGAACGTTTTAGCTCACACTCTGCACTTAGTCCTTTTAAAACATCGAATTATCTTCCAATTTCTAATTAAGCTTCAGTTTGGGAATCTACCATACTTTTGTGAAGTACCTGATCAGCGCCTATTTTAGCAATATTCTTGGAAGTGTATTATTATAAAGATGGATAAAAGAAAGAATGCCCTATTGCTGCATTTGAGGAATTTATCTTTTTTTTTTTTTCAAAAGGAAGTAGGAAATACAACACCTAAATTTTAGTCAGCACTCAGAAGATGCTTTTAGACGAGGAAAAAGCAATCAATCAGGTAAATTCCTTGCATAGTCATGCATGCTGTAATACAGTTGCTCAGTAACACTGTTGGTATCAGTTGATATACTTCCTCTGAGTAAAGTAGAGCAATTTCAAAATACAACAGTTTCAGAACTTGACCTAAAATACAGGTGAAAATTTAGTATGTGCCAACTCAGAGTATTATTACACATTTTTATTCTGACCACTGACAAATAGCTATCCTTCAAATGTATGCTCTGCTCTGCATGACTTCCAGAAGTATTATTTGTTAAAAAGCGTATGATACCTGCAGGAGATAACCTCAGACTTTAAAAGGTAAGTGCGAGTTTATTCACCTGAATCTTGCTGTCAGAGGCCGTTAGACACTAACCCAAATGTTTTCTGGATGGGCTTCATTTTGGTGAATTTGTTCAAAGAAATGGAGGTTAAGCAGCTAACCCCTCTTTCTCAAACTCTTCTCAAAAATGCTTTGATGGGTGAATGATTGCCGATGGTAGCAGGTGATTTAGCACCAGAGCTGCTCCGCATGACAGGCACTGAATGTTGTGGCATGCTTTTTAAGGGCCTGTTGTGACTAAGCTCTTTGGGCTTAAAATTGTGTTTATACTTGTTTTCCTTCAGCAGAATCCTGAAATGTAGAAAAATGCTACGTGCTTCAGAGACAGATTCTTACAGGCTTTGCAAACCAAAATCAGATTTCAAACTGTAAGCAATCAAAAGCACCCATGTTCACTGATGCTACCATCTTTCTAAGGTCCTTCAGAATTATCTGAAGGCGACATAGTTTTAGTAGTGATCGTCTCGTAAATAACATATTTACAATCTACTGGCCTAAACCCGAAGGTTTAGGAGGTTTTTGAGAAGGTTTTGTGGTTACCCTGAAAAGACCAGACTAATTTTGTAGAACTGAGTGATGTAGTATAGCTCAAATTTCGCTTCCATTATGTATCTGTCATCTTTTTATTCCCGTCCACACTGCTGATGACCTACAGGCTTTTGGGGATCATTCACTTCAGTCAGATACATTTGCAATGCGCAGTTGCCTAGGGTTACCAACTAACATAACAACTTGTATGTGCAAATAATTTTTTCTTTTGAAAATTAAAAGCAATTGTTTAAGTGCCTGTTAGGAACACATTTAACCCAGGTATTTCATATACAAGGATTTAGAGCGTAAGCAGGAAACTATTCACACAACTAAACATTCACTGTAGAGACTGCTTGAAAAATAATGATTAGAGAACCAGCAAAAAATAACCATAGTAATTGAATCCATTAAAAAAACCAAGAGAGCACAGGAGAAAATTCATGCAGCCAACAAAATTAACTTGCATACAGGGTTTTTATGATTGATGAAGTATTTATTGAAAGTGGCTTGAATAGTTTTAGCCAATGCAAGGAGTTTTGGGTTCATGGCAGCTTCAGTTTTAAACATCTGCTATTTTCTTAATTAAATATGTTTAAGAAAATTATTACAAAAGTCCATTTCTGGTACCTTTGGAACTCACCCAGTAAATGACTGCTGAGTAAACAAGCTGTTAATCTATAATATCTGAAAAGTAGATTTCAGTCCCTAAACACGCTGCAGCACTGTTCTGTAATCCACCACCTTGCCTTACCTAGGAAAACTAAGATACTTCGAACTTGCAAATTCCCTTTCAAACCACAAACGTGCAGTCAAACCTGTTGCAAGGATGGTGAAGATTAGCCTAATATCATCAAGGGATCAGTAACAAAATTAATTTCGATCATTCCACTAGGAGTGCATGTCAGATTCCACTATATTATTTGTTCTTAATTTATGAAAATGCTTTTAATCCCCTGGGTACACAAAGACTATGACTTGACCTAGTCTGTTTCCTTACCCTGTGCTTTCCTAGTTGTTTCCTCCTCTTTAATGTCACTTTCTAATTTCATGGGCTTTTTTTTCTTTTTTTAAGATGACATGATAATACGTAGCTTCCTTAGGATGAATGTTGCTAGCACTAAGCTGCATGAAGACATTATGTTGTCAAAATTCTGCCATATTCCTTGCCATTTATCTATTTGTGCACAATTCTTGAAAGAGGTGTTCTTTTTTCCTAAGAAACCCCAACAACTTTGTGTTCAGAAAAGTGTCATGTAAGTCACAGCACAATTATTTTTGAGAAACATTTTGCAATCTAGGCTGCCGTTGACTGAAACCTTTTTGTGTTGTTCCACGGTTTGTGGAATCAAATTGAAGAGTTCCTACTGATTTCAGGGAGTTTTGGAACAGACCTTTGCTAAATGAAATTTTATTTCTTCAGGGTTCCAATGGACATATTTCCTCACCTTCAAAATCCAGTTAGCAGAAAGCAATGCCTCGAGCCTTTGTTAGCACAGATATGCCCTGAACAGACATCCTGAAAGGAAGAAAGGCTCACGAAGGCACATAATCCTATAACAGAACCACTGAAGCCAGTGTGAGTTATTCCATTTTCTTTCAGTAAAGAACTTGAGAACAGAGACATGTATTCTCACTGGCATCAGTCAGACCCCTCAAACAAAAATTTCGGTAAGAAGAAACTTTGCCACTTCCCCACTTTCTGATATTTTGTCATTTCTTTCTACAGAGACAAATCATGCACAAGAAAAAAATTGAATGACATTATAGTAACTGGTCTGATACAGTCTAACGGGGTAAAGATACCTCACGTTTGTTTTTGTCTTAACCGGTCTCTTTAGCCTAAAGGGATATCATACTTCTATTTTTCAGATGATTCACTTTGAGACTTAGAGGAATTTTGAAAACAATACCAGAGTATATGAATAGAAACTAACATTCCTACAAAGTTTTATTAAAAATCCTGTTCTTTCATGGTTTTGTAAACTTTTGTATAAAATGCATTCTGATAAAATCTTTTAATAATGCTGTATTGAATATCTTTCTTCGACCCAATTTATCAATAATTATTTTAGGGTCAAGCAAATCATTAGGCTTGCTGTACCTGTGGAGATGTATTAAATATTCACTAGCATTTAAAACAGTTTCATAAAATGTATCTTTATTATAAGCATAATTCTCTTTCTTTCACACGTTGATAGTCATCAAGACTACAAAGGGAATTTGTATGGTATAGTTGAAATATGTATAAAATTACATAGATACACATAAAATAAATACATATTTTAACGAGACTTCATATCCTGGCGCTGGTGCTGCTGAGGCACACCACTCCAAGTCGAGGAAGGGAGTGCTGCCAAAGGACAGCCCTGCTGTGAAATTTAAGAATGCGACTTGTCATGGGGTGCAGCTTCTGGCAAAGCCTAGAAATACCAGTTCTAGCCAATATTTCACACTGTCAAAGATAAAAACAAATAAGAAATTTTTAAGCAATATTGCCAAGGCTGGCAAATGTAATGTTTAATGCCAGAAAGGCCTCATGCCCATTAATTCTATTTTACACTAATGTGCTAGGCACTTCTTTGTAGGGTAAAGGCTTCCTTAAACTTCATGACTATTGTAAACTGATTGTATTACAAATTGAAAGGAGGGCACTGGTGTTTCTCTATGAGAAAAAGATGGTCTGGTTTTTTAATTTTATTTATTTATTTTTTAAATACACTACTGCCGTGTGATACACTTTCTTCCTAACAGTAAATGTAGAAGATGTCTGAGCAAGCTTTGCAGTCACTGCCTGAAAAGGAGTGACAATATGGCCCTGAATCTGGGCATGCTGCTCTTTCTGGAGAAGAATGGGAAAGAGAAATGAAGGGAGAGAAGGGAGGGGAAGGGAGGGGAGGTAGATGCAGGTAACAAGCAGCATAATAAAAGCTGGCTGCATACCTTAGCAACTGGAGTGGCCCTAGTAGATGCTCTTTAGGATTAGAAGTATGTGATTTGTCTATGCACTGATTCATGTATGAAAAGTTCTGGGTAAAAAGCACATACATGATTTAAAAGCTTATATCTTTTGTTCACAAAGCACCCAAGTCAATCGTCTGGAAAATACAACCTCAGGATTTTTATTTATTTATTCTTTTTTGCAAACTTACTGTTTTCAAACAGTAAGAGAACAGACCTAGTTTCTGTACTGCTTCTTCATGATAACACTTCCATGAAGGTATCAGAGGTGAAAAAGTATCTGCTTTTTGAGCTTAATAAAAAAGATAGATTATTTGATGAGTAGGCCTAAAACTGGTAGAGCCTTTGAAAATAATCTGACAAGGAAAATCCTTCCTCAGTTTGTTTTGAAAAGTGCATTTTGTTTCATTACAAATCTGAAAGGGGCAGAATGAGATTGGAAACTGCAATTCCAGAAAAAGAAATCAATTTTCATATGCAAATATAAGCAATAAAAGATTGCATTTTGCTTCGTTTTCTTGGATACTTATCACTCAAAGGTTTTTTGTTAGTTTCTCCTTTTCAGTACAGCCTTCTGCATGCTTGAAAAGCAGAAAGTTTTACGCTGGGACATTTGACAGATGTGAAGGATTTCTTGCTTCCTACGCTGTTTATAAACATTATTGTATCAAAATTTGTTTTACCAAGGGCAAACATTACCTCGGGAAAGACTTCAGCTTTCATGAGGAAGAAAGTAGTATTTCAGGAACTATCTACAGAATTTCCATTATCCAAAGGTACATTACGCAGATCTCCAAGGTTACATGCTCTCCAAGGCACATTACTGAATATGTGCAAGGTTTCCATTTTCCTGACAGGAACAATTACAAATGCCATGCAAGAATAATTTCATACAAAGAACTGAAACGTGCACCAGAAATTCTCTTAGGTAGCAGTTGCAAATGCTTATGCTAATGCTACAGTTGCAAAACAAAAATACTGACTAGTGAACAGATAGGTATTTATAGTTACCTTAAAGCCTAATTATATGATTTTATAACAGGGTACTAAGCAGGTATTATTTGACACAATAATAGTTACCTTCAAAGTTTTAGCATACCTTTTAAACTAAATTGTTTGTTCGGATACCAGAACTCTCCATCCTGTCTCTGTTCCAGTAATGCTAGCAAGAACTGCCAAGTGTCCTGTTAAGACTGGCGCACATCACACTAGCATTTCTTATTAAAAAACAAAAGCGTGTGGAAAAGAGAAGCTTGCTTTGATCCTCTGACACCTGCAAAGCTGAAGAGTCAATGCAAATTCACTATATAGGATTGGAGTCCTGCTTTTTTTGCTGACTCGGTATTTGGCTTGTAATTCTTAACGAAGTGATAGTATATGCAGAATGCTCAAGTGCTGCGTTAGTCTTTTATAGGAATATTCAAAAAAAGATATTTTAAAATATACTTTGAAATACAGCACTATGAATAAAACATGCTGTTTTCAACAATCATTTTGTTTCAACCAGAGGATATGCTAGCACCATAGATTCATTTTTAATTTTGCTCTGGACAGCTCCAGGATATTTTGGCACTTTTTCCACCATTTTTTCCCTCAGCTTCTGTGTCTGTGGAGTGAGGAATAACCAAGCAGAACACTTCTTTAATAAAGCACAGAACTAGAGCAGGGAAGATATATAAGTAAGGGCTAACATAACTTATCCGAGCCAGCCTGTGCTTGCATTGGAGGTTATGGACATTTGAAAGCAGGTTGGAAAAAAGGTGCATTCAGAGTTGATAAAGGTCTTGCAGCATGTGATCTTAAGACAAGGTTAATGGAAGATTCTCTCCCACCATCTATTTGTTCCACTGGACTTTAGTCTATTTTCTGTCATGTTCCGCTTGATTTTGTATTCTTTAGGGTTAACCTCTTGATATTCCCCCCTGCCAACTACTTGGTGCAACAAAATTTTCCCATGAAAAATGCTATCCCATCAAAACGGTAGTGTTTTTTAGAAGCAGCACAATATACCAGCAACAAACTCAACAGGAAGCCTCCTTGTTCAGGATGGAGTTTGTGATTCATACAGAGGACAGAAACGTAACTCTAGCTGGAAAGTGAGAGATCCCATTTCAAGTCTATCTTCTGCCCAACTCTGGAGGGGGTCTTGAAGCTACACTGCCTACGTGAGCTCCTTAGCTAATGGCTACTGCGGGCTATGCTACGGTATGCCAATTCTTTCCAAATGCAAAATAACACTGAGTTTTCAAAACAGAGTTGTTCTTTTCTATGCAGCTGTGCTGAGCAGATGCCTCCAGCTTCATCAGCTTAAAATTAGGCAGGTCTTTAATTACTTGAGAAGGTAACTGCATACTGCTTCCATGTTTCAAGCTTAGCTATTCTTAGGAGTTTTAGGAGAACCATTGCAAATGCTACTTTCTTGTAGTAAAAATATTTTATAATGCTGAAAATGGTCTTCCATCCAGCCACAATAACAACAGTATCCCTTAGGCAAGTATTACTGAAGAGTGGCGATTGAGGAGTGATGACTACTATGACTTTTCAGGCAGAGGTAGAAGTAAACCCTTCTGGATTTGGGTTGTTTTCCTTTTTTGTCATTATCTATCTCTTCTCTAGCCCCTCTTCTCCCCGGTTCATCTCCAGGCAAGTGTATAGGTTGTTCATGTTTTCAAAGTGTTGTTCATTTTGGGTTTTTTACTTTTTTGTGAAGCAGCTTATGTGTGAAGCCTCCCACATATTAGCTGTACAAGCTTCTGAAATACAATGCAGTATTTCTCAAATGTTGTATTAAAATCATGGCGCTATTCAGAAGGACATAATAGTAACACTGCTGTCTGAGGATAATAAACCGGTGTCAATTTTATTTTGTTAAGATATCAACATTCTGTAATAAAGTGTTTAGTAGGGTAGATTGTGAGTCAGCCACTGTGAAGTTAAAGCCAGCAGCTGTCTTGAGCTGCAGCATTTCTTAGCTACTTAAAGTCTCTCCTGGAGCCATTTTTAAACCTCAAAATATTTTCTTCTTGTGCCGTTTTACACACTAATATGTATTAGTTTCCACATTTAAATATAGCAACATAAACTTTACACACATTTGAATGTATAAAATACTAACAAACCCATTTCAAAAGGTAATGAACCACAATTCTAATGTAAAGAGAACTTATGTGAATACAGAATCATGGAAACAGACTCAGAATTATGGAGGTCGGAAGACACCTGCCGAGGGCTTTAGTCCAACCTCCTGCTGAAAGCAGGTCCATTTGCCACAGGTTCCTCAGGGCTGTGCCTGGTAAAGTTTTGGATATCTCCAAGGATAGAGGTTCCACAGCCTGAGAAACTTGTGCCAGCGTTTGACCGCCTCCTGGTAATTATTTTTTCCCATCCTTGTATTACTGGAGTTTCCTGTGTTCTGACTTATGTCCAGTGCCTTTCATCCTACTGCTTTGGAGAAGAGTCTGACTCTATGGTGTATCTTCCAATCAGGCAACTGTAGACAGTAATAAGGTCTCCCATGAGCTTTCTTTTCTTCAGCCTGAACAGACCCAGCTGTCTCAGCATCTTCTCATACATCCTGTGCTCCAGTTCCCTGGCCATCTTGTATGCCTCTGCTAAACTCACTCCACTGCGTCTGCGTCCTCCTGCACTGAAAACCCAAACCTGGGCGTAGTACGCCAGGTGTGGTCTCACAAGTGCCAAGCAGAGGGGAAAGATCACTTTCCTGGACCTTTTGGCTACACTCTCACCAACACAGCCCACTTTGCAGCTTGACCACATTCTCTGCAAGGGCACGCTGCTGTCTCATGTCCAACTTGTCCACCAGGACCCAAGTCTTCTTCTGCAGCTGCTTCCCAGCCAGTCAGCACCCAGGCTATACTGCTGCACGGTGTTATTCCATCCCAGGGGCAGGACTTCACATTTGGTTTATTTGAACTTCGTGACGCTTCAGCTGACTCATGTCATAGGCCTGCTGAGGTCCCTCTGAATAGCATCCCTGCTCTACAGGGCATCAGCCATTTCTCCCAGCTTGCTACTACCCACGAACTTGTCCAGAGTACACTCTGTCACATCATTTAGGTCGTTAATAGAGGTATTAAACTGAATTGGCGCCAATATCAATCCCCAAGGGACACCACTAGTATCAGGCTGCCAGCTGGACTTTGTACTGCTGGCCAATAATACTCTTTGAGCCCAACAGCCCAGGCAATTTTAGACCCCCCTAACAATCTACTTACCAAGTCCATATCTCACAACTTGGCTATGCTGTAGGACATCGCACCAAAGGCTTTACTAAAGATAAACAACATTTGTTGTCCTCCACTTGGCCACACAGACAGGCATCTCGTAGAAAGCAATCAGGTCAGCTGCATATAATTTTCCCTTGGAAAATTCACGCTGCTTGTGCCCAAACTTGAATTGTTTTTCATGTGCTTGAAAGTCTTTGAGGAGGATTTGTTCATTAACATTCCCACAAACTGAGGTAAGCTGACTGGTCTGTATTTCCCCAGATCCTCCTTCTTGCCCATCTTATGAAGGCCCAAAGGAAGGGCACCCAGTCACAGATGAGTTAAAATTTACTGAGGAAAGAACAGTCAGGGACAGGAGTAGACAGTGAAACTTAAGATACCCATGCAATATCTCTTTTTCCTCTAATTCACTATCTAAATAAAGGGCTTTAATGAGCCTTTCTTCACTGTCCGTTCTCTAGCTTTTGCAGAATTGCAGCTACAAGGTATTTTCCAGTCTCACAGGAATGAGTGCTCACTGCAAAAGCTTCTGCAGACAAAACAGTCTGTTTTCAGGAAAAATGCCACTCAGATAATAAGAACACCTAGCATCTCTTCCTCAAACCATGTGTTTTTCACAGGCAGAGACAGAGGGAGCTTCATAGCCCTTTAAAATCCTTTTGGGTGTACCCCTGTGATGGGGCTCCACCTCCACCCATCTGGACAGGATCATGGAACTTAACCATTTTGGAACTGTGTTTCTGGCCAATAGCCTCAGTTCTCTGTGTTGAGAAAAGGCCCAGTTTAATTTGACACCCATAAATCCATTCACTGCAGGAACTTTGAAAGGCAAGCTAATTGAAATAATTCAAACATCACCTTCATAGCTTTTTTCTTCCATCTACAGTTGCAAAGCACACAGGAAAAAGGTTAAAAAAATCAATAAAGATTAATAAATATACTGTTGACCTAACCTTTAATCCCTCTTCACACAGCTGCCCAGTTAGCTGCCTATTTACATTGGAGGAAGCAAGCTGATCTGCTGCTATTTATGGGAGTCCTGAATTTCTATCAATACCTACTGCCAATGCATAGGCAGCTGCTTCCCAATGAACTCCCTCTTGTTTCAAGTTTTGGAAACAAATAGTTTAACATCTTCCTTATTTTTCCCAAGAATAAGCTTGGGATGAATAAACCATTCTAGCCCAGACTGAACCAAATAGATAGCTCCATTTCAAATAGTAAGCCTTTTGAACCTTTTTTTCTCAGGAGCATTACCTATGCCATTATTTATCTTCTTCCTGCACTTTGTCTGATTTAATGCTATTCATTCAAGCAGGAGACTGTCACAGAGGGTTTGAACTGTACATACAGGAACAAATCCCTCCTGCTTTCTCCACAAAAAAACCAGCTGACTGGGTTTCACAGTTTGGTTACAGAGCTTTGACATCTAAACGGAAATTTATTCCAACTACTTAGTTAGTATTAAAAAAAAGTTACATTTCAGATAAAGGCTACCCATTGTCATTGCATGTACCCAAAAGAGACATTCCAGTGCTAGACAAAAGCTTCTAAAGCCTGTCTCGCCTGTTAATTTGGGATTATCATATACTTTTAGTCCGTGAGTATAGCAAGTAATCCGCTGGTGTTTGTCAGATACTGATAGAGCATTGCTTTTGAACAACTCACAAGTTGCAAATCTGATCTGTGAATCTTCCATGAAAGGAAGAGAAAAGCCAGCAGCAAAAATCCATTTATTAAATGCCTATAGGTGTTCCCATAGTGCTGTACCTGAGATGATAGTGTTTCAGAAAACTCTGCTGTTTCCACTCATGCCCTGAAGGATTGTTTTGATGACCCTGTCAAGGATATTAATTATGTATGGTTGATAGTATACAGAGGGAGGATCTACTGTAGTTGCAGTAAATAATTCCTTTGCTCAAAATGTACCACATCAGCTCATTGTTGAACAGTTACACAGCAAGCCTCAATGGAGAAGTACCGTATTATTAAATGCAATATATTTCTTCTAAACCTGCAATTTTTCATTGATCAATGAGTTATCCTGTGTTTTAACTCGCCTCTCCTAGGACACTGATAAGTATTTTGAAGAGGACTCTCATAAGGCAATGTATTTTAGGCACAAAATTTTTCCTCAGTTTGTATGTTCAAGAATCCATTGTGAACTGCGGCTTGAGGGTGCCTCAAGTTTGTTGCTGCCCTCAGCATTTAGAAATGCAGTATACCTTCTCTGATTGGGACACGATCTCGTACATTTGCGGAACGGGATGGCCATTTATGTTTTGGATCTCTTGTATTAAACCACAGGTGTATGGAGATTTTCTTTAATAAAATAAATCCTCTTTGTTCCAGCAAGGCACAAAAAAAAATCCATGAAATTTTGTTTAATGTTCTGTTCTTTAAAAGAAGAGCCCAAAGTTTCCTAAACCTTTCAGAGCCATCCAAGCTCACCATTTGTAATGTTTTGGGACTTTCCTATATGCCCCCCAAATTTGATATCTTTAACCTTGAGTTTTCTGAGTAGGGGATTAAGCCTTATTTCTAATGAAAAGTCAGTTCCTGTTCAGATAAATACTAGCTCCTTTTTTCTCCTTAAATGGGGAAAAGATTGCAGAAAATGTAAGACATTGGTTTTTTAATCATGTTTTTCTGCTTTAGCCATCTGCATGACTCTCACAGTCCCAAAAAGCTAATAAAGTCTAAAATCAGCAAAATGGTATGCTCCGATATCTGCTATTTAGAAAAGGTTAGAACATCTCTCTTAGAGTGGGTTTAAGAAACATTTTGGCTCCAATATTAACTTTGTGGAAGTCATATGAGCATTATTTCTTTACTAGTGTGAGCCAATGTTTGATGTCTGCCCTGCTTTCGGATATTAAAAACCATCTTGCTTAACAGTATCTTTCTTCTTATCTTAAATTACAGCTGCTCATTTCCTGAAACTTGCTCCTTGATCCTACAGGAGTCAGATGCTGCAATAACCAGGGCCCCTCTCTTCCTGGAAGGTTTGCAGGCCATGGTAAGATACCAGCCAGATGTCTCATCTATTTCTAGCTCTCTTCAGAAGCCAAATTCCACTCACAACTGATACAAAAATTGGAGTCTAATCATACTGCAGTGATAGATCTTAACATTAGGAACAACTCTTTTTCTTGGATGTGCTAATCAATTGCAAGAGCATTCAGCATTCACTTTAATATCATCCTTCTGAAAGGAACAGAAGTCTCAGGCAAAAAGGATTTCACAGTTTGCACTGGAGTCGTGTTTGGCAAAAAGCAATGGTTTCATCTTTTTAGATAAAAGCTTTGACTTGAGAGTTCAAACATAGAAAACACTACGAAAGTACCAGTTAACAAGACAGTACAAGCCAGACCAATCTGACTGAGATTGGACACGCTGAGCAAGTAAAAAGACATTATCTAGAAATGAGGTCTCACGTAGGTATTTCATTTATGGACAGAGTTATGCTGACCCCCAACTGTAACATCCAAGCAACAGTCACACATTTCACCTGCATCTTGCCTCAGGTCTAACAGCTCTGTTCATACATACGTGGCTTGCAAAGCCAGCTGGCTCCTCAGACCCACATCGACCAAACATCAAAGCACATATCTACCAGGATCACAAAGAAGCAGGAATTTACATTCTATATAGGTTTTAAAGTAACGTTAGAATCCCCTTTAACTTGGTGTTTCGCAGCAAGAGAAATAACACAAATTTTCTGGTGTCCTTGCTAGGAAAGAAAGCAGCCTTGTTTTCCATAAGCCCTTCAGAATGTGTTAGGAAGCATGTATATTTAATCTATAGCGAACCTTAATCAGTGTTCTGCATAGCCGTGCCGTACCATACTGCGACATTAGACAATTACACCATGAAATATTTTTTAAATTAACAGCTTGTCTGTTGCACATAAGCATATATGTAATCATGGTGCAAAAAAAAAAACCAAACCCCAAACGAAAAACAACCACCCTGAAAGTCATAAAAGGAAGTGCAGTTAAGAGCTACAATTAAGAGTTTAAACTTCATTTTAAATGTTATACTTTGTCTACAGGACATTTTTGATCAGGATTAGGAGGCATAAGACATGCTGTCTGTTTCCCTGCAAGAAATGCCACAAAGGAAGGTAGGGAGTCATGAATAAACCCCAAATTACGTCACTTCATCGTATTTAGATTACTAAAGTCCACTAGGGTGTCTGGCACGGTATGACATAAGAACCTCAGTTCTACAAGGTGACTTCAGGGGCCACCATTCAGACGTCTGCACAGGTAACCAGAAAACCTGTGAAAGCCACTGGAAAAAAATGGAACTTGAGACCTGTTATGGACTAGTCATGAAAGGAGTTGTAAATGAGTCATGGCACAGAGAGAAGAAGATTTAGGGAGATAAAGTGAACCTTTCCATACAGTGGACACGGCTATGCAGCCTTTTCGAAGTCTTTAACCCGTTATTAAAGTGGCTATGCGGTTTTTGAACAGAACTTGTCACTGCAGCGTGGAATTTCCTGAACTGCCTTGCTTTTCAGTCGGGAAATACAATGATGACTTAGACTAAGGATCAAGATGGGAAAACTGAAAATATTTCTCACCTTTCCTTCTCTCCTTCCTTTCTGACCTAAATCTTGTGATCTTCTCCACAATACACAAAATAATAGAAACATCTGGTACATATCGACAACAACTGCTGGCACAAGTATTTGTAAGAAAGGTAGTCAGAGAGATCTGCTATGCCATGCTGCCCGCTCAAATGACCTGCCAGCCTTGGGTGTTCTTTCATCTCTAGAAGTATGTGGACCTCTGCTTCATGCAAGTGTTACACATTTGCTGGCAAACAAAAGAAGAAGGGTTCTGTAGAAACAGTGATTTAAATACTTATACTTTGGAAAAATAGAAGAAAAGGGCACAAGCAGGTTTCCAAAACAAAGTCCTCACAGGCCTCTTAAGGAGGCTAAAGTGGCAGAGGGAGTGGATTTTATATTATTTGGCATCAATTAACCCATACAAATACATATTTGTGTTACAATCTCACAATTCATTCTTAAAGACCTCAGAGGACGTTTTTCTGACTGTGATTTTCCACTTGGCAACCTTTCTTCTTTAGAAGAGAAACTGTAACTTTCCCTTTCTCTTCCACCTTCATCTCCACTTATAAGACAAGCATCTTCCGTAACAGGAGTGGCACCACTTCAGTGATGGGAAACTGGTGTTAGCAAGAATGTACGCAGATCCTTAGCCATTGAAGAGTGCAGATGTGATAAACCTCCTAGGCACGTGAACTCTTCCAAAACTCTTATCATCATGTTCCTCTAAATTCTATCAAAATTTCTGTATAGCAGTGTTGAGACTAATGACTCAAATGTATAAAACTAATTTCCCTTCAGGAAAACTCTTTTTAAAAAAACAAACAGTAAAAAAAAAAAATTTAAAAAATCACTACAAACCATGTTAAGAGAAGTCTTAATTGTACCTACAATACAATTACTCCTTAAAAATGTGTGGTGGGTTGACCTTGGCCAGCTGCTTGGACCCTCACCCAGCCACTGTTTCATTCGCCCCCCTCAACAAGGTCGGGTGGGGGGGGAAATAAGACGAAAAGGCTCGAGGGTTGAGATAAAGACAGGGAGATCGCTTACCAATTACCTTCACAGGCAAAACAGACACGACTTGGGGAAAATTAATTTAATTGTTTGCCAATTAAACTATATTTGGGTAGCGAGAAACAAAGACAAATTAAAACACCTTTCTTCCAGCCCTCTTCATCCTAGGCTCAGCTCCTCTTTCTCCTTCCCAGCCCCAAGCAGCGCAAGGGAACGGAGGTTGTGGTCTATCCATAACAGCCCCCCTCTGCTGCTCCTTCCTCCTCATGCTTTCCCCTGCTCCAGCGTGGGTCCTTCCCATGGGCTACAGCTTCCTGCAGGATAAACACGCTCCAACGCGGGTCCTCTGTGCATTGCAGTGAGGGGATCTGCTCCACCATGGTCTCTGCATGGGCCGCAGTGCAATCCCTCCTCCTTCTCTCACCTGGGTACTGCGGCGCTGTTTCTCACACTTTTTTCCCCTCACCCCTCACTGCCTAGGCAGCGTTTCGCCCTTTCTTAAATACATTTGCAAGATGGTGCCGCCAGCATCACTGAGGGGCTCAGCTGTGGCTGCAGCGGGGCTGCTGCAGAACTGCCTGCGACTGAGACAGGGCAGCCCCTGGGCTCCTCTCAGAGGTCTCTGCAGCCCCCTGCTGCCAACACCTCACCAAATACACCCAATGCAAAACATTTAATTTCAGGTTTAGGTCACTGGACTTAAGAAAGCAAAACCATTTTAAGTTGTGGAAGTCACACTGAAGGAACTCTTCCCACCTTACATGGGCTATATGAATAGCGTTGTTCAAATTGTTTTGTAGGTTTAAACTAAATGGATTTTCAAGTCTGTTTTCCCTAATCCCTTCCCTCCCATATCCATGATAATCAGTGTGAGATTTCAGAATAATCATGACATTCACACCTCTCTCAAATATGAAATATTGGTGGTATGTGCTCTTCAATTAAACTTGATGTTTCTCTGAGAAAGTGCTTGGTTTCTTGCATGGAGGCATTCAGACACGAGCAGAAAAAGAATCCCAGAGAGAATACTACTGCAAGGCTTTCTCAAGCTGTTAGGAATAAACTAACATTAGCTAATTTTAGCTTTCGGGGTCAGATTCATTTGTGCTGTCTGGTTTCTTTGTTTGTTTTGTTGTGTTGTGCCAGATGGGCAGCGAGCAGAGTGAACATACTGGATTTACAGCCGCTGTGCATCATCAGGGTAGCTCCAAGCAGTGGGAGCTTGCGATTCACTGCTGCCTGAAACATTCCCTGGCTCACGTTTTCCCCTCCTTCACGCTGTTGCCCAGTATGAGTTCACACACATCCCCAGCTCTCCCCTTCAGTTAACAAACTCAGCTGAAGTATATTCAACTGCAGCCAGGAGATAAGAATAAGAAAAAACAGGAGGCACTTGAAGGATAAGATATGATGGGAAAATGCCCAAAGAGAAAGTATTTTATGTTTCCACTCCAATTTGTCAGTATTTCCCACATGGAGAAATATACATCCTGCCACATCTGTTCCATTGTCATGGAAAGACCAAAGACTTTGAATGTTTTGCTTGCCACTGAAGTCATCAGGATAAATTTTGATGTGTTTCTAAGAAAACTGTCATGGAAAACATCTTCTCCAACCCATTGTTAAGCTCAGGCGCTTGTTTTTGGCCTCACCTTAGCCACATCGCTTTCTTACACATCACATAGCCATCTGCTTCGCTGATCCTGACCCACAGATTTGAATTCCAACTCTGCCTCAGTCCTGCCCCATCACCATGGGCTTCCTTCATGACCTCCAGGTAGTGGCTGGCCCTGGTCGCTGCCAGCAGACCTGCTTTCTCACCTCACTCAGGTGCTGAGGGACCGTGTCCCGCATCGAGAAGAGCACTGCCAGCCTGGCTGGCATCTTTGCCTCACATAGCAGCCAGCTCTTGCTGCTCCCTGGCATTGTATTTCTCAAAATCAAGTGGCTGCATCCTCACATTATCTTCACTTCAATACTGGGGAACAAGTACGGAGAGACACAGAGAGCTTATTCCCTATTGAAGCCCCCAGTATTAGCTCTGCTGGTAAAGTTTCCCATCAGAATTATCTCTAAAATTTATTTTCTGATTCTGCTTAAGCCATTTCTCAGCAAACTGGCTTACAAAAAGAAAGCTCTGATTCTGGGAAAATAGTGCTTATATGGGAACATTTATTGACATGCTAACATCACTGTAACAGTATAGCCCCATTAAAATAATTTTCTCCATGTAAATAAACCCTGTGGTAACATCGTGACATCTGTGACAGTGTTACGTATATGACAGGCTGATGCGGATTTTGCAGACATTTTTATAAAAAAAAATAAATACTCTTTGCAGCAAATATACTCATTGGAAGCAATTGATAAAGGCATGGAAAGAAAGCAAAACCAGAACATTCCCCAAGGAGACACTTGACAAGAATCCTGCTATTGCTAAAAGGAAGAACAGGGGATTAGAGAGGAAAGTGCTTTTATGTGAGTCAACTAAACATGGATATAATACGTGCAGTAAGGACTAGAAGAGGATGCTCATAAGCTTAGAGAGCTAACCGATTTTTTTTATTTCACAACACATTTTGTGAAATTTTTCACATTTTATTTTTTATTTTTACTGGCTTTATCTCTCATATCTTCTGGTGTTAGGGTCACAAACAATTAAAAAAAACCAGATAAGATAGTATGGAGAAAGCCACCTGAGGAATACAGCTTTCTCCTCTCTGTACTCAAAATACAATCGCAAGCTCCCTCCAACTGCAAGCATCAGTCATGGCTCCAGACAAGCAAAAGCTGTCTCCCACCTCCTACACATCCTGATCGTGCACTTCCCAGCTATGTTCTTGTCTCCATTATTTTTATTCTGTCATGTGTTCTTGGAGCTTGGCAAGTAAGTACCACTCTGGATACAGCACAAAAGTTGTTGGGGATACATATTGTCTGCATGATTTCAGCACTTAAAAGTCTGCTTGCTGGCGTGTTCAATAACATGTGCCTTCGAACAAAACAGCAAGCCAGGCTTTGTTTTTAGCTTAGGTGCCTTTGCCTAGCCAGTGCTGCAATAAATGTCCCTCAGGAAGTCAGTGTGGCAGGCACAAGCACTTACAGGTGAAGATAAATTATCACTGAAAGCATTTAAAAACAAAGGAAAATATTTTGGCGTTGTATCCAATTTTTGTTCGTTTCCCATAATGGTTGTTCGCCAACTCGGCATATTCCAGAAACAATTTTGCGTTGTTTGCCTGCAACATCGAGGTAGCTGCTGTAGCACGTACGGACATGTTCCAACTTGCTTCCAACCGCATGAGGCAGCGAGAGAGCAGTGCCACCACAGCTGCCAGCAGCTCAATGCAATGTCGTGGCTTTTTCATTTATTCAGCTCCTTGAATATGCTTTGCAACCAGCCCTGGGCTGCATAGGTGTGCGGAGCAGCACAGCTGCAGACCAAGCTCTAGCTCAGGCAGGGGTACATGAGCTTCTGTCAGCAAGCTAAGCTTGAAGAAGAAAGATTAACAATTTTCCCCAACCACAGGGAAAAAAAAAGTTCGATGTTCTTTTTAGGCTGGTTTTAGGAAGTTTGCCAGTCTTCCTTTCACATAGGCCTTATTCCAAAGTGAATTGAAGACCACAGTGTTTTACTACAGGTAATATCAGTTTAAGTTGCCTATGCAACAACAAGTAACAAAGACTACGTCTGCTTATTTTTGTTGCCATTTTTTCTATGTATTTGAAAAAGTATAAATCTGTACATAAGCCTCGAATCCACTAGTATTGCTAGTATCCACTATAAGCAAAGCTCTTCATCCCAATCTAAACATTGTTATTAGATATATACTTTGCTGAACAGCTGCCAGGTGCTCAATTAATATAAGTTGTCTCAGCAGCACTAAAGCCATATACTGAAGGATTGACTCCTGGTATATAAAGGTGAGTACAAACATGTATATATGGGTAAGACAGGTGGTTTAATAGAGCCCAGGCTGTATATAAGAGTTTCACAAACGGAGCAAACACTTCACTAAAACATAGAGTCAATATACATTGCTTTTCTAAGGCAGGTGCTTAAATGGAGAAGCTCTGCCCCATTCCTCAAAGTCAGTGGTCCGTCTTGCTTACGGTTTAACTTGCTAGGAAGCAGATGGCAAACGTGCACAAACAGATTGCAGAAAAACTCAGCAAGTTTGTGACCCACTTCACTTGAGGATCCCAACACACAAGACTTCACAACCCTTTAGAAAAAGAACCACAAGACTGTGTTTCTTCACCTCTTGGAAGTCCAATATGAGTCCATCTATATTGATAGGTAATACTGCCTTTGCTTCAGCAGTCCTGTGGTGTAAGTAGATGAACCTCAGTTGGGAATGGTAGCTAATCTGGAGCTCTTCTCTTTCTAGCCTGCCAGTGTCAGCCAGGTGGTTGGTAAGGCATTTGCAAGCACCTGGGACTTACTTGCTGAAGGAAACGCACTGCAGTACGTTCTCCTCGATGTACACTGGACTGTTCTCTGGGGTAAGAAAGCTTCAGGAAGGGGTGCAATTTTGGGGTTGGAGCAATCACCCACAGGAACTGCAGTGCAGGGTGGGTGGTTGTTGTGGTTTAACCCCAGCCAGCAACTAAGCACCACGCAGCGGCTCGCTCACTCCTCCCCCCTCGCAGTGGGATGGGGAGGAGGATCGGAAAAAAGAGGTACAACTCGTGGGTTGAGATAAGAATGGTTTAATAACTAAAGTAAAACAAAATATAATAATAACAATAATAATAATTTTAAAAAATGTAGTAATAATAATGATTGTAATGAAAAGGAATATAACAAAAAAAAAAAAAAGAGAAATAAACCCGAAGAAAAGACAGGTGATGCACAATGCAATTGCTCACCACCTGCTGACTGATGCCCGAGCAGTGATCCGCGCCTCCTGGCCAGCTCCCCCCTGTTTATATACTGGGCATGACGTTCCATGGTATGGAATATCCCTTTGGCTAGTTGGGGTCAGCTGCCCCGGCCATGCTCCCTCCCAGCTTCTTGCACACCTGCTTGCTGGCAGAGCACGGGAAACTGAAAAGTCCTTGGCTTAAGATAAGCGCTACTTAGCAACAACTAAACCATCAGAGTGTTATCAACATCATTCTCACACTAAATCCAAAACACAGCACTGTACCAGCTACTAAGAACAGAGTTAACTCTATCCCAGCTGAAACCAGGACAGTGTTTATAGGAGAAAGGGGAGGCAAAAGCTGCTGAAGAGTTAAAATGGATGGATGCAGACACACAGAGACCTTGTTATCTCAAACAGAAGCTGTAACTCCAAACCACCGGAGTTCCTGGTCTTTCCTGCTCAGTTACAAGCAAGCTGACCTGTCTAAGCTGTGTTGTCACATGCGTTACCTGAACTCTTGTGCTGCAGCTGTTCCTCAATATCATGGGAAGAAGTTGTATCTAGGGCTGGATTAAGCCCACGGTTCTCAAAGGGACGTCTTTTTCTGGGAAAGGGATTAAGTCAATTATATTAATTGGCAGCCATTGCAATTAGAAGACTTCAGAAGCTAGGGATAGTCCAAAACATAGCTGTGAATTATGTCCTTTTCCTTGACACATTAAGGGTGCCAGCCCCTTCTCAGGGCTGTGTGTTAGGTACAATGAATTAATTGCTGCACAAAAATGACAGCAGGACAAGGCCCATAAACTTCAGCACATGCCACAAAAAAACCCAACCTTAAAAGAATGAATAAAAACCCAGAGCAACTAATTATTCCTGCAGTCACAAACAAAAAAAGAACAAAATAAACAGGAATATAGGACGGACATGTTTTATTCCATCAAGATTTAACTGCACCATTATTTTGGCCCTTTATGGGCCAAGATAATAATCTTTTTAGGTGCTTATGTCAGGTAGAATCAATCATTAATTTATAATATGTGCTTTGTAACTTGGTTCTCTTTTCCTAACTATCAGTTACCTAAATTACTTTGCAATGTTAAATCCATAAATATTATATGCTATCTCTTCAGGGTTCCAGTGATGTTTTTAGCTATTAATCAAGCTGCCTCATTTCTTGATTTTAGTTGTCTGGCTCTACTCTGACTATTAGTTGTTCGTTTGGCATTAGGATGTAGGTATTAGAAATCAGCAAGTGACATTGATGCCAGCAGTAATGCCTGGCTAATGCCAAACATGCATAGCGAAACACAGTAGCCTTTTATTTTTGACACGAGAGAAAGCACCTACTGATATAATTTTGAAAAGTAAGTAAATAAAATTAACTGTAGAGATGGCAATTACAAAGGAAAAACAAAAGGATCACGACTCAGTAATATGTCAGCAGTCTGCAGGAATATCTATGCCCCCCCAAACTGGGAAAGGACCTTCCTTCAGGGCTTTAAACTACAGAGGTAGCAAAACATCTGCAATTACTGCATGCACAAAATGTGAGTTCTCATACTGCAGGTGGAAAGCCGTGAGATCGGCTGCTGGGTTTTTCCTGTGTACAGCACATCGCGACTGCGCAGCGCTGACGAGTCCGCCCAGGAGAAGGCTGTGATGACATTTCTGGCAAAGTGCATGTGACCTTATCGGGCAAGAATTTGGCTGCCGTTGTATCAAGCGATCTGCAAGGGTCTGCTTTTCCAGTCTTCCGAGAGCAGCGTCCCAAATCTGTAGGAACCAGGGGCACTCTTCTGTTACTATTTATTGCATCTTGAGTCATAAGAATGACTGTACTAGGTCAACTCAAAATTCAGTCCAGATCTCTATGCTGTTTCTGATGGTAAATGTTTAGGTTTAGCAAGCATCTTTTCCCAGCCTCCAGCAATTTCTGTCTCAAGAGCTTCCTGAGCAAGGCTATGGTCTGCTGTATTCAGCTGCCCTTGCTGACCTTTTCTTCAGTTAATTTGCCAAGTACATTTTTAGCCCACACAGATTTTTGGCCACCCAAACCACCTTGTTTCAAGAACTTCTACTGTTTAAACATGTTTTATGGAAAAATACAGAGTTTTGGGGGGTGAGGTGTTTGTTTCTTTTCCTTGGGCCCGAGACATTTCCATTAATACTTATAGTTCTTGGATCAGAGGAGACAGACAATGAATAATAGTCGCATATTAATTTTCTCTATTCCACTCATGATTTGTAAACCTCAATCTCATCCCCTTCCCCAAGCCTGAAATGCCATTCCCTGCCTCTGATGATCCTTCCTGCCCTTCTGTGTTCCTTTTCTAGCTCTCTTACATCTTTTTTGAGGCATGGGATCAGAACACCAAATAGTACTCAAGATGCAGGGACATTATAGTTATATACAGTGCTGTAATTACATCTTTTGGGAGTTTTTTTCCCCTCTGTTCCTTTCCTAAAAGTTCCTAACATGATTTGATTTTGACTGTAATGGAGCAATGATGTGAAGGTTTTGTAAATGTATATATTATAACTTCTCAAGTAGTGATGTTTTGGAGTTCAGTATTGAAGCCTGGACTGTTTTTCCTGTATGCCTCATGTAATACTCATCATTGTTGAATTTCATCTACTATTTTATCATCTGTTAAGTTACTGTTCTAAGATCCTTCTGCAACTCTTCTTAACTTGGCTTTCCTCTTTTTTTGCCTGAGTAAGTGAATATCACCAGCAAACCCTATCACCTCGCTGGTCGGTCTCCTAGCGAACACCTAAACAACACCTGGCACGCATGTCTGAGGGAAGCTATTGATGATCTTCCTCCAATTCAAAAGCTGGCCATAGAAATCAATTCTTTGTGTCCTACTTTTTTAACCAACTGATAATAACCCCATGTCAGGGGCTTTTGGCTCTTACCATCAGCAGCTTTGTTTCTTTCAGAGATTTTGAGGAGGGACCCAGGTAGGTGAAAAGATCAGACAGCAGTACTGGATTAGATCAATCAATAGTCCACCTGGTAAGGTGGCCTGTCTTCGGCAACGACAAACAGCAGATGCCAAGGGAAGCGTGCACACAAGGCAAATGTGCAGAGATGCTTTCCCAAAATATTCACCTCCTGCCTCCAGCAGTTTGTAGATCAGTAACTTCTTTAGTTGATGAAATTGGCCAGGTTGCCTTGTGCATGCATTCAGTGACTCCTTCACAGAAGTGCAGCATGACTCTCAAGTACAACGTAGCTCTATAAAAGCCATTTGGACTATACATTAATAGTTTAGATTTACCCATGAAGTCACTAATTCTTTTCTTTATTATAGAGAGACAGAAACTTGAATTCTAGGAGACAGCCATGGGCTTACAAAGTTAACAATTAATTGTCATCCTCACCAGAGCTCCCACTTTTATTTCAGCACAACAAAAAAGACAGGAAAAAAGTCTCTAAAGTACAAATTGAAAAACTTTTTTTTCCAAAAAGGAGCTCTTAGCATTAATATGGTGTCTGTTAACCTATCTCCAATAAGGAGTATTCACAGTTAGCTAAGATCACTGTTCAGAAATCACTATTTAAAGACCTTCAAAAACATTAGAGTAAATAACACAAAAGAGTCTTTCTTCCCAAACACCAGATTTTCTCTTCCATATAACATCTATATATTTCCCCAGATACTTCTCTTTCTATTAAGACATTAAAAATACCTTTTAAATGGGCATGAAATAGTGAATTGCTGAATTTTCATTTTACTTAATTTCAATAGAGCTTTGAAAGTAATGTACGGATCACGTTTGCATGAACAACTGGAAGGCTGTGGAAATAACAAAGGTATCTTGAGAACCAATTAAACCTTCCATAAGGTTATTATGCCGAAAGGAAGCATTGTTATGCACATTTTTTGCAAATTTACAAAAACTGAGGAGTGATATTGAAATGGCTTAATACCACCTGCTGAGTAACATCAATTGCAAAGCAGAATGTTGAAATGAGTGTCCTAGCCATTTTTTGAAACTGTTTGATATTTTAAAAAGGAATGTATTTACTTTTTTCTAACGGGATAAATGTAATGAAGTTGATCACTTCAAATTAGAACTGAGTTGCTATTTTTACAGGACTGAAAAAGCTACAAGCAAAAAAACTTTATGAGGCAGACGTAAGTCTGGCATCTGAAACTTTCCACCTTCTATTCTCTTCTCTCTTTGCTTGTTAGTGCCTCAGGAGGCACCTTTCCATTGGTCGGTAGCTTATACCCTTGTCTTGAGGGGCGAGAAGAGATTCCTGCTGGCAGCCCACAGAGTGCATCACTTCATCTCACCTGCAACCGAGGGCTTGAATCCGGGGCACCCGTTGGGGTTTCCTGCACTGAGGATGCTCTACCCCTACCAGTTCATCCCTGGCAGAGGTGAGGGAGGGCAAGATCCCACGCAACAGAAGATCCTACAGAAAACATGCCATGTTACCAATTACTAATAGCTATTATTAACCTACTATTCGTATCCCTATTATTGGTGGGTTTTCACTTCCCGCCACAAACGCATATGTAGAACAACTGTGGGAAATGGGAAAATGCCTTTCTGAAGATTTCTCTCATCTAAATGATGGGCCCAGGTTCTTGGTGGTTATTCAGAGGTATGTGTTAAACAGGGTGAACAAAGACAGCTGATCAAAGATGCTGATATGATCCATCAGCTCTAGCTTCTAGATACTTTTGTTCTTGGCCAGCCTCAGGGACCAGAATGGCTCCTATATCTTGCAGGAAACCAGCAAGCCTCAGCAATACCCCTTTTTCCTTTTTCACCTTGAATATATTTCCAGCATCAGCTGCTGAAGAAAGTACTGCAGTACTTCACCAGCTCTGTCCTCTCAGCTGCTCCTTTTGCACTGGGATCGTCTTATTATTGCATGTCCATACCAGCTTCACAGTGTCTATCAGCGGTACCACAAAAAAAGATCATAAAATCTGATTCATGTGTCTCAAGGGTTGGCCTGGGGAAAAATTTTTGTTTCATTTATCACAGTAGCTAAGCGAAGAACAGAAATCTCAGGGAACTGCAACAGAAAAGAAAAGCAGCATAACACACTGGCATAGGCTTTAATGGGAGTATTCCTTTCTTTACTGCAGGGACAAGTGTTAACGCCAAAATGGGAATGCCTGTGACTTTTGAGTCTTAAGATCCAGCTGGCATGAAGAGACATAATGTGAGTTACAACAAAGCACTGGAGCTCTAAAGGAAACTTTCACACTTTACAGATCCAATTAAAAATTTAAAAATAGATACATGCTCACTTGCTTACTATATGGTAATAACCTCCAGGGCAGACCTCTGCCACCTTGCTCCCTGGCAGGATAAATCAGGTCATACTAGATTCTGGGCTGCAGCATTGAGACTAATACCAGGATGTGCCAAGTTGCTGATGAAAAGCTACCTCGGGTACCTGTACATAGCGTTGCAGTAATACTGGCTAATCTCTCATAGCTACAGGTATGACAAGCACTCTGAAGCTTGATGCTTTAAGACATTGTTGGTTCATACTGAATATCACTTTTTTTAAGATATGGTCTCAGGTGTAAAAATATTCAGAATGTAAAACAGAAAAGTACCTTTGTTTTCTCATAAGTTCCTTGGGAGCGGCGGGAAACAACCAACAAACAAACAAAACACAACCACCCCACCCCCCAATACCCCCAGATTATTGCTGCTTTCCATTTTGATGGGAAAGTTCATCATCCCTATAGAAGTTAGGATGTTGTTAAGAACAACGGCCACACCATAGGGACTCCTTTGACCTGACGGGGCAACTAATGGTCTCATTCTAAGCAGCAGAGCAAATGAACAATCTGATCACAACATAAGGGAATAAGTAATACCCAGACAATAACATTTTAAATCTCTTTTCCACATGCTAGTCAGACATATTCCACACGCTAGGGCAACCATAGCAGAGGCACAGCATGCCTCATATGAAATACGTGGCAAATGTTGTAGATAAATGGCTTTGTCAGCTTGCAAAGTTCTGTACAATTATCTAAATTAAAATTTTAAGACAAGGTAAATTGCTGCATTAGCCTTTCAAAAATACAATTTAATTATTCTCTACATGGTTTGCATTATTGCAAGCTTTTGGTCGGAAATAATGTGTCGTTCCTCTTAATTGCTTGCAATGACACTAGGAGATCTGATTTCTACATGCTCATCAACACACCAGTTTATTTTTTAAAATATGCTGTATTTTAAAAGGCTTTTCCATCAGTGCAATCACTGTTGATGTTGTAAAGAAAGCGTAGCTGGAGTTGGAAGAGCATCACCCCTTGTAGTTACTGTTGGGCACCAAATGCTTGCCAGAGCTGTGTTTCCACTTTTCTTTGTGTTTGTTTATTTGTCAATTCAGTGGCTTTAATCTTGCTCCCATTTCAGTAAATAGTGACTTGCATGCCAGAGAGGAGCACACCTGCTCTTTGATAGGTATGACAGCAGATATGTGACATGAGGCAATCTCTCAATTACTTGTAAAATGCCTCCAGCTCTGTCTGCTACCAGTATATAGACTACGTTTTCCTCTAAATCACATTCTTTCTGATGTCTGCTTACATTTTTTTTTCTTTTTTTGGCAACATGTATTTTTTTTCATATATTTTGACAGCTCCTAGAGAATACACAAAAATACATCAAATAACATGTATGAGCAGTTAGTGAATAGAGTAACTGCAGGACTCAGGGGAGGTATCCTCTTTTGTTGTTATCATTTTTAGATAAGACTATTTTCTATAATGGAGCTACAGCTACAAAAATAGAATGACCATAAAGACACAGAAAGGATAGGTCAAAACCATCTGTTTCCTCATTTTCACCACCCATCTATAAAGAGTGTAACACTTTTCCTCTCCATTCCCCATCCTCAAGAATTTTAATTTTAGTTGGTGAAGAATCCCCAAAGACCATCTGAAATATCTATCTTACAGTTAGGTCAGTTCTACCAATATGTTATGACTTACTGTAAATGAGAAAGGTATCCCTTTGAGGATCTGATATATTGAAGTGTTACCTTTCAGGCTTATTGTAGCCAAATACAATTCCATAGTTTTCTCTGACTGACTGGTCTTAATCCAGCAGAATGAAAAAGCATCTTATTATAAATATATTAGCCCTCTATTGAGCACATGATGCACTGCTTGGGGGATTTTGTCTGAGTAAAAACTGCTGAACAAAACCCTTATTTAGTTCTTACCTGTTGCAGTAACTCTGTAATGTCAAAACTAGCAGTCAAGGTCCGAGAAAGAGCAGTTCAAGCTGTTTGCCTGCAGTGGGAAGCGCCTTTAGGATGATGAGGCGTTGAGACGAAGAGTTATTCTTGTTATGCACTGATTTACCTCCCTCTATTTTAGTGAGTAAATCTGGTGACAGGTATATTTCCTCTTGCAGAAATCGTGTAGCTTTTAAATCTGCTACATTGTGATTCTCCTGTCAGTTGAGAGCTGATAACAAGCCCATGTGTTTCTCCATTCGGTCTGCCTTTAGCAAGACCTACAACTGGTCCGTCATACATCAGAAAGGTGAAGGCCCTACGCACATGACTGTTTCTTCTGGCATGCAGCTGAAGGCATCAGCAGAGCAGGCTGAGCCCTAGTGTGCAGCTGACAGGGAGGACAGGGGTGCCTGGGTGATAAGGATTAGATGGGGGTCAGCCTGACCAGCCTCTTGTGTTCAGCAAGCTGCTCATTCTGCACAGGATATTCTTCCCTCAGAGAAGCAGCAGAGACGTCGCAACCTCCATTCCCACCACTGGAAACAACCAAAGCAAAAAGGCATTTTGTCAAGGGTTGTCGCTGACCCAGCCCTAACCATCTGCTCCCATGAGCTGGAACTGCCCTTTCCCTCGCCTCCTTCACTCTGCAAAGGAGACCAAAAACATAAGAGGGGGCTGTTGGGCAGGATCCTGCAGTGGTGAGCCCAAGAGCTGAATAAGTGGTAGTAAGACCCAGGATGGGAAACAGATCGTATCCTCTTCCTTCAGCAAATCACATTGTTCTCTCCCTAAA
Organism: Gymnogyps californianus; assembly: GCF_018139145.2. Classification (NCBI taxonomy): domain Eukaryota; kingdom Metazoa; phylum Chordata; class Aves; order Accipitriformes; family Cathartidae; genus Gymnogyps; species Gymnogyps californianus. The sequence goes on from NC_059478.1 coordinate 2,300,087, forward strand.
TTCTTCTGTCCCTTTGGGTGGAAGCTGCATAGTCCTCTCCCCGCCACGAGCCCATTCTGCCACTTCCCCTGCTTTGACTTTTGTCTACTCAGGTTGCACTAGGGCAAGAGATAGCTAAAGTTATTGTCTTCAAAGAATATTATTAATTATTTAATCCTGAAATCCCCACCAAGTGATCTTCTTGTTTAAGTCCTAACGTGGCAGCTCTTGAAAAGCGTTGTTTTCACAGTATGTGGATGGACACAACGACTTTTATTATTTTCTGTTTCTCTATCTTGCCCCTTTCTGGTGTTGGCAGTGGTTTCTCATTTTCAAGAATCCGTATCAAATGCATCCTCCACTGATACTGGGGATGTTCCCTCTGTGACAAATCTTAGAGGCCTATCTGTATTTATATTGGACATCCCCTTTCCCCAATTATGTTATACATTCTTCTTGTATAATTACTCTGCTAAGATCCAACAATATCTGGTTATTAAACAAACTCCTGTTAGAGCTTTGCAGTGTGCTCCGGGAACGGTTAGTCTGACTCCAGCCCCAGAAATGGACGGGGATTAAGGTCAGGAAGAGGCGTACAATTCTTTCATGGCTGACAATGACACTTGTTGTTTTCAGGCTCCCCAGATCATGAGTTTTCCTCTGTTCAGCATGGCAGGCAGCCCGCTGGGGAGGTGGCACATCTCTGAGATGCCCACTGGAGACCCAAACAGTGACTGTGAATCATGCCAGCGTTTAAAGATGAAAGGGAGCACCAGGTTGATGTGGCTCTAGCGAAACCTCAGTGGGTACACTGCAAAATTGCAAAACCAATAAGGTAGGAAATGACTGCCCTGGTATGGAGAGCACAGTGTTTTCAGGCTGGATCGCTGCAATTATTTCAGATATCAGGTATCTAAATCCACTGTGACAAACAGCCTTGACCTTCTAACCACACTCATAAGGGGCAGCCAAAACATGCAATAACCAGAGACAGCTGACTATAACAATTATTTCTGAACTGCTGGACATGTATGTACTGCAGTACAACTTTCAAATCTCCACACAGAAATAATACATCAGGTTAAAATTAAAAATGCTTAGCATGTCTTGCACATTGTTGCCCCACAGTTTCAGACAAATGCACAATTAAAATAAAGCCAATGTCTTTTATTTAGTTTATTCATGAAGCAGGAAAGACTTGTCATAGCAATCTCTCATAGTTTGACTTATCTTACCTAATGACTAGCTAGATTTGCATGTACTGTGGGTAGGCCGGTGGGTAGGCTCATGTCATGGTTTAACCCCAGCCAGCAACTAAGCACCACACAGCCGCTCACTCACTCCCCCCGCGTCGGGATGGGAGAGAGGACTGGAAGAGCAGAAGTGAGAAAACTTGTGGGTTGAGATAGAGACAGTTTAATAGGGAAAGCAAAAGCCACATGCGCAAGCAAAGCAAAACAAGGAATTCATTCACCACTTCCCATGGGCAGGCAGGTGTTCAGCCATCTCCAGGAAAGCAGGGCTCCATCACACGTAACGGTTACTTGGGAAGACAAAATGCCATCACTCCAAACGTCCCCCCCTTCCTCCTTCTTCCCCCAGCGTTATATGGTGAGCATGATGTCATATGGCATGGAATATCCCTTTGGTCAGTTGGGGTCAGCTGTCCCGGCTGTGTCCCCTCACAACTTCTTGTGCACCCCCAACCTCCTCGCTGGTGGGGTGGGGTGAGAAGCAGAAAAGGCCTTGACTCTGTGTGAGCACTGCTCAGCAGTAACGAAAACATCCCTGTGTTATCATCAACACTGTTTTTGGCACAAATGCAAAACACAGCCCCATACCAGCTACTGTGAAGAAACTTAACTCTATCCCAGCCAAAACCAGCACAGCTCGCTACAGCCACAGCTGAGAGAGCTCTTGGTTTGTATTTGGGCTAATTCTGCAGATAAACTGTTGCTGATATCTGCTCAATCTCTGAATTTGTTAAAAGACCAGACAATGCAATACTAATGAAAATTTGCAGGATTTATAAACAGATGGTTGATACCAAACACCCAAGATACCAAAATTTCAGAGTACAAGAATATAAAGAAAAAATCCTATACCAATGCTAATGTGAAGACAATGGATCTTGGATACACATCTCAAAAACTAAAAAATTATTAACATTTTTTGAAGACTGTCAACAGATTTTCTTTTTAACCATATGTAATAGAAAGAAATCTGTCAACCATGAAAAAGAAAAAAGAAAAAAGAAAACAGAAAAAAAAAAAAAGAAAAAAGAAAAAGAGAAAGAGAAGAGAAAGAAAAAGAAAAAAAAAAAAAGAAAAAGAGCCCTTGGAATTCTCTTAGTTATAGAAAAACAGAGAATGAAAACTGATAATGTATGATGAAATGGATGGTCACCATTCTGCCATTTGGGGGAAAAGTCCTCCTATATCCTGAATCCAGATACCTCAGGTCATCAGATGTCCTGCTGCTGCATTGATTGGCTCTCTTCTCTAGAAAGCAATGAAGCTGCACTTACAACTTTTCTCAGAATTCCTTCTAGACAACTATAGAAGAAGTGTAACACACTTTTCAAACTCCTTACTTGACACTTTTTAAAGTACTGTCATAAAGGAACACTTTTTCATTTCTAACATGATTTAAAACGGATGACCAGTAACGAAAGAACACACACGCGCACATATGCACATCTTTCAAACTGACAAATCTGTGTTAAACCCACCGCTATTAGCAACCATTGATCAACAGAGTATTTCTTTCATGGAAGGGCACAGCAGGCTTGACAAGGTGTCCTTAGGCTGGCACATTTTGTCATGCTTCATATTAAACTGCAACGAGACATAATGATACCTTACGTGTAAAGTAATGTTTGTATGGTACCTTCCTTATCTTAAGGGATGTCCTTGAAAAATTGATTTATCTATTTAAAGAAATCTCAATAGCTCACAAGTCTGTCCTGCTGAGATAAGACATCATCACTGAATGGAGTCTAACCTATACATTATATAGTGCTATGACACATGCATTGAACACAAATATAGGACTAATTCTGCCCTTCTGTGCAATTCCCAGGCTAAATGCAGTTTAACTTTCCAGCTTGCAAAGGACAGTAATAACTTTAATATATCAACATATTACTCAGAGGACTGAATAGTTGGACATTCCTGGACTTTATAAATATAACAGGTTCTGAGAGGCACATCAGTTTATGGTAAAAAGCTACCAAGATTTGCATTTGATTTATTATTTGTGTGTACACCGGAATTTTAAGAGTGCTGAAAGCCATGTTTTCAAGAAGTCAGCAGCTTCCCTGAGCAGTGCAACACTCCTGTAAAAATTCCCAGTGTGCAGCAGTTCCTATGGTGACCTAAAAGGGCTAGATTCAACTTAAATAATTTGCAGAGCTGTTTTATTATCTTGCCACAGACAGAGTACGAGCACCAAATGAAGCTGCTTCTATAGCTAGCTGCACAAGTTCTCTGTCTGTGGATTTTCTGGAGTCTAATAAGGGGTGAGGTCACATGCTGCCTTTCGCTCACAAAGGTCTCTCACTTCTAGCTGTCACTGACTTTCCTGAGACTTACAGAAATGCAGTATTTTGGGGCCTGTACCCTGCTGTTGGGTTTCGTTGCACTTTACCTTTGGGTCTGAAGTTGGCGCTCTCCCCCAGTAATGTACTGGGATCTGCGTGCTCTTGTGGCCGCACACAGCATGATCACAAGTCTCGCTTTCTTGGGTAAAAAAGCCCCTCTTATTGGTGTTGTAAAGAACGTTCCTTCCCGAACGTCCTCCCTGTAGGCACCTCCAGAAGCACGCAGAGCCTTTCCCCTTTCAAAGCACTCTTTCAGAGTAACCAACCTTTCCTACTGATACCAGTCCGTTTAAAAATAAATCAATACATGACACTTCTTGAAATGGGAAGTCTCGGTTCTTTCTAGTCGAACAAGAAAGTTGTTAGATGATTGCAAACTACTTAACAACAATACCTTCAGAATCTCATTTCTTTTGTTCAAGACGAGCAAACACAGATTTACAAGAACTTGTCAAAACATCTCAGTCTAATGAGAAGAGAGCAATATCAGCTGAATATACAATAGATAGCCTTATGACCCAGCTCACCTGAGTGTGGCGTGGAATAGAATTCTCTACCAGTTGTTTCAATGAAGACAAAAACATTGAACAAGAAAATATGCATCTTATTTACTGGAATAGCACTGTCTTTTAAGTGATGTAAACTTTGGAATATAATGAAACCGTATTTCACTTGAGTGGAAAGCCCCCTTGTAGTAGAAGCAGCAAAGTAGATATGTGACTCAAACCTATACTTAAATATCATCGCAACTGTAATTAAACAAAGGAGTATCCGGGCAAGAGGAAACATCTGCACTGTAGAGAGCATTTTGCACTCTTAAGTACCTTCATTGGAAATTTACTTTTTCTTCATGACGCAGGAGTAACCAGAGCTATAAAACCATAATTTAACACTACAGTAAAAATAAATTGTAGCGCATTTATTCTATATCATATTTATTATGAATGTTTCTGCTCAGCAGGATAGTTAAAAATTAACATACTATAAGTCATTGAGTGGAACTTTAGAAGGCAAAAGGCGAATCTGTCATTTGCCAATAGATCTAAATTTTAACGGAAACCAGGCATGCTACTGTGATACGTCTTTTATCTACCAGAAACGGAAAAAATTGTGGAAGTGCCAAATAACTCCAACTCCTACTGTTGAAGGCTATACAAACTGAGTTTTTCAATGCATACATTGCAGTTTTGGCTGATAATAATAAATAAAACTATCCTAGGAACTAATCCATCCAAAGGACTTACTGACATAGCCTTTGTTGTCTAGCCTGAAGAGGACTGAGGATGTTGAATATGATCCCAGAGCCCCTAGGGTCAGTGGTGTCAGGATTTCATCTGCAAGCCCTACGGAGATGGAAAGAAATGCAGAAACATCGAGGTCTACAACTTGGGCTGTTAATGATGCAGGCGGTAGAGCAGATAGAAAGGAAACACAAATGAGAAATTTATTCTGTTTCATCATCTCTGTATCCCAGTGTGTAGTTACTCATGTTGTCTCAAGAATCAGATTCTTTTGGAGGAGATCGTGTGTATCTTCTTTTTCAGTCAGAACAACTGTTAACTCAACTGCTGGCTTTCATCCTAGTTTACCGACTTCTCATTTCTCTACTTTGGTCAACCTGGGCCTTCAGAGAAAGATTTTCAGTCTCTCACATCCATGTCTAAGCTGACAACTTCTTTTGTCTCTTCACTGTAGGTCATTTCTGTACAGAAAAGAGAGTCTAATTTTCTTTTTTTTGTTGATATTGTTTCACCTTCTGGAAAATGGAAAACGCATAAATACCCTCAGTAATGCTGCAGCTGCTGAAGAATCTGCATATTCCTTGGCTATTTTCAAGAAGCCTGAATTTAGGTCACTAGAGTTCGTAAAGATTTCTCATACATTTTAAATGGTGCTCCTGCAAGGCAAGGATCACTATCTGTGATCCTCATGCCTACAGTAAATAAACAAATAAAAATAATAAAAAATATTTCCAGCTCATTTTTACCACCCACTTCTGTTCATTTCACTAGAAATGCAAGCTTATGCCAGTTAGATGTTTGCTCATAGCAGAACATCAAAGGAAGTGGGGTAGTATTTTTATGAAAAAGATTTTTATTTCCCATGAGAAAGAACAAAGTTATCTTAAATCACCTTCTACAACTATCTTTTCGGGAGGATGCTGGAGAAAGTATCAATCATTTAAAAGCTAGATTGCTCAGAGAATTTAGTTTCTCCTAGTTTCTTCTGACTTCTGGGAAGAAAAAATGCCTTAAATTGCCTTCTGTCTTTCTGTAGTTCCAGGCATATCTTTTGTACTTTTTCCATCTCTGTTTTTATTCATGAGTTGTCACTAAAGTAAGAAAACAAGTGGAAAACAAAGCAAAACAAAACAACAGATAGGTCAGAGAGCTTGACAGTAGGTTTTGCCCTAAGGCCACCAGTTCAAACCCATCATAAATCAGCGGTAGCTCAAGTATCTGATACCTAATGGTTGTCTGACGACCTTAGGAAAGTGTTGAGCATGTTGATTTTATACAGCAGATCTAGGCTGTCACAGCAAGAAGGTCTATGCAGAGAATGTGGAATTTGCTCTTGCTGGGTAGGTGACCCTTCAGGTCAGTAATGAGGAACGTGTTATGGGGTGCAGGTTAGAAAACTTGCTATTCCTTGGCAAATACACAAGAAACCACTGCCTAGTGTTAGTACTGAAAAGCCTTCATCAGAGCTAGACTCACCCCAAAAGAGAGTAAATGTGCAGAGAGTGAGGTCAGAAATAAAAATGTAAAAAAAAAACCAAACACACAAGTTAAACTCCTAAATGTTTTTTTTTTTTTAAATCACACTAGAGTACTATTGCTCTAAATGCCAGTTGAAATATGCTATGAGTGGGAAAGAATCAAACTGTTAATGGAAACTGGATAAAAGGTTTTAAATTAATGCTTCTAACTACTCTTACAAAACAATACAAGACAGAACAGGCTAAGAAACATCCCGGAAAACATAAGGAATTAAAAAACAAGATAGCCCAATCCTTTCCTTCCTTACTGAAGATGCCTCCTCCATTACTTAAGGAAAGAAAAAAAATATTTTTTTACTGAAACAGCCTCCATGCTTCAATATAATCTTATTGAAAATCAGCTTCATCCTTCTTTTAAAAAATCCCTCACAGGAATCGTTACAGTTACTGCCATTGGCATAGACATTATTTCTGTGGGAGTAAAGTCTGGTTTCCATCCGCACGCTCAGGGATGGGACAGGGAGACCGCTTCCCTCTACGCAGGCGCACGCAGCCCTCGTGCAGCACGTGTCAGGATGAAGCAAAGCCTGGCCTGGCCTGTGCTCGGTCTGCCTGGGAGGTTTTCTGGCTCTGGTGGAAAATGCCTCTAATGCTTGCATTGGATTGCTGCAGCTCAGCGGAGCTTCCCAGGCTTCTAAATGAGATACTCCATCTCGAACAAAATTAGATGCTTGACAGAAGAATTATTATATGAACTTTTCTGGCCGGGGTTATCTGGAGTGCAGATTAGACTGTCATAAAGGTGTTTTCTGGTCTTGAAATGTATGACAATATACGGAGCACAATTAAACTGCTTTATTGCTGTTTTACTAGTAAGATGATTGCCAGGGCAACATTTGTTGGTGGTGGTGTTACAAAGAGGGGATTTTTATTACAGCTTTTGATCTAAATAATCTGACCATTTACAGTCATTAAAGAAAAACTATGTCCCCTCATTAAATCAATAGTTTTAAATGTCTTTTGCTGTCAAACTCTGTTATGGTGTGCTGTTAAAAGTGTATCTGGTTATTAATTAACCACAGATGAACCCAGGGAGACCTGCAGCTCATTTCTAATGGCTGCTTCAGAGGGCAGTAGTAATCAAACACACAAGTTATAAATCAATTAAATAACATCGTCACCATCATAAGTAGTCCTGTGGCATCAGTGACATGTGAACGCCTCCACAGCTCTAAGGTTAAGTGTGGACATAGCAATCCTTTCTCCTGGCCATGACAATTTATGCGTCTCCTTCTAGGAAACTCGGTGTGAATCACACCGTGGCATTTTCCATACTTCTCTCAAGGAGGGAAGTTTTTAGCATATAGGTCCTTTGCGTTATGAAGGGCCAATCTTTTGATCTTCAATGCATAGTACGTGCTCACAGAAATAATGCCACTGCGCTAAAATAATGTAACCGATCCCCTTAGTCTCTTTTCCCAGTACTCCTGTTATTAAAGCTTCAGTGTAAATTCAAACCTTATCAAATGCCAGCAAACTCACCCGGCTGCGTGATTGCTTACTTTTTTGAAGTGTGGTTGGCATTTAATACGAGCTTAGGAGCCACTGCAAAAAATCATACCTGGTGAAAAAAACAGACATCAAGTTCATTTCCTAGTTCCTCTTCCCATCCATTTCAAAATAACAACTTGGTGATGCAGTCTTTAATCATGTCAACTGGCCTTAATGTTGTTTAGCTTTTCTTCATATACTTGTTTTGGGAAACCGTGTTCTTTACTGTACTCGTCTGTGAAGGGGTCCTGGGAAATGCTGATAGTGTTCACCTTCTAACAGAATAAGACCAGTAAGTTGGGACCAAGAAGGAAAATTGGCAGTAAGTTTGCTACCTCCATGTTCAGGAACCTTATTACATGTGATGAATAGTAGCTCTAGATAAATAAGCATGCACTCCTTTTTCCAGAATAATTGGCTTTATCTTTTGCCTACCAGCTATAAGCCCTACTTTTAATTTACTCTTTTTCTCATTCACTTTTTGATGTAACAGTTCAATGAGGGTTTAAATTCCTTTCCCCATGCAGCCCTTTTATCGTGCTTCTAATTACCTAGCCTAATTGCTCTGAACTGGTATGAGCCCGTGCGTTTTTAAATGATTTTCTTTAATTACAATTCTTTACTGAAGAAAATGTCACTGAAATACATCTTACTAAAACAAAAAACACCACTGAAATACATCTTCCAACCTCTTGAAAACGCAAGCACATAATATGGAAGTTTAACATGCTTTACCTTCACTCTCAGCTTGTCCACAAAGTCATGCAGCATCACATACCAAAAAGGGCAAAAGTACACAGAATATTAAAATAAGAAAGTCATCGAAAAAATGATAATATAAGTATTTTAGTTGAGCACGAAGAGGGCTAAACTAGTATAACTGCAAAAAGGAGGGAGGGGGTGTATGTAGAATATTCTCGAAATCTCACTGTCAATGTTTTTACACTTTGAAGTGCAAATACCATCCTCTGCGGGGGAACAATGTCTTCATTGTGCTGAAGCGTGTCTTTGAGTATGTGTTAGAATTGATGGATGTTAATTGGTTGTGAACAAAACACTTGACATCTCCAAAATGGGTCCTATGGATGAAAATTAACACCTGCTTATTTTATGTATTTTATATGAGCGTAAGATATGTTTTGGGTTTTTCATCTATGAAATGCTTTCATAATTCTGCAACCAAACTTCAGCAGTGAGAGATTCACAAATGCGGATAAGAGAGCTGCAATTGTAATGTGAGGTGACATTGTAGAAACTTCCTCGTAAGATATAGGTTACTGAGAAAAAAGAAAGAATTTTTAAAAATTAATCTTCAAATTGAGTGTATCATATTCAATACAGTGCTACAAAGAGATACCTTGTTTGAAATTTCTATAGCATTAGACTTGTGTTCTGGAAATTTGATGATGCGAAGGTGTTTATATTTACACTTTAAAATATAAACACTTCAAACAAAGATATTGTTTATTTAAGTTTGGGAACAAACTGAGATATTGTCTTTTTAAATAATCCAACATATTGTCTGAGATTGTTCCAATACAAAACCCCAAAAGGGAACAATCATTTATTTGTTTAATGATATGAGAAACTGAAACTCTGAAGACCGGTGCATCTTTATGTACATGCATTGGCTCATTTATTGCCTTGCAAGGCTTAGCTTCAATTTTCCATTAGCCACTAGCACAACAGATAAAATAATTTCTATTGTCTAGGATATTTCTTCTGTCAGTGATCTGTATCACAGCTGCTATATGAAAGATGAATGTTACCCCTCATTGATACTCTTTACAATTTAATTAATTTCTCAGCAGTATATTAATTAGGCAACAAAAGTAGCCTAGAACTGTGATACTTATAAATGAGATCAGAAATTGATACCAACTTTCCTAGCTCAGCAAAACAAAGTCATGTATGAGGACATTGCCTGTTTATTATAGAAACGTCTGTTGTCTATCAGGACTGTGAAAGGTAACTCAGCAAACGACCAGCACTTGCAAAGCTGGCTTGCAAGGAACATTGGTTTCTGTCTTCTCTAATGACCAGATCACATACTATGCATTGGTGAATCTGCAAACTGTTGCTAAATGAGGACAGCCACAGACATGCTGAGAAGGAAGAGTCTAGTGGCTTCAGCACTGCCATCCTTGGGAAAGAACAGAAGTCAAAAGGAGAGAAATCTTCCATGAAAGACAAATTCAAAGACAATCCAAGCCCCTCTGATGAGCAGAGAAACTAAAAGCATTTGCTGTCCATCTTCAGGGCCAATTCTTTCAAACAAATCACTCCATTTTTATTTTTAGAAAAGAGGCACTAAAAACAACAGGGTAAAAGAGGGTAAAAGTTTTTAATGCCATGGCCATACGCTTTCTGGCAATACCTACTGCCTCTGGGACAGAGCTGCTGCGAACAGGACCTTGAAAATCAGAATACAGCTCAGAAAGGGAGTTGAACTTGCTTCGGGCAGGGAGCAATGGTGAAAGTGTCCTGGGTTAATGTGGTCACGTCAAGCCAACAAAAGTTCTAGGATTGAAGTTCTTCAATACATGGAATACACTATAGTCACAAATTCCCAACACTATGGGGCTCTACAAAGGGCAATTGCTGTTTTCTTGCTTACGTAGCTGGATTAATACAGAGTCCACAGGGATAAAATGACACAGCTCTTCTCTTTGCTCACCCTTCAGGAAAAAAAAGTAAATTAAAAAATCCTTCCTGCATGGAAGGATGGCTCATTCAGTATGTTTATTCAGGAGCAGTTTCCTCTAATTTGGCTATCAGGGCTTAATATGAGCGTCCCAAAGGTTTTCTTTACTGAAGAATCTCATAGCACAAAGCAAACGTGGCTTTGTGTCTGAGGTTGCAATGAGTCTTTTTAGTGTTACTTGTATGGTGGACTGACTGCAAAGCTAACAGAGAAAGATTTTAAGAGTTATTTTCATTGCTTTAAATAGGATGTAAATATAAACGAAGTGCTTCTTGAGTTCTAAGGGAAATAAGAAAGATTACCCTCAAGTCAGAGGTTCCTCTCATCAAAAGACTCTTACACGCTCCTAGTGTGTTCTGCTAAAACAATAAACAACACAGAGAGAAGTGGCTGAAGACATACCTATTGTTAAGGTATTATCACAGAACTGCAGAATAGCTTAGGTTGGAAGGGACCATCGACGGAGCTTGCAGGACCTGGAAAGCAAAGCCAGTCAAACAGAAAAGCGCAATAATCACAGCTGTAAGATGAAACAGGAACAATTAGGAAATCATTCTGGTGTAGAATGATTTCCTAATTACTCCTGCTGGTTTTGTTAGATTCCCTGGAGTGCTGGAAGTCTCAAGACTGCACAAAAAGCTAAAAAAAAGTTAGTAGTACTCTTTCTGTTGGTGTATGTACAGTTGCTACGCAGGTTATGGCCACCTACTTTCAGCTAATAAGAAACTACTTTGGTGCTATCCTTGCCTTTAAAAGAAGCCTATGAGGATATCTGAGAACAATATACAAAGCCTAATTTTAATATCTGGGAACTAGCAGCATAATCAGAACTCGCAGAATTAGGAGAACCAGAACTAGTGACATAAGTGCTTTTAATGTACTACTAATGCCTCAGTACTTCAATCAGGACCTTGTTTGGTGAAGTGGTGTACTTTTCAAAAAATAACAGAGAAGGCAGTCCCTCTGCCCAAAAGCTCGCAATCTAAGCAAAAGCGTAGGTTGCCATGAGGGCAAACCCATGTGGAAGAATCAGAATCCTCTATTCTCTTAGGATCCTTTGAGAATAGCAACAAATAATGGATAAAATTAGTCAAAGTAATTTATTTGGATTTTCAAAAGCCTTTTGTCAAGCTCTCTAGAGAACATTGAACTCAGCAGTCTTGCAAAAAGAGGTAAAATAACAGAAATGAATGATTTACTTTAATCACTGGAAAAAACATAGTGCTTGGGAGCAGCAAGATTTCCATACTCAGAGATGTATAGACTTAATTTTTTTGACTAGGGGAGGAGCAGTAATGTAGCAAAGTTTGCCAATTATTTGGATAAGTTCAGATGAAAGGAGACACGTTAAAGCAATTCAAAGGAATCCAACAAAGCCAGGTGAACGGAAGGGATACTGGCTCATAGGCAGGTACCGACATTGGAATAGTGAGTTTGAGCTATTCACACATATTCCTGATCCCTCTTCTGCAAACACCACACAAAAAGAACCATGGTTTGGGTGAAGGAAGGAATTTTTTTTTTCTTCTTAAAGCTGAATATTGAGACAAAAAAGAAAAATCTACAGAAAAAAATCGTAACAGAATTAGAATTATCACCTAAACTGAGCTGTCTCATAGACCTAACCACATCTCAAACTTTTGCTTTCAAAATATTTGTGAATTAAGGGTACTGGTCAGAACCCTTACAAAAGGAAAAGTTCATATGCAAAATTCAGGTCTGGATCTAGGAGATGGGCATGGCTAATTCTCAGCACCGAGTCATCCTTTCTCTTGGTATTGAAAAGCACCTTTTTATCCTGCAAGGGGTGGTTATATCTGAATTTCCTTCAGGGAGGACAAACCACTGTGTTTTTCACTGTGGTGGAAAGCTGCTCTGAATGGGTTATCCCGGTGTCTTGTTCAGCTTCCTTGCTTGTCCATTTAACTGAGGTGTCATGCCACACACTATACATTGATGGTCAATATTTTAAAACATAATTGCAGCTATTGCCTGCCTTTAAATATATCACAATAACCTTTCCACTGAAGACTCTCAATGAATAATTTGTCATATCTTCAATATCCTTGGATCTATCTCAGGGAGGCATTTGTTACTAATCATATCCTCTCAAGGTTAGTGAAACAGCAATACAAAAAAGCATCTTTTCTGCAGCGAGGGGTCAGTAATTTATCTGCACAGACCATTCAAGAGTGTAGTCTGAGCTCATAGCAGCGCATAATCGATGGCTGTGTTAGGGGGAGCACAGAAATTATCACAGTCATGTTTACCACTGAATTGCTACTCCACTATGTTAAATAAAATACATTGCACCAATTGCTTTGAACTAAGATAGCAAAACCGAGATTGATAGACAGTATCAAAATACATAATACATACAGAACTATTAAGCCACAGCCTTCTAATATTTCTGAACAATCAAATTCCAGTACTTTTCAAGGTTTAGATCTTTGTACTTTTCCATCAAAGTAGCCAGCCTTTGGCAGATAGAGGTATTTTCTACACTGGATACTCGAAAAAATGTGTTTGCCATTCCTCTGCTGCCATCTGCCCTCAAAAATGTATATGTGCAGAGAGATTTGTCCTACCTTTAGAAAGTTTGAAAGGCGTTAAGCCAAAGACTAAAACCAACAAACAAAAGGTCGTAACAACAGGTAGCTGTGCTCATTCCCATTTTCTTAAAGACATTTTTGAAAAAAAGATACGGTAGTATCAAACTAGAAAATAAAAGGATGAGTTGAATCATTACCCGTTACAAGGAAATTCCATAAATAAAAAATAATTGCAGGCATTTAACTCGTATAATGGTATCTTTTTAAAAGCAGACACAGCACGTTTGATTCAGTGGGCATGCAGAGAAATTTTGATCTGATGAATGTTGGCAGTAACAAACAGGAGGTAAGAGGTATGTTCATTTTCTCCATGAATTTGTTGCCTTCTTCAATTTGTAGCCTGTTTGGGTTATGCTCAGGCTCCATGAGAAGCATTTATAAGAAATCCAGTCTCCTTTTTTTTTTTTAGGTCAAAAGAAGCATATTGATTTGGATCCTCTCTTGCAATATATTTCTCTCTACATTCTCTACCAAGTACAAAAAATCTAGAAACTCGCCACCTTCCCACGGCATGGAAGCATGCTCTGCTCAAGCATGGAGCATCTTCACTTCTGTACAGCTCTGTGTCCCTACACTGCAGCTGGTGGTGGGGAAGGAAAGACCACTGTTAGTTCAATACAATGGTTCTGACCAGGACTTTACTGTGCCCCACTCATTCTCATCTAAGGCAAAAGACCTTTCTCTTCCCCCCACCAAAAAAAGAAGGGTGCAGAGATGAAAAAGAGATTATTTTTTTTCCTATTTCTTTCAGATTTTTTCAAAGTAACAATACACATTTTCAGGGAGGTGTGACCTTTAGCTATTCATTTGTCCAAGTAGCAGCCAACTGATGGGGGCAAATAAAATGTTACGATCTTGAGATTAAACTCTGAGATGTGCACCCCTCTACTCCTTTCTCAGATAACTGCAAAGTGGCAAGAGCAGGGTTTGTTACCCACCCCATGTAAAAGACTCTTTCCTTCAACCGGAAAGACAGCACTGGGATCTTAAAATCAGACATCACTGATCCATGTCCTCCAACGGCAGGTTGCACTTCGTGTGATGATGGGGTCGGTTGATGTTCAGTTACCAGTTTTAATCCTCTCCTTATCATGAGATCTTTCAGAGCCACATTCTAAACCAAGATCAATGATAGAAATAAAAACAATAAAAATTCCAAAGTACTTAAAACTCAATATATGGTAAATCTTAGCAGATTTACATCTAGGAACAGAAAGCATTCAGACCCTCTGAAGGGCTGTGGCATTGGCGGATACAAAGCACAAGGTGCCACATCTGTCTAACATCATGAAAACAACAGGCCAAATGTTTCCTTTGGGACAGTTTTTCTCCTTTCTTGCATTCAGTTGCGCTGAAATTGAAGAGGAATAATTAACAATATGTGTTTAATGCCACATTCTTAAAGCACACCAATCCCTGAAGCGGGAAGAAGGTGTTGAGGGAAGTCAGGACTAAAGCCAAAGAACAAACAGTTTCTATTGTGTATTTTTAACGTTCCTCCTTGGTATAATTTAGTGCCAATTTTATTTAAGTATCGTGGCCCACACTGCTGCTATTTCTTAAATGGAGAAGCGTGTCCATTGCAGACGACAAGCCTTCAAGAAAGCCTTGAATGTACCCGAGACGTACGTACTCTGCAGGACATCCAGGAGACGTGGGGCTGAACAGGTCCGCAGTGCCAACATGCCGCTCCATCTCCCCAGGCAGAGTACCCGCAGGCAGCACAGGCTGTACACCAAGCATTCCGAGGGAGGACGAAGAAATGCTTGCAGATGCTCCTCTCCCCAGACAGAGCAGACCCAGCTACTACTGAGGCAGGTTAGAAGTGAATGTACTTTCTATACCAATGACAAAATTTCTTTGCCCTTTGTGCGAGTGCAATGTGTTATTCACTGGCGTCTCTTACTCCGTACTGTTTTCTCAGTCTGACTTCAAGAAAATACCTTACAATTTTAGAAGACAGACAGATCCTACTATTCAATGTCTGATGGAAACACCACTAGTCCATAGATGACCTCATTGGTTTATTTCTTGAATAGTTATTTCCTTGTTTCTCCATATTCCACAGAATAAGAAACACAAAATAGTGTTATATTGGATTAACTGAGACATCAAAGAGCAAATATACCTTTTTTCTGGTTATATCTCTCCTCCATGAGCTCCTAGCATTGCAGCATGTTGCCAAAGAAATAAGAAAGAAGATTAGATATAATTCAGTTCAGAGCTACTCTGATAAAAATCCAACAAAGGAATCTAACTTATTTCAGATACTCTGTCACTCCTTATCCACCTATTGCTGCCAAGAGCTACATTGCCAAAAGACTGATGGAAGATTAAAAAAACCCGCACCTTCTGATCCAGAAAATACATGCCAGTGTGTTTGCACCATCTGTCATGCAGATTCAGAGATGCCCAGCTGAAGACCGGCTGCTGTTGATCCATCTGCAAAACATGACCCAGACCAATTGCCTGACTTATGGTAAATTTGGAAGGCTGTTCAGTAGAAGATATCTGAAAAACAGCTTGGCATTTTCCCCATCCCATCCAGCGTTTTCCTTTTTCTCCATTTTTACAAACAGAGATCCTCCATACAAATGTATTAATTCATGACATGCTCCCATTCTGTGTATGCTAGTGTCTTGCTTATCCTTGATGGAGAAATGGGTGAAGTGATTAACTGGACAGGTTTTTTTCAACTAAATTCTGTATTTTCCTCCTGCCATTTATTTTCCACAGAACTTTGTTTTGTCTTCCTTCTGAATAGACAAATGCAATTTTATTTTACTTTGATAGTGGGAGTGGGGAAGGAAACAGGGAGAAAGAATTTAAAATCTTCAATGTTTAGGCTTATTAGAGAGACTTTTCAAACACCTCACTAATGAATTGCTTTAAATCACATAAGTTAAAAAAGCAATTACATGTAATGATAAATTAATTCTTCAGATGGGTTGCAGGTGTCACGTCTGATGCATAGTAAAGTACAGTACATGTCAGCTGTTTCCCTTGTACGTGGATTACTTTCAAACAGAACAATCAAAGTATCTTTGCTTTCCTTGCTCTCCTCTGTACAGCGCTGGTTAAGGGACATAATATGTGAAAATTTCCATTACTAGCAAGAATACATTGATTAAACTAAAAAAAAAAAAACCAAACCCCCACCTTTTTAGATGTCATTAAGTCACACATTTTCACAGACATCCACAAGCCTCAAGTGATTCCAGTGGGAGAAAACATAAGGGGCTCAAGTAATGGTCTAAGAACAAGTTAAATTAAATATACAAGCTGTGATCCTATTAGAAGACTGCTCTAGCAGCAGACTGACCTTACTGGCTAATAACAACTTTCTTTTTTTTTTTTTTTATTAGAATAAGGTACCAGATGGGGAAACCAACCAATATTCATCATCATGTGCAAACCCAGAAATGGTGTGTCTATAATGTGAAAAGATAACGTACCATATGTGCTCCAAAAATTAACCAAAATAAAATGCAGCTAATTCACTTCATTTTCATTTAACTGGTCTCATCCTCTGAGCTTTAATTTGCAGGCACTGAAGGTGAAACTCAAACTGCTAATCTTAATCATTGTTATGTACATACAAAGATTTATGATTATACAAGTTTTCATAGAAACAAAGATGATAATTTACAAAAATACAGTGATACAATGAGCACAGCATTAAGTATTATGCATAGGGAAATATTTCAGTTAGAACAAGGAACTGGGTATCGTCCCTGCTTCTGCCATTCGTAACCTATTGGAAATGGGGGTTTGGGACAAATACAAACAAATCTTCTGAAGACCTGACAGGTGCTTAATCCTGCAAGGAAGTTGTGGCTTGCAAAGGTATGGATACTGGAGTGAAAGTAATTAATATGGGACTGGCCATGAATACAGTCAGAGTGAAAATTAGAGCAATGGGAAGAATTAAGTTTCTGAAGACTCTGTTGTTTTAGAGTGCGGGAGGGAACCACGCTCATCTTCAGCGTAATCATCTCCTCTAACTGTCCCTTGTCTGCCTGCCATCGCTCTGTGTGTGTCACCTTGCCACAGCTGAGCTGGGGAAGCGAAGGCGTGCTGGCACCCCCGCTCGCCTGAGCACCACTGTAATTGCCAATTTAAGGTAGGAGACCTCGGTTTTGCACTGAGGCTTGTTCACATGCTCTCATCTTCCTGCTCTGGTCCAGCGGAAGAGCAACAGCGATTAAACATCCCAGCCGCTTGCTAGTGAACAGATTTCCCTTATGGTAGTCACTTGGGATCAGACACTGAACCCACAACTGCCTCGGAGACAGAGCGGGGTAGTTAGAGCAACTTAACGGGAGAAACCTGGCCCTCCTCTACTCGCCAGCTATTTCAAAAAGGATTTCAATCATGCCTGCATGTTAGCAGGCTTCTTGGGGATTATATAAAGAGGCTATCAAGCTGACCATCTCAGACAGGCAGGGCGAGGGACTAACTGTTCTCCAATTCCAATGAGCTGTGGTTAATGCAGCATCTGCCTTGTCTGTCTTCTGCCTGCCCATGTATTAACGCACAGCTTTGTGCCGTTTCATGAGTCTCTCAAGCATATAATAAATAGAGTTCCAACTCGCTGGAACCTCCTGCAGCAGCTGATATTATAAGTTGTTTTTCTGTGACTGCTCATTTGGAAGTTCCTGGGTTTGGCAGGACAGCAGAAGTAACCACAGTTGAAAACACACACTTGGAAAGTCGGTGGCGTTCAAATGAGCTCTCGCTAAAGCTGCAAGCAGAGCAAACCCGCTCAGGAGCGGTGTGGCATGAGCTGCCCACCTGCACCCTCCTGGGGCAGGGAGAGGGGCTGGGAGAGTGTCTCAAGCCTGGGTAAAAAGGACGAAGGACGTATGTGCACACACAGGTGTGGTGGTGCAGCCCCCCCCCGGGCCACGTTGCGATGTCAGGACCAGCCAACATTGCGTTCTTGCGCAGTGAGTTGCGACAATCTGGTACTTTCTAATCCTGGCTACGGTACAGTGAGTTAGGACGATTAGGTACTCCCTGACCATACCTGAAGCTCCTGTTGCCTGGAACCGTACCTGCAACTCCTGCTGCTCGGATCACGGCCCACTTTGGAGGGTGCCAGAATCACCTGACAAGAATTGTGGCCAGAATGGAAATACACTGACCAAAGTCAATCATCTCGCGATCCTATAGATAGTGACATCTCGCGATCCCATAAACAGCGATCCTAAGGGAGACCCTTTGAGCTCTCCCGGATTGCAGCAGGCTGTGACCCAGTATCTCGCCCTGAGTTGGGACGCCTCTCAGGGTAGAACTTCGCGAGGATTTTTAAGGGTAGTTTTGCGAGGATTTTAAGTAGTAGATGTCGCAAGGATTTCAAAGAGTAGATTTCACGATGATTTCCAAGATTGTCTGCTGATAGTCTCACATGTAGTAAGTAATAGAGTGAACCTTGCCATTGAGCTTTGTTAAATCGCACTTTTACAAATTTACATTAAAAATCACTTTTGTTAATACCTTTGATGGTAATTCTTTAAGTGATCTAAGCCACTGCTTTCACGACAAGAGGATGCCAGTTATTTTTCTAGTGGTCTGCAATGTTCTGCCACTTGATAGTGTAAAACAACAAAGGAAAGCTCTTTCATTTTCTCTTCACTGCAGTCAGAGGTTGGCTTTCATTTGTTTCCCATGAAGTCACAAAGCTTATGGTGGTGAGTGTTCCTTGAAATAATAAAGTTTATGCAGTTCATTATCTGTAATCTTGAAATGAACTGCTCTTGCCTGAGTTGGGTGGAAGCTGTAAATGACACCTTTCTGACAGCCAGGCCGTTTCTAAAGTTACTCCCTCAAGTTTTTTACTCCATTATCCAAAAAAGAGTGATCTTATGTTGCATCTTCTGCTTAGCAGAGAGACTAATGGCGTCTCATGGCTTTAGCCCTGTATTTCAATGAGACCTGTAGGAAGGTTACTGGTTTAGTCATCTCTTATCCACAGTTTATTGTGGTTGAAATTGGCCACTGGATTCAAAAGATATAGGGGGAGGAGGAGGAGGGTGAGACAGAAGGTCTGGCAGACACACAGAGCATTCTCCCATCACTTTTTTTCCTTAGGGCAACCGAAGCTACAAAACCGAGAAACACACCCACTGTAACAGCAAAAAAAAGGGTGCTAGCCTCTTTTTTTCTTAGCTCGTTTAAAATTGGAGCACAGACATCACGATGTATGGATGTGAGATGAAACCTACGGTGTCTACCAAGTGCAAAATTAGACAAAATTGTTGGCTCCTGGATAAGAACGGGTAGTGTTACTGCCTCCTCTCTGACTGTATATTTCAAGATAAAAGAAAGAGCCTCAGTAAGTTCTCAAGGGGAAAAAACACACATGGAGCCTACGCCCCGTGGCCACTTCAGGGGTTTCTTCCCAGCACACTGGTGCCTGCTGTGAGGCTAGTTCAGACTCTCGCTGTGACTTGTGTAGAAAGCTCAGCCCGAGGAATCAGGACCCTAAAACCAGCTCCTGCCACGCCTGACTTTTTGGTATCTAAATCCTTTATGGGCTTCAGACCCCAGAGTTCAGGCTAAAAAAGGCTGCCCCATCCAATAAGCTGTCGCCACATAGCTTAGGGGGAAAAGAGATGGATATCTTCTCATATTGCTGCCAAAGCTATTAAATACTGGGTAGATCAGTTTAGCACATACTCATTTTGGAAAGTCGTCACGGACCTGCTTGTGGGGTTATTACTCTCTGTAAAACTAACTCTTGCAATCGCTGCTGGTGCTGCTTCTCTTCCTCTATAGTAAGTTAAACAAATCTGCTCTCTAGGCGGTTAAACAAATACAAATGGCAATACTATTCCCCCCCCACTATAATCTACCATCTTGTTTCCAGCAGCCTATGAGAGTTAAAGTAAAAATCCATAAGAGTAAATTCAGCGCAAATAAACCAAAGCTAAAAATCCATAAAAGTAAGTGTGACACCCAGAAGCCAAATGCGGTTGGCAGGCAGGAGCAGCCCTACTCTGTCATGTTAACAACCCGAGTCATTCACTCCAAATCCCTGCTCTGACAGGTAATTGCCTCTTTCACTCGCTCCTCCTCTCCTCCGGAAACGGCCACCGAGCAGAGCAGCAAACAGAGAGTTGCTGACAATCTTCAACATTTTTTGTAATGCAATTAATGGAAATGTTCCTTCTGCAAAGAGTAATGCTGGCAAAAATATACTGTTCTGGTTTTAAATGACATATAGGACTATGTGTTTATTCAAGTGTTTCCTGCTGACTTTGCCTCTGGCTCAGTGCGCAGTGCTGCGTGACTGAGGTATGGTTTCCAGAGCCATTTATTTTGCGATCTAGCACCCACAATAACCATGTGCACCATAAGAGCTGCCGCTTCCCTGAGGAGTGAGAAAACCTCCCCGTGGCTGTGGATTCTTGCCTGCGATCATAGCAAAATTCGTCTGGGATCCAATGTTAGCATTTGACAAATATCCTCATATCAACAATCTTTGCATTGCAAATACAATATACATATAGGTATATCAAAGATCGAAGCTTCTAAAGCAGCGGCATGAATTTGAGACCTGCTATATTTCCTTACCTGGGGGGTTTTAAAAAGGGCTTCTCATTAAAGGATATGGTTGGGGCCTCCTTGTGCACAGTTTAAATGAAAGTGAACATCACGGAAGCCATCGCAGAGTCTGTTATCTCCTCCCCAACCAGGACTATCATCACCTAAAAGCTTTTCAAGCTAAAATAAAAGTGGCTTGGAAGGAGTTGCGAGATTGCTGTGAAAAGGCAGCTTGAAAATAGATTCTAGCTGAAAGGAAAATCTCTCCTGGGAAACTTTCATCTACTGATCTCAAACAAATCCAGAGGGTTTGCTTTCAATGCCTGCTGAGATCTTACAGGCGTTGTAGGTGTTAATGATCCCTGTGTCACACGAACACGCTGACGTTGCAGAACGAACCTGGACCAGTCTCTGACTACCATCTTTTCAACAGGAAGAAAGATAACAAGTGGGGACAGTCCCTCACTAAAAATAAATCCCAGTTGCAGCTGCCCAAGTGGCAAGGTGTCTTTTAATACCCTTCCCTCCTCCTCCCACCAATCTCGCAGCACAGCCAGAATTTCAGGGCTTCCCTGCCTGGAATTCCTATTTACTACCCCAAAACTCCATCGAGTCCAATGTTCTTTGGAGTTGCTTTTTGGGAGCTGCATTTCTTCCTTCTCACTCATCCACTTAACACTTCATTTGTTCTTTCAGTATTATTCTTCCCATCCTGGTCCACTTTTCCCTTGGCTCACGTCCCTTCCCACCTATGTCAACTAGCCTCCTCCTCTAAACCTCCTCTTGAAAGCTCCTTTACTTGCTGGAATCCCAGCTGCCCCAAATCGGCTGCTGCTCCACCACGTCCCCAGTGCTGCTCCTGGCCACCAGCTCCCATCACCAACTGGCCACTGCAGAGACCAGACCTGCGCTGTGTCTGCTGCCTGAATCTCCTCTCAAAAGCTTCAGGTGTATCTTGAAGGCTGAAAAAGAGGTGCCTTCTGCATTTTTAAAAGGCTGCATGGATGGAGGACTGTGAAAACAGGTGTATGGTAGCCCTTTCCAAATATCTACCAGCAGCACTCACAGCAGGGAAAGCTTCCATGTCGGGATCGCAGGAGGCAAAGCAACCCCACAAACCCTCACACTCGGAATAGTGCAGAGGTAACAAGCCGGACAGGCCCATATTTTTTTGCCCAGTTGATCCTCTTCCCCGTTCTTCAGCCGTACCGTATGCTGAACGGCACTGATCGGAGCTGCACTGACGGACAACGGGAGCTTTTCGAGGAGCCCACGTCAGGGCAAAAGCCACCAAACTCTGAAAGAGTGCAGAAGTTTGAACAAGAAAACCACTTACTTCTCAAGCAATTTATTTCCCAATCCCTTCAAAGTTGCCTTATTTCGTGTGTGTTTGACACCTCCTTTTCATCTGCAGAAGGTGCAAAAGGTGTCAGGGGAGAAAAAAGGAAAGAAACAATTTGTTCTAACTTCGGCCCCATAAGTGTCACTTACCGCGTGGAATATAATTGAAAAAGGACCGTGCTAGAAATGTAGACATACGATTCATTGCTGGGCTGCAGGTTTACATGTCATTGTTGCCATGCATACAGTGCTCTTCTGCCGCTCCAGGTCGCCGGTGGCTTCTGCACACTGATTCGTACCATGCAATTTTCTAGTACTCTTTACAAACAAGCCTCTGGGAAATACGAAAGCAAAACCACTGACATTCAGTGCTTCCTACTCACGTATTTTTTGCCAGGGGAAAAAAAATTGTGTGTGGCTTAATTACTAATCAAACACACAAAAAATTTACTTACCCACACAGAGGATTGTTCTATCCCATTAGTACTGGATCTGTGGAAATATATTTATATTTTGGTTTCCTATATAAATCAACATAGAAAACGTAATGATTCTGTATTGGTCCAGAAGGGATGTTTTGCATTTCTTACACTCTATGGAAAGGCTGCAATAAAACTCAATCACAATCTGATTTGGGCTGAACAAAACATTTTATTCCCACCATTTTTAAACTTGTGACAACCTGTGAGAATAAACCGAGCAGCATTATTTTTTTTGTCAATACACATGAAATCGATAACACGACTATGTAGCTTCACCAGGCACAATACCATCGGCTTTACGACAGACACGCCAAGTTCAGTCTCCAAATAAGCTGAGATTCGTTAATTAGCCCCACAGCCGATGTAAGGTCACATCCAGAAGTTACAGAATGAAGAGTAAAATCCCTTGAGAAAGCGTCAAGAAAAATACCTGTGGCAGCTGGTGCCTGGGCAGAAGACTGCAGGCACATGAACAAGAAGGGAAAAAAAAAAGGTTATGAAGAGCAGTACAGGGCTGGCACAGGTGGTTTGGGAGGACTAAAGTGTCCAGCAGAAATTTATCCAGCACAATGTCGGTAGCAATATGCAGCCGACCATTAGGCAGGGTCTCTGGTGGGATCAGTGTTCCTGCCTAGAAAGGCTTAACTAGGAAAGCTGTTGAGAAAGTGTTTTCCCTTTTACTCCCAATATTCTTAACTTTTTAACGTGAAAAGGAGAAACGATTTCTTAACAAAAGTCAAAATTTCCTGCAGGAAAGAGATTGTTCCCATAGGACATACCAGTTAATTAAAAACTGTGTTTCCCTCTAAGAAAAACCAACTGGTTTGACCTTAAATTGCTTACCAGCCTTTAAAGGTCTCTGCCTGTCACATAGCTGCTGTGAGATGGCTGCAAAAGGAGAGGGATGGGAATTTGAAACTAGTTAGAAGGAAAAATTGATGACAGGAATTATTGTATTGTCCCTTTTCTCCCCCTCATCTGTTTGCTTTCGTTGCGTGTACACATAAACCGAACTCTGATGAAAGGGCCTCAGAAGTCTTTGGATGGCAAGTGAACCAGCATAGCAGCCCATGAGCTTTTTAATGAGCTCAGGAGGTCAAAACTTGCTGTGCCAGCACCTCATTAACCATCTCTCCCCGATGGCAATGGGCAGAAGATCAGTGTCAGTGCCTGGGGAGCAGCATTGCCCCAAGTCGCAGGAGCCCTGGCTGTGCAGTGTGGCCGGCCAAGGCGTTGGATCCTCCACCACGACCCTCCGTGGCCTGTGAGGTCTTCAGTGGAGCAGGAGGAACCACCGCCGCAGGCTTTTCTCCCTTTCTCTTTTTTTTTTTTTTAATTGTTTGTTTTAGTTTATAAAAAAAATAAAATCTTTCTGGAGTGATTTAAAAGTATGTATAATAACTTCTCACAAAGTTGGGGGCCACATTTCATTTCGCTTTGAGATATAAAAAGAGGTTGTTTACTTTTTTTCATTTGAATCAAATATGCACTGTTTCTATAGCAACTCCAACACTTCATAGCTCTAACTGTTGCACAGACGGAAAGTGTTTAACCCTTTGAAGTGTACGGATCTGGATCTTTCAGAATCAATACCAAAATAATTACTCTTCATCATATTGTCAGACTGCATCTGACAAAGGCTGGTGCAGGCTTTTTGTTTTATTTTGTGAAAAATATCCTGCTCAAGTATGTGGCTTATTAACTCATGTGAACAAGAGAAGCAAGGAGTCATTAGTATGCCTGAGTTTATGACCAGGGTGATGCATCAGTGGAAAAAAATGTTTCAGCACTGAGAGCTTGCCGTGCTAAACCCCCGAATCTAAGAATTTAACTTAAAATGTGTGGGATCCTTAACAATAGATACAAAACCCATCAGGACAACTTTATTTTTAGAATAACTTGATATAACACAAATCCCAGGTTGGAAACCGCAATATGTGGCAGTCCTGACCTCACACTTTATTCATCCCTCTACCAAGCATTCATACTACGATAACATCTTCATAAAACAACCTTCTTTTCTTATTTCTCCTACCTCCAACCACACAACCCCTTTCTTTCAAAGCTGGACCTGAAGCAGCTCATGGCACATTACACTTCCCTCTGGTTAAACCTTTTATATCCCCAGCTGGGTAATACAAGTGTAGATAACATTGGAAAAGATATCTAAATATTCTTAGCTTTTAGGATGGTTGTGTTCTGCATTTAAATGCTGTGACTAAACAAATGGCTCAAATATGCAGTATCATACCGTATCTGGTGATGAAATATTCAAGGACAATCAATCTGAGACTTATGATGCTGTCTTCATAGTCAGAATTACCTGCTCTAGAAATCAGCCTCATTACTATCCTTGATTTAGAACTGAGAGTCTGATCAGGTGGGAAATTTGCAATGTTTCTGTATTTACCGCTTTATGACTTCAAGAGCAAGGGCTTCCATCTTTTCAGACTTGATTACTTTGGACAAATTGTGCAATGCTTTTGTGAAGCATCGCTAGAAAAAGAATGTTTCGGTAAGAGGAACACAAAGTGGAAAAAGAATAAAGAAAATAATTTAAAAAGAACAAAAGCAATTAATGAGTTAAAGCATCCTATTTTTAAATATAATAGCAAGAGTGAGCCATGAAGAGTCCTTTTCTTTCTGAGCTAAGCTAAATGTGTGCGTGGATATACTTGCAAATAGTTTCTCCCATAAAAGGTGTGTTTTGCAAGGTATTTTTTACAAAACAGATTTTTTAAAATCTATATTAATATCTTGTCACATGTGCTGGAGACTTTTTTATTGTGTCCAGATCTGGAACTCAGAAGAGCTTTTGATGTTACCAACAATCCAATTCAATGCATGGCTACAATGTCAGACACCAGAAAAGAAAACATCAGTAAAAACCTATGTGGATTACAAATGTTATGTCCACATTTTCCGCTATGTTCATAATACACTTGCAGCTAGCACTGCAAGTTGCAGACCTACATACTTGGCTCCTAGGTAGGTTCATGGCAGTACAAACTCATAGGGGTCCTCAGCACGGATTTACCAGGGACTGCTGTCACAGGCTAAAGACCATGCAGTTGTATCGTCAATCCTGTTGATGATGCTATCCCTCTTGATGATACAATCCTGTCGACTAGTCCCCAGGATTCCTAGGTTTAAAGCTAAACCAGGTTGGGTCCACCTGGGATGCCCCGATTATCTGTTTGTCAGCCAGATGCCCATACCCCTATGCTCGCTGTACTCAAGTCCAGAAGATCATGTTGCTGCCTTCCCCCATCAACAGATAACTTCAGGAGACTGGTCAAATCACAACCTGAATATGAAGAACAGGACAACGTATTTTCCTGGAAGAAAACAACAACATTGTGATGAAAGAGCGTTAATTTTGCTTCAGACTCTCCCGTCTCTTTACTCACCACTTGCAGCTTCTGGGGTAAGCCGTTGTGCAGGAGAAAATGCTGCAGAAACCAGCAAGGAAACTGTCCCTGTAACCTGCCTTATAACACGGGTTGTGACAGGACTAAAGCAGCTTATGGATCTTTTCTATGAGGTTTGCAGAGGTTTCCATGAGATTTTTTTTTTCTATAAGTCTACCAGAAGCCATAATATTGATTGACCTAGTTTTTCCTTGTATGAGACAAGCCATACACTATCCCTAAATAATTTCAGAAAAATTTCCGTGACCACACTACTAAGGTAGTACTAAAGTGACCACACACTAGAATATCATCTTTCTCAAAGCAGGATAGTTTCAAACATTGGTTTGGGGAAATGATCTGCCTTCTTCAAAATCATTGTAAAAAAATGAAAAAAAGGAAACAGTGACAGTATGCACGATAGGAGCTTTGTGATCTATCGTTTCAGCCAAATTGCTCCATTTCTTGCTCTTCGAGATCCAAATTAGACAAATTGCAAATATACATGTATATATTCTATATGGTAACTGTGTGTTTTTAAATACCTTATATTTCAGAAATAAAGGAACAAAGAGGATGAGAACTGACATACAATACACAAAAAGGAAGGGAAAACCCTCCATGTCATAACAGCCTGAATATATGTACACCATGAATACACCACCAGAGCATACTTTAGCTGATTAATTGGTGGACAAATCTCTCACTGGGAATCTCAGCACCAGTTGCCAGATTTCCCTGAGACTTTATTTTTCAGCGTTCAGGCTGAGAAAGTGTTGAAACATATAAATTACACTTAGCGGTCGTAGCAGAATGGCTCAGCACATCAGTGACTGACCCTGCAGATTGCGATGCTGAGCTCGTGGCCAGGCACTGCCGCGAATGTGAGGATTCAATCAAAGTGCAGAACAGAATGATTCTGGAGTTTGATTGCAGCAGGCAGGGGTCATGATGAGAAACAGTGGTTGTTCACCCAGGAGAAATTTGAGAAGAGCGTCCTGTCCATGCAACATACCTGAAGCCGTCTTATTAGCATTCACAGGGAAAGCTTGCAGGGAAAAAGGGGAGAAAATGAAAGTAAAATGAATGTATAAATAGCTGCAAAGCCCACCAACGTATGCATTTTTTGTGGAGTAAAGGTGAAGCTGCATGTGGATGTGCATACGCAGAGGTATTCGTGCAGCATTCTTCACTTTCATTGCCAGCAAAAAAATCAGTGCAAGACAAATAAAGTGTCAGAGATATAAATAAGGAGGATATTACTATCAGGGATCCTTAAAAAAAAAAAAAAAAGACCAACACACCAACACACATACAGGGAATAAAGTCACAAAATTAACATAAGTGACAAGATAAAATTGGTTGCATCACTCAAAATATTCTTTAATGTTGTGATCCATAAGGATGATAACAGAAATATAAAATGAAGCTGGCAAGTCATAGTCATATTAAAGGCAAAATGGCTTAATAGGGGACCTGTCCTTAAGTGGTTTTCTGGAGTGGAAGTTTAACTGAACCAAAGCATATGCAAAATATTAGACATGTTGGTTCTCTAATATAATCTTTTTAGGGTAGACATGATTGCAAGATTTATTTCCATCAAGTTTAAAACATAGATGGTCCTGTACAATACACAGCGGTTTTACATTCTGCCTCTGAGTCCATGAGAAAATAACATTTCACTTTTAAAAAGTTGATTTGAAAAGTCAAGCCACACCAAATGTTAGTGAGGAGGGTTTTTTTAAAAAATGTGGACAATTTAAATGAGCATTGCTGCACTACAGCAACCTTTTCATTGAAACCAGACTTATTGAGCTTAACTGCCTATACACTAATTAAAGCATCTCTCATCCTGTTTGTCCTATTCAGCATTACACTGCAAGCCTAGAATGGGTTTCACGAAGCTAAGGCAGTGATAAGTGTTAATAGTATTTTATTATTTCTCAGGTGCAATGAAGATATTTCTTTGGCTGCAGCCAAGACCCTCCAGGGGGAAAAAGAAATGCATAAGAAGAGAGGGAACATACCCTCATAGCATCGCTGCTTCACCATTTGCGCTCTGAAGTCTGACCGGAAAGCTTTTGACTGCTGCTCACGCAATGGAAAGGTGTCCATACATTTATCTAGAAGCTGCCTTTATGCACTGTGTCTATCTAGAGCGGTGTACTTCGAGAGATATGCAAGCAGCTAAGTGAATTATTGGAAGGCCACATAAAAGAACAGGCAATGACATTGATTCAATGACTGGCACTGGGGCAAAAATGGCAAGATCGGTTGGGGCAAGAATAGTATTTATGGTATGCTGTTTAATATAAGTAAGAGCCTTCAGAAAGGGGCGATGGTGACTCACGAGATCTATACGAATGGCCCTGTTGCTGTCAATGGAAAGGCAGCTGCCAGTGGAAACCTCAGTAACAAGGATACTCGAAGGCAGGACAGAGAAACTCAGAAGGAAAGCAAAGAGCTTGGAAACTTTCCTCCCACCATCTGCGTATTTGTACTTTCAGCAGGTCTGCAATGTGGCATCACCTCTACCCTGCACAGGATCTGAGCTGCTGGAGGAGGCAAAGGCCAGGGGACATCACTCCCTGTTCAGCCGCTGACCTGCTGCCATCTTCGGAGAGGTTGCTTCATTTTCCCCTTCCTCATTCCTCCTCTCTGTACAATGAGGAAACAAGATTCAGTCTCTGTATGATCTGCTGAGAACAGCATTATATAAACACTAGACATTGACTATTAATTAGGAAACTATGAAGAAGAGTCACATTTTTTTTAAAAATTGTTGTCTCTTAGCAACTCAGCTTCTCCAGCTCCAAATAAAGAATTAGAGTATGACAATGTCACATTATTTTCCACAGTAAATTTGAAATTTGGCTTAATTAAAGCTTATGCTCGATCTGGATTACCAAACAAGTAACTGGCAGTTATAGGGATAAATTTCTGTCCCTCTATGCAACTAGGATAAAAGTCCTGTGTTGACATTTCAATAGCACTGTGTATGAGACACAATTTAGTTCAGACGATTGCTACTGGGATCTGAGCATTTTCACTGCCAGGCCATTAGTGAAGTCTAGATCCGCTCCCCAATGACTCTAAGCGAGCTGTTTTAAAGGACAGCCGTTCAGAGACCAGAGCTCGATGCTCTAGAGAGATTCAAGACTGGATGCATCTATAGAAACAATTCTCTTAAGACTCTGCAAACCCCAACTCCTTTCGGGGCCTAATGGTAGGAGTTCCTGAGATCCCCCTGGTTTTTCACTCTTCACAGTTGCCATGTTATAATAACATTTCGCTTACAAGTTTACCTAAGGACATATATATACGTGATACTCCTGGAGCTGCTGCGTATTCTGCAAAATCCATTAGAAACAGTGCTCCAATATAGTTATCCAAACATAACACAGCTCAATGCCGTCAAAATAAAATGGCTCAGTTCAGCTGCATGAAGACCACTCTCAGGTCCCACTGCCATAATTTTTACATAGGTATCCATTGAGTTGCAATAGTTGGGCTTTGAAGAGGAATGAGCCCAGAAGGCTGGCAAAATGTTCTCTGAAACTCCCCAAAATTGGACTGTCATTGATGTGACACTTCTCTGGGTCCTTTAACAGAATCCTCATCTTGGTGGTATAAACAGGGATAACTTCAAAGCCAGTGTGTTTATACCCATTCGCACCAGCAAAGTTGAGTACAGTTCAGTGATGCTCAGCTTCAGAGGATCTCTGAGCCTGTTGCGCTCCAGTCATGCAGTCTGTTTGCTGACACAAGTGATTAATCAGAGGATTTTGCCCGCCCCAGCAGCGAATTACCAGCAGTTAGATGAAACCAAAGAGCCCACCGTGAGCCCTCCAAGTCCCCTACACGCACCTGTGGTGCACAGCCATCATCTACACCCAGCCGTGCTCTACCAGCCTTCAGTGCTGCCATGCATCGCAGTGATTCACAGGAGATCGAGGGCATCTTAGGCTGCTAGTCTAGGCTTAACACAAAACTAAGTGGTCTGCACAGGCATATATTAGAAGTCTGGTGGAAGGCAAAACCCACAGCTTTGTAACAGAGCCAGAAAGAGACCTTGGCTCTCCCAAGCCCCAGTTTAGCACTTTACCTATCTAGTCATTATCCCACCACACCATGGAAATAAAGTCCTGGTATTTATCTCCGGATAAACATGTTATTATTCCCATAAAAGAAAATGAGGCAAAGGAATAACCACAGTTCTGTTGCCTATGGCATATGAAATACATTTTAAAATCCTCCCAGCTCATCGTAAAGGCTCATCATTGTTTAAAATGGTGGAAGATACAGTCTTTGAAACTTTTAAATATTTAATTTGCATCTTTTTAAATCCAAGGCAAAGTTTGGATTGCAAGGTGCAATGAGGAAGGGGAATATTTTTGTTCTGGTAAACACAAGTGTAGCCTGTTTCTAATGAGTAGCAATCAAGAGACACTGCAGGGACACAGAACATAAAATAAAATAGCAAGAGAATCCAATATGCTGCTATTCCTGGCAGTTCTAAAAATTAATTCAAAACTGCATCCATTACAAGAGTAATGGAAAAGTAGAGCTCCATGTCTGTAAATATTAGGGCCGTGGCTGATAGCTTAATTTCCTCCCCTACCTCAATTAAATATGGCAGCTTACAGCTAAATTACACAATGTGGCCACAGTTTGTAAACAAAACAATCAATATTACAAATGTTTGTGCCTAATAAATAGATATACTGCTGTATCAATTAGAATTATGCCTCATGCAATAGCTGTTCACTTCCAAATAGGTGTATCTCTTATTAAGCATTTGATTATTCATTTCTCCATTCCCAGTGCAAAATGATATGAGAAAGAAGCCTTCTGCTGTAACATCTTTTGCAAATCACACCCAAAATCTTAATAAAGTAGCTCCCAATCTGTTTCAGATCTAATTCTCCCAGACAGTTGTACGTTGTCAGCCTGACCCAGATGCTTAAAATGCATTAATGTTTATGCTTTAAACTGGAAAAAACAATCATTGAGTATGATAATCCGAGAATCAGCCTGTGCCCCATTGCACCTCGGTGGATTTGACTGCCTGATCTTTTCTCATCCTTGTGTAACCCCAGCATCCCTGGTTCATTTAATTCCTTAAGCTTTAATTAAAAAACAGCAATGAAAGCCAGCAAGACAAAGCAGCTGAAAATTCCTTTATAGCTTGCAGAACAGCTAATATCGCTTTGAGAAGAGACAGCAAACACCACATTCGAATACAAAGGTGGCCTACTGAAACTTAATCTCTCTTCTGTTGTATCCTGATGAGGAATACTTTACAGAGCTGGTCTTTTATTTATGTTCTTGCATCAGAGGACGAGGAAACCATAAAACTTGTACAGGAGTTTGTGCCTCACAGTCACTATTCTTTTATCTGGTTTCCTCCTCCTGTCTTCGAATGGTGAGTCTGGAGTCCGCTTAACTTACTCCAGGAGAATAACAACAAAATGTTATGAAGGATGCACGTTTTTTAAAACACAAAGTCCCCACTTCAGTTGAGGGCCACAGGGAGACTTTGTCATAAACCAGGAGATGCTGGTTTGGTTTGGTGGTGCAAGAGGTGGAAATGGAAGAACCGTTTCAGAATCAAGTTTCAATGGCCAAGGGTGGTCAATGCCAGGAGAGCCCGGCTGGCTATCGTCATATGGGTGTATCGAGAGCAATGTGGCTTCTGACCTGGTCACAAAATGCTCTCCCACCACAGGGGTAACAGGATAGTCCCCAGGGGCCCAGACTGTGTCAAGAGTAAGTTTTCCTGCCATCACATCAGCTTCCCAAAGTGATGTCGACTTGATGCGCACATAAGCTCTGTCAACACCAGAGATCGCACGTAGGTCATTATGTTGTCTGGAGCACATAAGATCAGCCAACAAACACCACCAGCAAACACACTGATACAGACTAAGACACCACGGTCTGGACAATCTGGGGGGCCGAGGACTCTGGTGCAATGGGCTCCCTTCTCAAGCCACCACGTGTCTTGCTGTGCGACCACGAGCTACCGCCAATGCAAGCTGGCCACAGAGCTATGATGCCGAGAGGGAGGTTTTGCTGAGAAAAATTCAACTCTCCCGTCTCTCTGCAGCTTGTTGTACTCATACTTCCCTGCCTGAACAAAGCCTTCAGCGCCTGGCAGGACCAAAGCACAGCGCTGGCTCTTTCAGTAGCTATCAGACCAAGGAATTTCACACGCCCATCACAAAACAGCCACGTATTCAGGTGCCGACCATCCCGCCTGACAAAAAGGTGAGCGTCAGCACTTACACTGTATGCTCCAGCTGTTGCACAGCTTTATTTAAAGCTCCAGGAGCTGGAGGAGAAGCTTTGATCATGTTCTGAGTGGTTTTCATTGTTTCAGCTGTAGCTGTGATCTCTGAAGGTGGGCAAGGAAAGCTTTCCCCATTTCAGGAGCCTTTTGATGGTTTTAGATTTTGTCTTTTCACCTAATCAGACAGAAATATTTTTATCATCTATAAATTTGCTTCCTGACTAACTTTAGGCCAAGGAAAGGTTTTGTTTGAGTGTGAACCTTCTTTCCCATATTTTTTGCACATGTACTACAATTAGCTTGCAGTTCAGAACAAAGTCATAAGTGAATCAAGAAAATTTATATTAAGCTTTTCAAATGTTTTCAAGAAATCCTGAAATGGAAACAAAAAAATCAATCAAGATGCTCAACAAAAACAGACGTTACCACAAAATATCTATTCTGACAAACTGGCATATTTGGATGAAAATGGATAATAAAAATAATTCTAACCAAGTTCAGTAATTTTTATAAAACTGTTTGTGATATTACTCAGTGTGATTCTGCATTTCCAAAAGAAAGCTGCACTTGCCAAACCCTTTTGGAAACCATGGTCTCCTTACCCACCATTAGGACCAATCCTGTCTAATATGTCATCTAATACATAGTTTTTGCACAATTGCATTTAAGGCCACTGAAGCCAGAAACAAACGTAGGCACAGCCTTCACTGAACAGTGAATGATATTTTATGTCAGAATAACAGGCAAGTAGAGCAGAAGGCCCCAATGTCTTAAATATTCTAATGCAAGCAAAACTATGGAGCACATCAGTGAGACCCCACCTGCAGTACTGCATCCAGCTCTGGGGTCACCAGTACGAGGAAGACACGGACCTGTTAGAGCAGGACTAGAGGAGGGCCACAAAGATGGTCAGAGGGCTGGAGCACCTCTCCTATGAGGAAAGGCTGAAAGAGTTGGGGTTGTTCAGCCTGGAGAAGAGAAGGCTCCAGGGAGACCTGATTGTGGCCTTTTAGTATACGAAGAGGGCTTATAAGAAGAGAAAGACTTTTTAGCAGGGCCTGTAGTGATAGGATAAAGGACAACGGTTTTAAACAGAAAGAGATTTAAAGGTTTAGATTGGACATAAGGAAGAAATTGTTTCCGATGAGGGTGGTGAGACCCTGGCACAGGTTGCCCAGAGAAGCTGTGGATGCCCCGTCCCTGGAAGTGTTGAAGCTCAGGTTGGATTGGGCTTTGAGCAACCTGATCTAGCGGAAGATGTCCCTGCCCATGGCAGGGGAGTGGACTGGATGATCTTTAAAGGTTCCTTCCAAGCTAAGCCGTTCTATGAGTCTGTGATTCTGACCTTTGACCTTCATTCAATGTAAATGTTAGTCTTTCCCAAAAATTGGTGGCGATGCCTTAAATTATCCCTTTTCTGACTGGATTTTAGCTGTAATGTGCTGACACTGAAGTAAAGTATGCTTCTGCATTTCATTTTTATATAGTTGACTTCTTTAGTTCAGTAGTTTTACGGCTTTCAATTTGACTTTTTAAATACGAGTTTATAGCGTTTCACCTTTCTCTCAAATGGATAAGCCTGTAAGAACTTTGCTGTTTGATTAAGTTATCATGCATGAAGAACCAGAAAAATTTAAGACAATTGTTCATTTAAATGGCTGTTAATTACATCCTCCTGACATAGTTATTGTACTATAAGCACACTTTGGATAAAACTGCTGTATTATCTAATTGAACTCAAAAATATTTCTGACATTTTAATGAACACACCAATTAGTTTTATTTTACAAGACTTTCAAATGAACCACAGAGGATTAGAAAATGACATTCAAGGTCTGCATATAATTAAATTGCATAACACAGATGGGGGGAAACGTAGTGTCATGTTGAAGAAAAAAAATGTAGGGACACATTAGCATTCAAGATGTGTCAGAGTAAATAAGGTCTTTGTAAAACAGAAGCCATTCTTTTTTTACCACCAAAGTTCACGGAAGTCAATAGAATGACACAACGTCATTGTCACCAGCTACAGATTGTAAGCCTGGGGACTCCAGAGCCATTATTCTATTCCTTGTCAGAGATCCCATTTCGATTTCACTTTTATGGAAATTTTGCATAATTATTTGTGTAAGTAAGTCAAGTGAAACTTCACAGTGGAGCTATGCTGTAATGAACTAGACGTGAAAAGACAAATAGTTGTCTGGACTTCAAAACAATCACGGTGCACGTGAGGGTTTCTACATGAGAGATCAACTGGATAGGAACAAAAATTGAAGGCATTTAAATCAATTAAATTAGACTTATAGATTTCACAGTTATCCAGCCATCTGGATGCATTTGACTAAGCCACTGAAGAAGAGGGACAGATCACACGTGTTTTCCATGGAAATAAAGGGTTCAATATCATGGACTTCTCTCTACAGCAGTAAACTCATGTCAAAGAAAGAAGGAGATGGTCAGAGCAGCCCATTTTCCAATGATCAATAGCTCTGTAAAACAATCGTAAGAATGAGGAAAGTATGAATAAAATAGATATACTCAAGTGTATGTACACACTTTAGTATGCAACATATTATGCACACATAAATCTTTGGTCTTTTTAGTCAGCAGTTCTTCAAACTCTTTAAGCTTTCTGCTAAGCCTCCAGTCTCTCTAGGTGCTTTCTGTGCTGCAGACACTAACGCCAAATGCAGCATCCCATCTGCACTCTGAATAAGACAGAGACAGAAAAAATCATTGCTTTCCTGATCATAGAAGTCACCCTTTGAATTTATCACAGACTGGCATTTGCTTCCTTTATATGAGAATAACTTGGTGTACTAATATCGAATTCCCTCACTGTATTTGTCTTGCTTTCACCGTGATGGGCAGTGACAAAATAAGCATAGTAAAGGAAAAAGAGGAAAAAAAAAGGAAAAAGGAAATTTTAGTAAACTTGGAACAACATTCAGTTATAAAAGTGGATACAAAATGCTAATCATTCAATAATCAGAAGCACCCATCTGAATTTCATTATACTCTAAGTAGGATCTGGTGTTTGTTAAAGAGGAAAAATGTTCTTAAAAGATATGTTGCTCACAATCATATAATGATAAAAAAGATGAATAAAATTAACCAGTTGGTCTCTGTATCAAAACAAAGAAGAAAAGGAAAAGGAAAAGAGAAAAAGAAAAATTCAAGGATGAATTTTCAACAGATGCAAACCACTCTGGAGGGGGTTGCCACTTAGACAAATAAAGCCGCAGGATCTCGGTTTTTCTATGTACATCAATTTACGTCAATGGAATTACTCAATATGTACCACAATGTATGAGCAAGTTTGGACAACACTACATCCTGGCTGATGCGATGTAGACGGAGAATGGCAACCCCTGCTAAAGGACAGGAAACCAAATGAAATATTAGAAGAAAACATTGTTCCTAGGAGAACGTGAATCAGTAGAGCAGGCTTTTGCTCTATTTTTTTTCTATCAACACAGATGATCTAAAACTGTTCCCAGCAGTTTTGTTTTGCATATTATAGCAAAAGAAACAAGGGGGGTTAAGGGATCTATTGAAACTGTTTATCTATGGAAAATTGGGATTGGAAAAATGAAAACTCAAACGGGAAAATATTACTAACTTAAAAAAAATCCTCTTTTTACTAAAAGACAGATTTTCCAACTTTTTTCCAGTGAAAAATAGAAGTTTTTATTCTTGGAGATATTGTTTGCTTGGTTTGGACAGTGCATCTTCACTTCCATCCCCCAAAATACAGAAGAAAGGGGGAAAAGCCATTGCTATAATTTTAGCTAATGTATCTGGATGGCTAGTAGTGCATCTCCAATTTTTCAGGTTCTAGGACAGTGTCATACCCCTAGAAAAACCTTAAAATTCTCACACTCATCTGTCTTAACAAGAATTTAGAAATGAATAGAAATTTGTCCTTGAAGTGGTAGAGAGAATTCAGCATAAGCCAGATAAGGTAAAATAAATCAATAGCTGAGTAATCTCAGAGAAACACAACTGATCCAATTTGTCCTGAAATTAGGCATCTGCTATCATCTTTAATTTGCCAGATCCCATACAAACATAAAATAAAAAAGTCCCTAAAGCAATTTCACATCCTAATTTTGATAACTTGATATCACTGTAACTATTGAGTTTTGTAGCATTGCTCCCAATCTCCTCCAAAAAGTGAAGAACTACATCCTCTATTTTAACAGTTACCTGTATTTACTTTCCTAAGTCATTTGGTCATTTCCTATATGTGGAGGCAACTGTGCAAATTTAAAGCCTGATCCTTACTCAATGTCAATCAAAATAGCTTCACCAGGGGAGAAAAAATAAAAGTATAAGACTCCTTACCGAGTAAGGCTCTCTCACTAAGTGCATCCTAACATCAAAGACTGCCAAAAAAGTACTTATTGACATCTAAAACAATTCAGAACCTACTTAATAGTTATGACTGAAGCATGGAAAACTGCATATAACATTCAAGATTCAGTAAATGAAATATAAGCTTTCACACTGGAAAGTCGTAGCTGCAGCCAGAAACAACAGCATTTCCAAAAGTATTTCCTAAAATATGTATTTTCATATTGCTTAAAAGCAGTTCTTTAAAAGACTCATTCCTTGTGCACGGTGGAGACATCAATAGAGATTTTAAAGATATTTGAAATTCACTGTACAGAACAAAGAGGCACTAAAATTAGATAATGTCTCACCTGTATCAGCACATGTATATTTGACTTCATTTACCTGTGCTTTGGCATATTTTGCCACTTTATATGCAACGCAAGGCTGGATGCCTAAAACTTAAAGTCCCAAATATGTTTGTGTTTATTTCTCATGCCTATTTTAGCATCTTCAGTGAAGCCACACTGTTTTTCCACAGCAGAACATTTAGTCCATTACCAACGTAGCTAGACAGTATATATTTACCATATAGAGTGTAAAGTCTATAAAATAGTAATATTTCTTATCCCTTCTTATTCATCTACTGCCTAAAAGATGCTTATACCTTCCAAGAAAAATCTGTCTACAATCCTATTAGTTATCTTCTAACTCTATATTTGCATCACCGTAGATCTACTAACGTGATCTCTACTGTCAGTGTCTTTCTTTTCACACCGAAGACCGTCTCTAAGAACGACCCCACCCCACGAGGTTGAAGACTGCTGGCTCCATCTTCACCCTGAGAGGAAAACCGTGGAAGTGCCCGTGCCATTTCACTACTGCAGACCCCTCCCCAGCTTCTGCGGCCGTTTGGGCTTTGCAGACCTCCTTTCCCAGGTGCAGAGCCTGACGGCTCGCCAAAGCTCCTTTTGTCATGCGCAACCAGAGCGAGAGTAAAGCTGAGTTTTTGAGAGCGCTTAAATGAATACAGAGGACCACAGCGAAACCCTGGACGTGCAGAAAACAGCCAGGAAAGGATTTAAACTGCTTCAGCCCGTGTCTGCAAGCAAAGGGACAGGGACGATGGCTGGAAGGGAGCCATGTTTCTGATAACTGCTGATTCAAGAGCACTTCATGTGTTTAACAGTTCACACCGGGAAGGCTGACTACGCTCCTCACAGTAATGAAATCTGAGACTGACAGATTTTCGTCAGGTTCCACAGGGAAACAAGGCCAATTGCAAATTTCCAGAGGCTGCACAAGTATCCTGGGAAAGTGTCACTAAATGCTCTTTCTATTCTTACCTCCTTCCCCAGGCACCTGCTGTTGGCACCAGTTGGAGGCAGGACACCGGGTTAATTGGATCGCTGATTTGATTGGAGTTAGCTGTTCTTGTGAGGTGATCATGTTGTGCCTTGTACCCGGATTAGTGCTTGAACTCGTTGGCTGACTTGCTCTGGTTTTGACGGAGGGGTCTCAAGGTGCAGTTTCCAGCCGTGTTTCATGCAGAACTGAAATAGGAATTCTGAGGGTAAGGATGGTTATATGATCAAAAGTCAACCAACCTCACACAGGGCACTGGCACACACCAAGCAGGCATTTGCACGCAGATGTCAGACTTCCAGGAACAGTCAAACACCCTCAGCCATCACCAGGATCCTGCTAGATCCATTTTGCCTATGCTAGAGGTCAGAACTGACCGAGTCAAAAATGCCATTGGACACCTGCGTCCGACCTCCTGCCTGCGGAGCCGGGGCCACCCCTGGCCTGGGCACCTTCCCTCCTTCTGCCACGCGGGAGGGGCCATGGTTACGGATGCGAACTGCTGCCCCGGCAGCCAACACTGTCAGCAAGAGCAAAAGCAGGAAATCTGATTAATGCCTCTTCCAGGCACTCTGCCATGGGGCTGTTTCTCATCTTGCATGGCAACAGCCCAAGGTTTTTGGTAAAGCAAGGAGAAGCTGTGATGAGGAGAAGCAATAGGAGCACCAGAGAGGAGGAGGCATGTATCTCATGCAGAGGCAGTGCAGGGAGGGGCGTCCTGATAAAATGAGTCTGGAGAGATGGGGATTAGTGAGGTCAGGGAATGGACATCACCCATTTTCCTTCAGCAT
This sequence comes from Gymnogyps californianus, assembly GCF_018139145.2. NCBI lineage: Eukaryota > Metazoa > Chordata > Aves > Accipitriformes > Cathartidae > Gymnogyps > Gymnogyps californianus. The sequence goes on from NC_059478.1 coordinate 2,338,817, forward strand.
AGGCAGACCTTGGGCACTCCCACCCTCACCACTCACCACTTCCACTCCAGACCTTCCCTCCCAGCATGTCTCCAAGCACCAGTGGCCTGTCCCAGCCCCTTTCCCCTGCTCTGATGTGGCAGGGCCAAAGTGATACCCCACCCCACCCCAAAAACCTTCCCTCCTTCTCTACTATACTGCAAAACTGAATTTTGCCTATACTGCCAAGCAGCTTTGAACTGCTGCTGCTAAGAAGACACAAACCCATCAGAAAGCAAGCCTGTCTTCTGCTGGTCATAAAGCCAGATATTCAGCAGACAGCAGGAACGCAAGATGAACAGCAGACAGCAGGAACACAAGCCATGAAAAACTTTTTGACTTATTCAGTCCTCCTGAGTCAATCTCGCAATTGTGAAGGGCTACGTCCATATGAAGGTACCCCACTCCAAATGCAACATGAAATCCAGAGGCAGACTGCTGTGAAACCTTGATAAGGAAATCAAAATTTGCCATAAAAGTAAGGCACTGAATGCACACCACCGAGTACCAAGATAGACAATGCTCTAGCAGCTCTGGCGCTAAGAAAGGTTCAAAATACCCAAAAGATAATTTATGCCCTCAGACTGTCCTCAAGCGAGGCTGTAAGAGATGCAATATCATTTGTGTGTGGGTAGTTTCCCATTCCTCACTCCCAGCCTGTGAGACAGTAAGGTACTGGAGATTTGCTGCCCACTGAAGATTAGCTGGATGAATCTGAGTCCTGGAAGAGAGCGCTCATGCTGGTGAAGAGAAAAGTTTGGTTTAAATAAATGATCACCAGTGTCTCTGTTTGTGCTAATCCACAAGAGAAAAGAGTTTAGCTTTAATTTCAGGCAATGACAATGATGGATATTAGTACCTGTACTGAACCCATGAATAGATGAATAAAAGTACTTATAAAGGGCCACAGATGTATACCTGTCAAACACTCAAATGACTAACACAAGAAGAACCAGGAAAAAAAAATTAAGCATGCAGCAGACATTGGCATGGGGTGGGACGACGTCTGATTCTTGTCAAACAATCACAAAAGAGAATTATTTAAGAGCCAAAAATATGGAGGGGGAACTGTGATTCAATTGCAAAGGCACTGAAGACAGCGGTTTTTGAATACAGCCTTTAGTTAGAGTTTAAGAAATCAAAGTTACTGTATTATTAATATGCCTTAAACAGCAGGTAAACTAGCAATTTCTTCCTCTACAGGCACCTGGTGTTCCTCACAAAATAACACTCTGTTTTGACATCCCCGTTACTTGGCACAGGCTGTCTGTCAAGAGGAGGAGCTGACAACAGCAGGATCCTGGTGTGTCTTTCACAGCTGTTGCTGTGTAGACCTTAAAAAAAAAAAAAGGCAAGCAATAGATAAGCTTTATCTTCATGGAAGTTGGCACCTTTGTTGCAGCACCTACGTGGGCTGTGGTTAGCACCACCCTCCAGCTCTGCTCTGATGAGGAGGCTGTCTTTCCAAGGTACGAATAACCCAAGCTAGGTAACTCTGAGAAACATCCGCATCTGCTCCGTGAATATCCTGGGCCTAAAATGAAAAAGCTGTCAGGGCTTTATCTTTTTACAGGGGTTGAAGAGGAGAGCAGGACCTTAAGCCCTTTATCTCTGTGTACGTGCTTCGCAGAGGATGAAACCCAGAAGCAGTGCGTGGAGCAGGGACCACATATCCTAACTGCTTCCCCACGCTAAAAGACTATTTTAAACACTAGGATGCAGAGGTGCACAAATTTTTCATCTCCTCCACAAACTAGTACGTCAAGAGACCTGGGCTTTACAAGAATAGCCTGGTAATCTCCAGCAAGTGCAGCCTGCATGTTTGGACCCTCTCAGGATCAGAAGGTCCCTCAAGTCAGACGCTCATATTATTACCTGAGCACTTAAAGCACAGCAAAGAGATTGTACCACCACCACTGTCTCTGTGAGTCCTGCCCAGCTCTTCAAAAGCAAAATTGTAACTCTCTGCTCTCAGGAATAAACTCAGGATGCCACGTGAAATAAATCGGCATAGCAGTCTGTTGCAAAAATGAATACTTTATTTATTGATTTTTTGTTTGTTTGTTCGTTTGTTTAAAATCAATTTGTGGGAGGTGGTATGTTTCCCTAGAAACCTCGGAGCTGGATGAAAATGGATTCTCTATGAAAAGACTGTTCCATCTGAAGATGTTAATCTTACCTTTAATCTAAGGGCACATAAAGGTATTTTCAGATACTATCATGCCTCTACCTTTTCTAAGCGTCTACCTTTACCCTTTCTAAGAGTCTACCTACTTTGAAAGGATGAGCGTATTTCTTCAAAAAAAAAAACCAAACCCAAAAGTCCAACATTTGGATGCAGTTAGTTTCCTTTATAGAGAAGCCTTTCACAAATGGCTTCAGATAGACATGCCAGCTCACACTGTGACAGCAAGTTAGGCAAAATAACCTACCATTACTGTCATTATGAAAGTTTCCTTTCCTTCCTTAGTGCTGACAAATGCTCTTATAAAATTAACAGCAGTTTTAGTAAGGGTATTTTTCAAATAGACCTCTATTTAATTCTATTAATGCATTACAAAAGCATAGTCAGACTGAACCAATACGAATTCTACACAGAATTGCTCACTGTCCTCTGGCACAGAAGTACTTACCTTAATAAGAAAATTCAGAAGAATTTTCAGTTGGAGACACAAACAAATAATTGTTGTGGTTAGTGGCAATACACTTTCTGAGATTTATTCTGCAAGAAGCATCTTTCAATTTAACAAATGTACTACTATATGAGAAGTATGTTGTGATGCTTGAACCTGGTCAGCACGTTCTGATCCCTGCAATGGCTGAAGGGTTGTGCAAAATGTACGATTCGAAGCCTTGAAGTATGTTATTCTTCCCTTTGTTACTCAGTTGGAGTCAAGTGCTAAAAAAACCCCCATGGCCCTAAGAAATCATCTTTTTCACTGGTGAAGTATCTGCCTTACCTTTGAATGGAATGTTTAATGGGGGAAAAGAGAAGATGCAGTAACCTGAAAATTGAGCCGAAAAAGTCTTTTCAAAAAAGGTTTTCTAATTTCTACTCCAATAGTAGGATCAGGAGAGGAGTGGGGAGAGTCACCAGGAATATTCTGTGAAAAACTGGAACCTGGGCAGTTTCAACAGATCCCCTTTTACTATTTACTCAGATTATAGTGCTTGTTCCTGAAAGTCAATGATTTCCTTTTCAGTTCATCACATCTAAGTTACACTCCAAACAAATGAATGTACAGTGGTTCATTCTTCCCTTTTCACTCTCATCTCTGCGACTACTTTTCTATCCATATTCCTTTAATTGGAAACATTCATTTTCATTTTGATTTGCACAGGATAAGCATTTTGTCTTTAATCGTGACGGGGCACCCCCTGATAAAGCCTGTAGAGTGAAAATGCCTAAAACAAGGTTCTGCTATCTGAACCGCTTTTTAGTCACTCATTACCTAGAAATTTGGAACTGCAGAAGTGTGGGATGTACGATGAAGATAGATCGCTGAATATTTAATCAGCAGTCCTTCAATATTTACTTGGTTAAAAGACAGTGGATACTTTATCTTGCCTGTCATAACAAATATGTTCCTCCTGGCAACTCAGCGTCTTGTGTTTAACACTACTTTAACAAATGTACCTCTTCCCCTTTTGTGGCAAATGCAGGCATAATTTTAAAGGGAATAGGCCTGTAGGTTAACTGGTTTTTTTTCTGTATTCTTCTTGTAATTTTTTAAGTGCAGTGCTTATCCTAGAGCTAAAGACAACTCCTGCAGTTTAAGTCTAAAACCCCAATTCAAAGTCAGGTCAATATTCTCCCTATAAATTCTCAGCTTCATGCACTGCTCAATAGCATAAGTCAATTGAAATAGAAAGGTTAATGCAGAAGTCCTGAAGTCAGATAATAAGGACCAGCTTCTCAGACAGCCTTGCAGCCAAAATTGCATTTGCCACTCTAAGTATGAGGACAAAGTGATAGCTCCTTATACATGGGGTTTATCAAAAGGGTTCCTTCGCCCCTTTCCCCAGCATCATCTTCCTTGGAGATCCCCAAAAAGGACCTGAGTGGGCTCAAAAAAAACTGTCAGGACAGTAAAGAAAAGAGAGATCTGTCCTTCTTGCCTTACTTACTGTTCTTCCAGCAAGTTTCCCCTTGCCAGTGGTGTGTTTTACAAGACCTAGAGTAGCTAGGTCATATAGATGTGGCTGCAGGAAAGCACAGCAGAAACTGATGGTTCTCAGCTTTCTGAGACACCTCACCAGTGATGGACAGGCATCACATTATTTCCCACTATTTCATGTGGATGTTGCCAACCAAGAGGAGAGTTAAGAGTGGATTCATTGAGCAATGTCTCCTCCTTTCACAATCCATCTTGAGATGACAATCCAATTTTCAGGTCAAGAGAAAATTCTCAAGTTATGGAAAAGTCACAGGTGACAAGAATAATGAATATGGGAGATGGCAGAAGAAGGAATGGATCTAGTATGGGTTTTATGGATGAGACACATAGGATATGACAGGGGGAAGGAACACAGTGTGGGAGTCACGATGAAGCAATGCAATAGTACGTTTGCTTGTGCACAGCCAGCTCTGTTTTATTCGCAGATCACACAAAAATGCATAGACATTTGTTTCTCCAGTCTTCTGACAGCAGCAATAATATAAAAATATATCTATGAGTATTCCATTTTCCCCCAAAGTCCAGCCAGATTCACTATTTATCATCATTTATTCCAGTAAATAGAAGCCACACCCAGGCCAATTATCTTGCTGTCACAGCTTGTAAATGGTGTTTTGGTATCATGGGATTCCTGTTCAGGAGCTTTGTTTTGATTTTGAGGCCTCTAATCTTTATCAGATATTACACACCACTCATCACTGTCAGTATCCAAAGCAACATCAGCATCTGTGGCATTACTAACAAACAGGACCGTCTTCAGCATGTGAATCATCCTGCAGCTTATCCTCCGGATTCTTACTTGCCTGAAAAAAATTAACTCCGGATGACTCTCCAGATGGCAGCTGTTCACCCCCCTCCACAGAATATGAGGGCAGGGAATGGTTTTATGAGTAAGAAAATTAACTAGTTGGATGGCTTAAAAAGGTTTTCATAGCAACAACACTTGAGTGTGGCCCGACAAGACTTTCGCCAGAGTGGATATGAAGAGTGCAATTCCTGCTTATTCACGAAAGAAACAGGCGACAACACTTTCAGAAATGCTCCGTAATGAAAACTCCTACCACATGTCACCGACTTGGTTGCAGGGTGGGAAGTAACTGCCGTGCCTGGCAAACTATCACCTTGCAAAGTGATGTTCTCCCACACACCTCAAATGCACCGAATATACGGTTCTCCCTGCAAGTCTAATTGCAATGTGCAAGTCCAAGTCTAAAAAAACTTCAGGCACTCTGCTTGAGTAAAATAACAGACAATGTAAATGACTCCTTGCTCACATTTGATGCAAATACGTGCCAATTTCCACACCACCTTTCTTTGCTTCTGGTCTTCTGTTAGGCTTTAGTTCTGTGTCAAAATAAAACTGCTTTATTCAACAAAAGAAGATAATTACAGCAGTGCCAAAGCCTGCTGAAGCACAAACAATGTGAGATTAAGGTGACTGATGGCAGAAGATATTATGTGTATAAGAAATAAATATGCTTCTGATTATAAAAGAAGAAACTATTGATAACCATTTTTCATCTTAATAACTTTATCAAAAGGGATATTAATGGTGTGAAAAAAAAGGCACAGCTTATTAGTGGAAAGTGTGATGTTCTGGTTTGCTCACTTTTTTGTGAATTAATTTCATTAGAAAAGTTCCTTTTCTCAACCTCTTTACATTTCCCTATGAAGACAAAACAGAGGAAAAGAGGGGGATAAAAATATAAACTACTTTGGAAATATCAAGCTCAGAATTCTTTGGGTTTGGTTTTGTTTTTTATAATCCAGCAACCAAACAAAAAGGACATTTTGAAATTGAGTGAATGCTTTGGTCCCATTTGTAAGCAGAAAAAAGAATGAAAAATTCCCTAGGTTTCAAAAAATAATAAAAACCTATTTTTAGCTTGAAAAATATTATAAACCTATAATTCTTAGTTTGGATTTAACAGGTAAACTGCCTATGGTAGTTTTCCTTGCCCTTTCCTTCTAATACCACCTCTATGCCAATAGAGGTGGAAATAGAGCCTTTAAAATTTTCCGAACAACTTTACCTGTTTTTCTAAGTAGACTTTTGCTGGTGGTTGACTAAAGCCAGGAGAGTAGTAGTATCAAGAGAGTCCCATAAAATTCCCTTGACATCTCATTTCCCTCTCTTTTTATGACTATCGCACTCATGAACATTCCTCTACAGCTCAAGCATCTGTCGGAATATAGAATCTGGAAATATATTTATTACAATAGATATTATTGAATATTAGTCACTTCTGCCCACCTTTTTTCTCACTACAAGAAATACCAATGGCCAGCTAAAGTCTCCAGGATGACAAATAAGTTTTAAAGTATCATCTTAAATTGACAGAGTCTTTTCTTGTTATAGGACATTAGCAACTACAAAAGTGGCTATGAAATATATAGAAGAGAAACAGTACAACATAGACCCCTTGGGCTTTTATTTCTGTACTACTTTTCCTCTTGATAGTGCCTTGTGATTGCTTATTTTGATCCTATTATCACATGTAGAGCAGACCTGAATGCAAATAAGTGGCAACTTCATGTGACTGAAACCATACAGTGACTCAAAACCCTGTTGAGCAAAACTAAGCCTGAGATGTCTGCTAGATCAGATCAGATCGGATTGGAGGATGATATTGGAGCTATATGGCTCCCTATAATGGACCCCTTTTGCTAGCAATTAGCACGGTGCGGCATTGAGGCCAGGTGCATAAGTCTGCTCAGTTGCGTGGCTCGTACGACCATCCTGATCTCAGAAGTGTTGTCCTCTCTGCAGCGCACGCCGTTTTACAAGGACCAGCTCCCATTCTCTTACAGCACAAAGCAGAAGGCACTGTAAAAACTGACAAGGTGACAGGCTTAAAAAAAAAAAATCAAAAGGAAGTGATTTTCCACAGGTAGGAATTCACAACCACAGGAGATTTTGGTGGGCAAAAATTTAGGTCACTTCATAAAAAGTTGAGATAGAGTCATGGTGTCATGGTTTAACCCCAGCCAGCAGCTAAGCGCCACGCAGCTGCTCCCTCACTGCCCCCGCCCCGCTCCCAGTGGGATGGGGAGGAGAATCGGGAAAAAAGGTAAAACTCATGGGTTGAGATAAGAACGGTTTAATAACTAAAGTAAAATATAATACTAACAATAATAATGATTAAATATAATAATAATAATAATTGTAATGAAAAGGAATATAACAAAAAAAAAGAAGAGAAAAAACCAAAAAAAAAGAAGAGAAAAAAACTAAAAAAAAGAAAAAAAAACCCAGTGATGCACAATGCAGTTGCTCACCACCCGCTGACCGATGCCTGAGCAGCCATCCTCCCCTCCCAGCCAACTCCCCCCTGTTTATATGCTGGGCATGACGCTCTATGGTATGGAATGTCCCTTTGGTTTGTGTCAGCTGCCCCGGCTCTGCTCCCTCCCAGCTTCTTGCCCACCTGCTTGCTGGCAGAGCATGGGAAACTGAAAAGTCCTTGGCTTAAGATAAGCGCTACTTAGCAACAACTAAAACATCAGCGTGTTATCGACATCATTCTCACACTAAATCCAAAACACAGTACTGTACAACCTACTAAGAAGAAAATTAACTCTATCCCAGCCAAAACCAGGACACATGGACAAAAAAACCCTTCTGTGTGACACCTACACAAGAAGCCACTGCTTGCAGGAAGGCAACAAGGTTTGCCAAGAGAAGGAAGACTGTGCTAAGCTGGCTCTGGCCATGGACAGAAAGTAGCCAGGATATTTTGCTTCCTCCCTCACTTGTTGTCTTTTAATTTAGGTCTTCTAAATACTCCTGGCTGCAAGGACACGGGGGAGCTCGATGTAACTAGTGTCGAGGCCATCAGTCTCTCAGGATAGAAACAGTAGTCTTCTGCTCGTGTCACTTTGGCCAAGGAGGATCCCTTCACCCTCCCTGTAAGAGAAAAGATCTCAAGGCACACAGCTGCAATTTATATTTCAGTCACACCAAGCTGTACATTTTCACGTTAGAAATATGAACTATGGAAGAGATTTTTAGTGCCATTATTTATTAGACAAGTTCTCTGGATTTTTATCATCCATAACTCATGCCTTTGAATGGATTTGCTGCTGATTCCCCTAAGTCATGTACAGAAGGTCTTGAAGTACAGTATTTCTAAAATACCATTTTTTAAATTTCACATTTACATGCATTCCATCTGCACACCGAGAACATTAAATATCATAAATGTAGAGTTAATGTCTCATTTTTAAAAATTATGTAGTTTTGTAATTACATTAAATGAGGGGATACTGACTTTTAGAAACTAAATTCCAAGTCTCTTTCTTTTGCCAAAGCAGTCAGGAATATCTTTAAATAAGTTTATGCTATAGGGACCCTTTAATGATCCATCTGCTGAAACTAGAAGGAAGAGGAAAAAGTAGTAGAATCATAAGAAATGAAACTTCAATTCACCATACATTAATAAAAAGCTCAGCTATTGATGATCAGCAAGACTTTAATGAAGTTTTTGAAAGTTATATCCATCTATACTTAAGAACAGGCTTCCAGTAGTTCTCTCCAACACAGAAACAGAATTAAATATATGAACTAAAAATTTCTTACACAAGTCTATTTTTCACGACTCTCGGCTTGAGAATCGTTATAAGAATCTCAGAAAGTTTTATTTCTACGTGAATTATTTCATTTTTCAATGTTTACCCAATCATATTCATTTTTACAAGCACTCAGACTGCATGGATACCTGTATTTGACTGATTTTACTTAGTTTCATTTTTTTATATTGATAAATGTATCCACAGAGTTTACAGTAAACCACAGATTGTAAATTGCTCATCTCTCGAAGTCTTCAGGAAAAGTCTGGGAACAATGCAGGTGTATATGATTTAGCTAAAATTTAGTTATTGGGGTTAGCGCAAGAGTAATTGCTGGAAGTCTGTAGATGACCTTACAGTCATTTAGAGGCTGGCACATATAGTCCACTTTAATGTTGCAGCATAAGTCTTATGCAGAGTTTATTCTCCAGGTTAAATATAAGTCAAGTTAGGTGGCAACTATAGGGACCCTGTTCCTTTTCATTCTGCAGAATAACACTTCATTACAAGGTAGGTGATACCTCAAATGTATGGGAAGATTTACAAAGCAGTAGATTTTCTCCTGATTGCTTTTTGACTCAAATATATTCTCAGACCAAAAAGGGTTCATGCCATTTAGCAGTGCTGCCATGACAAAACAACTTCTCTGACTAAAACGAAAATAGAGATAAGCAGTTTTGATCATGAAGCAATATTTGGTCATGCCTTAGGTGGTCTTACAATGTCCTGTTTTGATTTGGAGACTGAGTCTTTTCATATTTAGAAGAATGCAAGTTACAACCCATCGAAGATGGAGAAGATGGAAGGATAATGCAGCAGGTTAATGGTCACTACCAGCTGTCAAGCAGCCTTAATTAGGAGGAGTAAGTTTTTTACATACATGTGTATATATTTGTGCCTGGGTGCATGTGTGAATGGGCCACAGTGTCAGCTAGCATAAATGGACATTTCAGCTGAGCTGTATTTACTGTATTTACCAGCTATGGACGTTACATCCCTGGAAATTCACCGCTTTACCAAAGGATTCTCATGTTGTAGTCAAGCTGTAGATAGATCCCTAAAATGACCAACAAAAGCAGTAACTACTTAATCCAAATACTACCAATACGTTGAGCAAAATTATAGAGTTAACGCTGACTGAAAGTGTTTGAACTGCATTTGGAAAAAAGGCCTGGATTTTGTATGCCAGAGCTAAGGAAAGTCCAGTATTTAATGCGCTGTGGGTAAGAACCAGGCTACAATCACTGAACTCTATATCAAAACCCAATACAAGCTCAGAAGGGTTTGTTGTGTGTACCTCCCTTTTCCCCGTGTCCGTGCCGCCAGCCTCACTTTTCCAACTCCTCCTTTTCCCCTTTTCTGTTTCTTAGTGCCACTGCAAAACTTTAACAGTAATGTTACATACATAGCAAAAGATGGAAAATATCCGAACTGGAAGATGTCGCTGTGAAAATAATGCTTTTCAGACAAAAGTAGTTAAGGTAACATCACTTGGTACCACAGTCAGATGTGAAAAGCAAATTAGAAGGCACAGAAAAAGTTCGTTTTACTGCAGAGTGAAAGATGTAGTGCACAAGAGCAAAAGAGGACTGGGCTTTTATGGTAAACAAAAGCACTCTCATTTTTTTTAATGAAGACATTCTCATTTAAGTTTTACAACCTCAAAAAATTTTTGCATGTTGCAGAAAATGGTGCACACTGAAGGTATTGTTTTGCCAGGACCGTAGCTGCAATGCGCTGTGCCCTAAAGATTGCTTTTAAAAGGGTAAAGAAAGTTTAAAAAAATGGGGGGGGGGGGGGAAATGACAGTTTTGGAGCCAGTTTTCTAAGACGTTTAGAGTCTGCAGCTCTCAATGAAGTCAGAAGCAGCAGCAGGTACCTACCACCTAAGGACAGACAGGAACGGACTCAAAGCCCCCCGAAACCAAAGGGGGCCTTTCCACCAACTTCAATGGCCCTATATCTGGCAGGCTCTTTGAGCGCGAATGGTTGATGATCTGTCATTGAAACAAAGGTTTGCCCCATTTTGAGACGCACTAAATATACAGTTGTCAGCAGTGCACTGTAATCTTTCCAAATGGCCCCAAAGCTCAAAGGCCGGTGCAGACAAAGGAAGACGTCTTTTCTTCTCCCTTCTCCAAAGTTTTGCTATTAGGGACTATTGCAAAAGCAGTGCTCCGGGCTAGTTTGTTTGCATCTGTCTTCCGTTTTTGACCCAGCTTCCCCAAAAGTGAGGCACACACTTTTAGTATAGCACTGAAGCCGATGCAGGAGAGGCATTAAATTCTTCATTTGCTTCAGGTTTTCTGATGAGTAGACAGCATGCTCAGGACCTGGCAGGATAAGACCTGTATTTCCCCCTAGAGCTATAGGGTATTTTGCCTACAGTTTCCAGCCACTGAATAATACGTCAGTTTAATCCTTTTGCTTAGTTTGCAATACATAATCACCCTAGCATCCTCTCATAATCTGATCCAGACTGACAGCAAATCAGCATATAATTATTATTCAGATTATTATATACTATTAATTTACCTCTTTGGGTTTTGGGGTTGGTTTGTTTCTAAGTTAGGTCATTTCTTTTGAGAAAAGAGCCTTCTTTTCCACTCTACTTTCCTTCACCTGTGCAAGACTCCTCTCACAACACTATCCTAGTCTTTTTAAAAGATTTGTTGATTTTAAGGTCATAAGGAGCACAAGTCATAAAACTTCCCTGAATTAATTCCTTTCATCCAATACCATAGCTGTACACTCGAGTGTCTAGGAAAAAAAAAAATCCACCCTTTGTATAAATATTTCCTCTGATGTCGAGTCTACCGCTATCAGTAAGCTATTCCAGTGGTTAATTACCCTGCCTGCTTAAAAAAAAAAAAGAAAGAAAAGTAGAAACTATATATATGTTGTACATTTGTTTAGCTTCAACTTTGGGACATCAGGTCTTGTTATAGTTACCTGTGAAACAAAATTTCTCTTTAAGATTGCTCTTTCCTGTGTTGCACGTTGCCGACTATGCCCCCTCAAGAGAGAAGTGGCTCTTGGTTCCATTTCTGGTTTACAACAATAAAAATTTTTACATGCTACATATTATTACAGTACTTCTTTTCCGAGGCTTTCATCAATGTCATGGCTCTTCTTTCAACTCACTCCCATTTTACTGTAGCACCTTAAAATGCCAACACTAGGTCTGGGCATCAGGACTAGACACTGATGTACTGCCACTTCCTCACCTTTCTCTAAGTATTCCCCCCAGCGCCCAGACCCTTCGCAAAGTCACTGCTTCCCAGAACAGGCGTCACCTACTTTTTTTATTACTAAATGCAAGACCTTTCCTTTGGATGTGTTAAAATGCATATTGTTTGCAGTTGCTCAGCCAACTAAAAAATTAAGGTTAAATTTTTATCAGCTATCAGTCAACTTAAGTACGTAATGCCCTTTTCCTCCTTACTCTTTGCATTATGTGCCTTTTTTTTTCCCCTCTACCAAGCCAGTCATCTCTGCCAAGTAATTGATAAAGGTAATAAATTGCTGTCATGGGATGAACCTTCCCTGAAAGCACCACTCAGGTACCTGAGACCTTGGCTGCATTTGTTCAGCTCAAACTCATTAGCTGATTCTGGCGCGTGCAGGGAAACAAAAGCACAGATAATTTTTATGGGGGGAGCCTACCCAAAAGCTCTGGACTGTGTCTGCCTTGATGTAATGATTCAGGTAGGCGTCAGCAATTTTTACACCCTTCTAACACATATTGGGCAGGAGGCTAGAGGGTGATAGTGACCCAAATAACAGCAGCTGATTGGCTTTTGGTAGGGAGGAAAGCAAACAGCTTGGCCCAGGTCTATATGGTTAATAGGGCCATTGCTTGCCTGTGCCAACCAGCCAAGTTATAAAGCACTAAATAGGGAGGACAACAAGCCCCTTGCGGGAATTATCTATACACAGCCATCCAATATCATGTAGGAGTCCAAGCCCACGGCGGGACCATTACACTCAGGGTCTGGGCTGCATCCCAGGACTGGACACATCGAGCAGTGGGATGTGCATGTCCTGGTCCCCTGGGTCCATGGTGCTGGTCCCAAATGGGGCAGGACTGGGGAGTGTGAAATCTGTGACTGTCGGAGAATAAAAATCATACAGCAGAAACATAGAAATCACAATCCACCTGCTATACCTATCCCACTTAATACATTATAAATGTAATGTCCCTGAGTGGTGTGGTTCTGTTCTCGGGGCTATCTCACCCCTTGAATTTCCCTTGAAACACCAACCGAGAGCACAACACAATCCGTTTCATGTCCTGCTCAAATACGGCCATTCCCCAACAAACCTGCTTTGGTTTGCTGGAGGGTATGTTGTGGGTGTTTTGCTTTCTTTTTGTTGCATGCAGCTTCTTTTTTCCAACTGAGATTGAATGAGTAAGAAGTGAGGAACAAAAATAATCCCATAAATATTTTTTAAGTGATTCCAAGTAGAAAGAGCTAAGTTAAAATATCTTTTAGGATTTTCAACTTTATTCAACTATGAATAACATGCACAATGCAAAGAAATTACCCAAGCATAAAAGACATTTATCTGAACAAGTAAATTACAATGGCACTGAGAGCAAATCTGCCTGTGACTTCAATTGCCAAAATCCTTTCCTGCTTTTTCACAGTTCCAGCATGAAAGCAGGAAAGCCAGAGTCAGGTACTAACTCAGTTCAGCACATCTGTCTCCAGAAGCTTTTGTGGCAACTATACGCAGGAAGAGAGACCGGGTTATTGATGGCCCAGAAAAGAAAAAAAAAAGAATATATCTAAAGGAGCCATTTGCATCCTCTCTTTTCCGGTGATAGGGATGATTCTGTCTCTGTTGGCATTCGTATGTGTCTTCCAGTGTAAATTAATGACTTCACTGATTTCAGTGAGATAATTCAAATGTTTAGAGGTAAAAATGTGTCTAGATGTGAGACAGAGGGGCCTTCAGATTTTAGTGAAACATTTTATGCTACAAGAGCCACCTACACTTATTAACTATAACAAGGTTGTAATTTTACCATGTCCTTTGTCCTTGTCTTCCAGTGTAAAGACAAAAAATTAGGTGCGATATCAAACACAGAGACGTGCTACCTTTGTTTTAGATAAATGTCCGTGCATTGGCGGTGTGACCTCGCTTCCCTATATTACTCCAAGAGGAACATTTAGGAGTAATGCAAATTGAGTGCTGAGTTATCCAAGGTGTTACCTGCAGCAATTACCAAGACTTTAAGGGCAAGTGCTACATAATTCTTACAGCTGAAAAAGGTGTTTCTGTGAGATAAAATGGCATGGTTCAAAATATCAGAGGTTATCATGCAACTGGGTTTTAAACTGCTGGAATTGTTTTTAATGCCTTACATTACATTAACAGTACCTGGAGGCTGCAATACAGCATTTATTGATTTAAAGTACTGCTGTGTGGGACTAGAGAGCCTTCTAATCCTTATTTTGCCAATAACCCTTCCAGGTCCTTATACCAGCCACTTGACCTTTGTGTTTCTATTTCTTCTCAAGCATCTGGTGGAGTCATCAACTTAAAATTCATTAAGGCAAGTACTGCTCATCTTTTATGTTTGTGAAGCATCTTGCACACGGTGGCCTTAGTGTCTAGGGCCTGTAGTTCCTGACGCTATATAAATAAAGGCACAATAAGTACCAAGTAGAAGTTTCTCTTCATACTAGGGCTGTTGGTTGTTTTGTTGGGTTTTTTTTTCCGGAGAAACTGCAGAGAGAGCTGCTGCAGATACAGCGGGGTCACTCTGGTCATCAAAAATCCCAATTTGAAGTGGAATATTCATTTGAGAGATATTTTAACCTGCTGGCACAGTCAATTACAGTGAGTGGATGGCATTTTAAAAGCATTTCTTTCCTTTGAATTGAAATAACTTTTTAAGGTAGGAAAGCCATGTGAATAGTTGCCATCTGGATGCAGCCAACCTCCCGGAGAATATATCGAGCCATGTGTGTACGCATATAAAATATATTTGTTCTTTTTAGTCAGTGATCCTAATTTTTTTCATTTCCCATTTGACCTGTCTTGACTGGCAGCTAAAAATTTCAATTTAAACAACTGGTTGAGATTCATTTACTAGACCTTATAAGCAGAAATAGTGTTCTGATTAGCAATGAGGCTCTCACCCTCCGAAGAATAAAGAGAAATCAGTTTTGAAGTGTATGAATATGTATACAATATCAAAGCTGTTATACAAGAACCAGATTATTGATTTACATTACCTTCCGTTGTTTACTAGGCTTTTAAGAAGTTCTGCAGTTTACAAGAGGAGGCAAACCTGCACAAAGTGCTGGTGTCAGGCAGGTAGCAGACGTTACACATACTTGGTAATGCACTTTAGTCCTGGTTTACAACCTTGCTGTTACATTGTTCATTTTCCCCTTCACCAGTCATGCTGGTTATGTCTCATACTGGCATTTCTATGACGGAGATTTCACTAGCACATCTTGGGTTTGACACCATGGGGTAAGCAAAATAAGTAAGCGAGCAGGAAAGAGGTGACCCCAGACTTCAGGGGTTCTCTCTTTGTTAGAAACTTACACCGTTTGACCACTAATGAGTGATTTTGTTTTGAGCTGGAGATCTGATTTATAGTCATCTGTGATCTTTTAATTTACCAGGCATCAAAAAATAATAATTAAAAAAAAAAACTTTAAAAAGAGGTGAATGAACCCAGCATAGAAATCAAACCCAAAGCCAGGGCAGGCTGTAATCCGGTCGTTTCTAGCTGAACCATTTCTCCTTCCCTCTCCCTGCAATGGTTTGTTGTTACAAATGTGATATTCATGGCCCTACATTTCTTGCAAGTTGCTGCAATGGAAATAATTTCTCTAGCACCAGACACTTCTCTGCCTGCCCGAGCACCCCAACTCCGTCACATTTTTTTCCTGGGAATTTCCCACCTTGCTTTTGCTGTTAGGTACCTGAAACAACTGAACTGAGTAATGTGGTTGAGCAAGGTAAATTATTGAAAGAAGGTAAAGGGAACGGAAGCCAAATGCAGCGTTTTCATTACATTTAGACTATCAAAAAATACATTTTGGTTTGGAAAAATTGTTATTCATGTTGAATGCATACATCACGTGAATGTATATATTCCTATAAAAATGTTGCAGTGGTATTATATCTAAATGGTAGCACTGAATACATTTCCCCATCTGAATTTAATTTTGTCCAACTAAATGACATTTATTAACGTAGACATTAAAAGGATCTAATTGAAACAGCTGACAAATGCAATCCTGTAAGACTAAGACTGATATTGACTAAATGTTATTATGAAAACTGGTTGCGTTCCTGTTTGAATTGGCAAACCTCCAACTGATTTCCAACGTAAAGTGACCACGCGTTGACCTATATGAATAAGAGTGCCAACTTGAGCTGTCCCAAGAACCATGTCCGCATTACTCAAATTCACAATACCTAATTCAGCAGTTTTCATGCCCCTTCTTGTTTCCCAGCTATAAACATTCATGCAAACAGCCTGTTTGCACAACTCCTTGGCCACAGCCATTTATACAAATATCTGTATCTGCATGCAAACACGACTATACCTGCACAGACAATGGTTCGATACTCGTTATTTGCTATTCACTGTTTGCCATTTGTTATTTTAATTATCTTTGGCTATAATCATTTCAGCTGGCTGATCAGGGAGTAGTCAAGTCACCGAGGAGAAGATCGCACGTCCTGAATGACAAACAGTTCAGGAAGCCAGAGACTGATGTGACCATTGCGGTGAACGCTGCAAATAAACACATCTATAAAAAAACCAAAAGCAACATCCAAAATGTGTGAGAGCTAGGCAAAAAATACATTTGACTAACTAGCACACAACAGTTAATACATCTAACGGTTATTCTGGGACTAATTTAACAAAAAAAGGTTCAGTACTTTTTCTTTCTTTTTATGATTGTGAAATATTCAGACAAAAGATTAACAAGGATTTTAAACACTGCCAGAGCCAGCTTTCCAGCTATCAGCACCATAGAAACACCTTTGATTTAACTACTTTTCCTCCCTCCCAGTTTCTTACTGCTTTGAATATCTTTAAATTCTCTGTACACAAAGCAAAGGAGTTTTTCTGGTGTTTTTTTTTTGTTTGGTTGGTTGGTTGCATTTGGGTCGGTTTGGTTTTTTGCACTAGTTTAGTTGTTCTTTAAAAAAAAAAAACAACCAAACAAAAACCCGTCATTTTTCACAGCACTGCTGGATTGTTGCTCCCTGGGACATGCAGAGCTAGACTAATGGCTGGAACACAGCATCTATTTTTGGATCAGCCGTAGAAGTCCAAATGACCTGAATGATTAAATCATGAAACAGGTGTCCTGAAAGAAGTTGTGACATTGTGTAAAAAAACTAGCATTGTCGCAGCCAAACCAGCCAGCGCGGGTCATTTTGTCTGATCTAGAAATCCAGCTTTGCCCTCCCTTTCTTCTGCAGCCTTGAGTACCACCAGCAGCAAAAGGATGGAGTAGAGCTGCCTGAAGTTCATCCTTTTCCATACTCACAGTAATTGGCTTACCCATAGCTAGAAGCGCAACATCAGGTACTGTCAGACAATTGCTTGCAATTGATTCTGTAGGTTTCTCATTGTTATTAAATCAGATTCTTTTTTTTTCTTTTGGGAGATTAACATTAAGATTGAAGCCTTTTTGGTGCCAACACACATGCACTACCATGTAAACATCATAAATTAAACCTAGTTCTTTGAGTAAGTGAAAGATAAGGACTCTAAGGTGTTTGCATAGGTAATTACAGGAAAACGTGAATTTATTCGAACTTAATGTCTTACAGGTAAAACCGGAAGTATATAGTCAGCTAGATGATTTGCCTGATAAATGCATTTGTCTTCTTAATGAGCCTCTTTTCCTGAGGTAGTCTGAACAACTCATGTGTCTGAGCACATCATCAGTAAGCTTGAAAACTAAAAGTCAATATTTGGGAAGAATCCTTGCACCGAGATGCAGGACAACTTAAAGCTGAAAATCTCAGCAGGGACACTTGCTAGCTGATGACAAGGCATGTTTGACATGTTGTTATTTAAATAGGATTAAGCATACAGAGCAAATGATGGAGGTGTGTTTAAAAGTTCCCTTAAGCAGGAAAATTCCTCAATATTTTCACATACATTTGATCATCCTGGTGCCTTGGCTGACTGCTGCAGATCAGCTCCTGCAGCCCAAATACGCTTTAACAAGGCAACTCAGGGGGACAAGGGTACCGAGTTGAGTTTCATGTCACTTGGCACGGCAAGCGCAAATTGCATTCGCAGGACCATCTGCTGAGATAGCAATTCCTCTCCGTCAAAGAAAGAGCACATGGGTGGAAGCACTGTTAATACATTGTGCCTTTTAAATAAATCACTTTATGCATACACAGATCATGTAATGATGTTTTTCATTTAGGATGATGTTTCTCTGAGGGCAGCGAAGTAATATAAAGTTTGCATCCATATGGAGTTTAGGGTTGTTTGCCCCATTAATCAGCAGACAGTGCAAAGTATCTGTGCTAATAAAGCCTTCACATTGCACAGGCAAGTGTAACGTTCCTGTATCTTACCTGTATAAGAAGCAAACTGTCCTGATGGATGGAAAAAAAAAACCCAGAACAGATCTGGAGAGGAAGGAGGCTGAGGCTGTAACCTGGCTGGACAATGATGTGCTGCATGACCTCCTGAGGTTCTGCCAGTCAAGAAATTTTCCAGCTGAACAACCTTCCCTTGAAAAACAGCAATTCAACGGAAGCACAGCATTTTGAGCATTTTGTAGGAGTGTGTCGAGTATATCAAGACATTTGACAGGATGAGGCAGAGAAGGTTTTATCTGTGAATATTTTATTTCGCCCATGAAGGAAAGGCTTTCAACTCAGAGCTGAGAAGAAGGAACTCCAGTTCCTGCGTACCCGCAGGTCCACATGCAGGGCTGCAACATTTTTAGCAGCATCCCTAGATATTTATTTGTGGGCTGCCAGGGAAGCGGTACTGCCAAATCTGGGATCTGTTGTCCTTCTGGCGTTTTAGACCAAATTCTACAATGGGCTCTGATTGCCCTCCTGCCTTCACAGAGTGCTTGTTGTAAGACTAGAGTTTGTGAAATGCTGTACTGGAAGCATCTCTCATGCCCCTCTGCCTGTAAAGCCGAGGGTCTGGGTCACAAGGGCTCCAGTTGTACATGAATCAGAGATACTGTAATGTGAGAACAACAAAGAAGGTCTAGCGTAACTTCCCTACTCATAGAACTGCGTGTTGAGGGCACTTCCAGGTAGAAGCACCTGAGACCCCAGGGAAAACAAGTGCCAAAAGAGAAATGCTTTTCATTTAAGGGTAGTGAGGTAAATTTTCGTATTTGAAAAGAATAGTGATAAGTAGTAGTGATTTTTAATTTTTTTTTAAATTTTGGAATTTATAATTCTACTAGTCGGATAGCAAAATCCAAAATCAAATACTTGAAAGACGTTACTCATCATTGCATATTAGAGGAAGAATTAATATCATGGACAGATTGGTGCTGTGCTTATAGGTATTTTTCTTTAAATAAATTTTAATTAGTGCTCTTAATATGTTCACAGCCTAGACACAGGTAGAGATTTTACTGTTCCTCTTCATTCTCCCTTGCTGATATTTGACAGCTTTTGTTTATCAGCTAGTTTTATTATTACCAGCCCTAACATGCTCCAGTAGCCTCAGTGATCTGAGAGCACTGAAAAAATAAACCTTGAGAATGACAATGCTGGCAGCTTAGTGGAACAAAGAAGCCGACAAGCTACGCTTTAAAATGGCAATCAATATTAACTTACATCACATTTTAGAAACAAGGTAGATTTGACAAATTGTATCAAAAACCTACCTCCAATTGACTTCTGTAAAGGAATGTTTCTCCTATATTCCATTTATGTTTCTAGAGGTTATTGAAGTTGTTTAATAACGTTTTCATGTCATCGGAGAATTTGTTATTACAACTGAATATTTTATTTTTTGTGCTCAGAGAAAGAAAACTTTAATCAGTGAAAAAAAGACAAAGATACAGAAAAGATGTTCCAAATAGCTCAGTAACCTGTAAGTAACCAGGAGACATTAACATATTGTTTGCTGTCATCATAAGATAGCTTCTTACTGTCAGATGAGATTCACTTTATTAAGGCAAAACTCTTTCTCATAAAGATAGCAACATGGAAACTTTATGCATGATTGATTCTTCACTAAATCTGCATGTAATTATTTTATCACAGTAGCACCAATGATATAGGGTCTACACAGACAAGGCCAGAGCCCTCCTCCAAAAACCTGAGACACAGTTTCTCCATTCTTCACAAATAGCTGGACAGATCAACTTCTATGCCCAGAAAAAAGCCTTTCTGAAAAGACGACTGGGAATGTTGTTTAAGTGAAATGATCTCTCTGAGCAAAGTTTACAAAGCACAAAGAAAAGCTACATGTCAAAATTGGGGAGAAAAAAGTGAAAGTACATATGATTTTTGTACATACAAAGAGGTATGTATTAGTTGCAGAATGAGATGCATGGAAACACTGAAGAAGGGCTACAAAATCATCTCCCTGTGCCAGGGAGGACCACCTGCACCTCTGCGGTATTCCTCTTGGATATATATACCTTGGTCTTAAAAACAGCCAGTGACAGAGATTATATAACCTCTTCAGACAATCTATTCCAGCACCTATTTCAAACTATTAGAAATCTTGTGATAAGCCTAATTTAGCCTTATGATTAGCCTAAATTTCCCTTGCTGCCATCCAAGCCAATTAACTTTTTGCCCTGGCATGGAGACGAAACTACTCAGCAGCACTAGACATACTGGAAGATTGGACTACATTGTCTCCCTTATGCCTTTTCTCCTCAAAAGTTAACCAACACAATTAACTCAATCTTTCCTTGTAGGTCGTGATTTCTAAACGTGTACTCTTGTTCTCTGCCTCTGGACTCCCTCTGATTAGCTCTCATCTTCCTTGAAGTGTGGTGCTCAACAACTGCCACTAAATGGAGCAAAGTCTTATTCCACTTATCTTATGAACAATTCTCCTTTTTCAACTTCTACATAAAATATTTGCTTTTTTAAAAAGCATGATCCACTGTAATTCCCAGCTCCTTTTCTGAAGAACTCTGGCTAGTTAGCTAGTTTACTCCTAGCAAAGGATAGATCTTTTCAGCGTCCTTACTGAATGTCCTCAGAGACTGGCTCGACTGGAAATTTATTCCCATTAAGACCAAACAAAATTTCATGAGGAAAATCAAGTGTGCCGATTTTAAGAAGAACATTTCATTGATTTCACGTCTGCAATAATCATTTCAGTTATGCAGAAAATGATTTATGACACACCGAACAACACTATCTATAAACAGAGCAAACACACATACTTCATTAATGGACTTGCATAAAAATTCATATTGTTTGATAATATTGGTCTAATATACCTACTCAGCCTATTATACAGATCAGGTTGAATTCTTCATTGCCAGGCACACCACGTAGTCATCTACATCAATGGAAAAAAAAAACCCAACAGAATACTATCAAATTGAAATGGCCCGTAAGTCATATTGAACCAATAGAGCAAATTTCACAAGGCAGACATCAAAGAAAAATCAGTCCTGGACTGCTGTGCATTTCACATCCAAAGAGTCAATCTTGACTTTTAACAATTAGCAAAGGTAAATGCCAAAACATAACAATATGAAGTAGCAGTGTTAATCCAGATATCAGAGCAAAGGCGTAAGAAACGCTACAGCAAAAAACTGGGATTACAGATACTCAGTCAACCTTGAGCTAGCTAAATGCAAGCTGGCTTCCGGAAAAACAAGAGGAGCATATTCAGACAGTGCTGTTCACAAGTCCTGCACTCACTGAGGTTTTTTTCCTAAGGTCAGGCCTAGATCTGATCTTTAAAAATGGGCAGATTTAGGAGCAAGTCTTGCTGAGAAGAGGGACACTGTGTGCAGGAGTGGTACAGTACGGGCCACAGGCACTGGGACAAGGCGGGTGGGTGGGAATCGGAAACAGCAGTGAACTTGTACAAATGGCAATGGTCAGAAATTGGCCAGCCTCGGGGCCTTTGCATATTTTGTGAACTTCTCCAGCGAACGTTGACCAAATTCGTTCCTTCTGATCACAGCGCACAACATCAGCACACGCCGCGGTTACCTGCTGCTCAACACAGGGACAACATGTGCGCGGGCTCAGCTCGCTCCTTGGCTGGGAACGGCTTTTGCATCACTCAGACAGACTCCAAGTGTCCTTATTTACAGAGCTCCACCTGTCCCCCTCCATTTCTTGGCTCCCGCTTCAGCACGCACCTCCAACAATTTTGTCATCTGCCAGCCAGGAACCGTGCTGCCCTAAAGATATGATATTAATGAGCAATCAGGCACGGCAGGTCTTAATGCTACGTACCCTATGGAGTCGAGTGAGAGTACCTCTCGTTCCGCTCGCTGCTTTCATAAGGCGCAGCCACTGTGCCAGCAAAGAGACGGGCACTAACGGAAGGGCTTAGTTATGCAAAGAGGTGAGTAGCTGGCAGAGATGCACAATATGGAGGGTTTTTTTTTTTTTCTTCGGGAGAGAGAGAGAAAGCTGCAGAAAGAAATAGCATGCAGTCTTTTTGTTTCTGAGCCCTTCCCATCTCTCTTCTCAGTATAAGCAAAAAGCCTGCAAAAATTGAATACAACATATACTGTTATTGTTATTATTATCCTTGCACTGTGAAGGGTGGAACAGGGTTTGTTCACCAGGGATGTCTACTGTATTTACTTTGCCTCCCTTTTCCAGTTAAATCCTCTCTTCATCTGCATTTCTCAGAACAGCACCTGGCTTGCTTTTATCATTACTATTTTAGTCCAAATTCTTATTTTTTTTCTTGTTAATTAAAACGTGATTTTGCTGAATTAGAATAAAATAACACTGGTGGCAACCATTACAGACAAAGGTCCCTCTGGATATCTTAGCAACATTTTTCTTATATCCTGCAGTTATTCTTGTTTCACTGTTCTGCTTCATCCAGGGTTACAAAACGCGATCTAAAACCTTTAGACAGACACGTATGCTAAACTCTGGCATAAACTTTTAAGAATTTGATACTGGATCTTCAAACAAACCAGCCACGGTTCTGGAGCCTGATTCTGCTTCCCGTTAGCCCGCTGCAGACCTGGAGAGGAGCTGAGCGATGGCAGGGGTGTAACTGCTGGGTGAAGCTGGTGGAGATTCAGATTTAAGCAGCTGATCTAGTTGATGAATGTGAAGATCTGAATCAGGACATAAAAACAGGTGCAGAGGCATGTCCTCGCATGGGATTATTGTATTTCTAACAGCAAGTACGGCTTGGATGGCCAGCATTCCATATGGGGTGGGAAGTGGAGGGAGCTGTTTCAGCATCACCTATAGATCACCAATTAGCACTGAGCTCTTTAGCCTCTCCTTCCCTGCCCCAGAGCCCCTTTTGCTCAGCTAATTTCCTCTGTTCTTGTACCCAATCCCACCAGACACCCTACCCACAAAACCTTTAAGCTGTCCCAGAAAAATCCCAGTATTTGGTCTCCCAAATGCTTCCTGACTCTCATCTTGCTCCAGACTTCCCTCTGTGCAAATGTGGCTCTCAGAGCCCCCAGTCTGGACCCTTCCCATCTCTCCTGGCCCCACTCTCCTCATCCAGAGCCCCAAATCTGTCAGAACATCACTGCACAGGGCGGGGAGAACCACCAAAGTTTTACTGTAAGACTTTGGCCAGAAATTCCCTCACTGCGCTTTCATGGACTTTCATGGACAACGAACTGGGAGAAGGTTTGACACGAGCTGGCGTTTAATGGGTCTTTGTTGAAAATTGCATTAATTGAATTTTTAATTATGGCCATTTATCAGAAGCACAAAGCTAAAGAAATTCAGGGTCTTCTGTACAAATCAGAAAACTCAAGTTTTTAGCCAGCCTGATGCCAATTTTCAACAAAAGCTTTTGCCATTTTCAGCTGTGTCTGAAACACAAACCCCTATACTGCAAGGGTGGCACCAGCGTGGGTGAGTCAGCACATCTGGCTGACCGTCATCATTCCCCACCACGTGTTTAGGGTGGGGAACAGTGCGTCTTATTTGTGAGTTCTTATTTCTGTGAAAAGAATGATTCATGCTTTTTTTTTTCCCCCAAAACCCTTTTTTTCTGAGAGTCTTTCACAGCTGCCTGGTCTGACATACATGCCACTCAAGGAAGTGAGGTAAAAGCCTAAACCAATTCTTGCTAATAAACTAATGCAAATGTAAGGAGGTGCTACCTGGATCATGCAATGGTAATGAGGACTCATCACTGCTCTTTAAGAGCAATGAAACACATATGTCAGTGAACAATGGTTTATATTACTTATCTCTTCCAAAGATGGATGACCAAGAAAGAGCCCCCTATACTTCCCATGTTCATTATATAATTTCATTCATATTCGTCTTCATTATCATCTAAAAAAACCAGAAGAGGACCTTCCTTCCTAAGCAGATAGCTGAGCGCAACCACTGACAGCGACACTTCTTCCTACGAATCCTATGCCCAAGGCCTGTGGCTAGCCCCAGGGAGTTACCCTATATACGTGATGTGTTATCTGCATGACATACCATCATATTTGAGCCTCATATCATAACTGAGAGCCAAACTGTAATACAGCACCGCTGTTAACGTATAGGCAGGACTGGATTTGATTGCAGGTCCGCTGGTCACGCCAAGTATATCAGTTTTTTCTCCCACAGCACCCATCTCCTCTGCAGGACTCTGCTGCAGACAGAAAGCACTTACTGCCTGCAGGTAAAAGCTTGCTCTGGATTTTTTACCTTCTGCTCAGGGATTTCCTGGCCTTTCTCTTTTGTTCACCTACTATCATAGGTGAGACTGGGATCCTTGATATGTGCTTCAGCAGTGGGTTTTTGCTGCTCTTCTTACATTTTTGGACATTTGCTTAAAGCCTAACTAAGGTTGTAAGCATCAAGGGGTTTCTTTCGCTGCCAGGAGCAAACTGTTGTCCTAGTGTAGCCCTAAAGTTTTTTAAAATTAGTTTCAGAACTTGCTCAGACACTTGGGGACATTCGCTTGGCCTGATGAAGTTCAGGTCAAGACAGTATTAGGGCCTCAAGTTGTAAGTTTCTAGGTCTCAGCCAAGAGCAGTTATTTGGTGAAACACAGAAGCAACGAGACTATTTAATTAACCTGAAATCTCCCACTGGCACAAAATTAAAGTTCTTTTGCCAGAATCATTAGTAATTTGCAAGCTCTGTTCAGCAGGAGAGTAACAGATATTTGATCAAATGTGCCCTTTCCAGGAAATGGCAGCCGTTACGAGGGGCGGGGGGGAGACACTCCAAAATTCATCCGATCAAGTAGAGCAATTTGGAATATGTCATGCTCAAAAGTCTGTTAACCCTCGCTGTCATTTCACAGAACATGCTGGAGGATGAAGATACTGCACTGCCTTCCCGCTCCCCTCAAACCTGACGTACAGCTTGATTTTAAATGGTTTTTAATACACACATTTAGACCCTACACGAAGGCAGTGGCAGGGAGGAAAGGAAGCAGATCCCTTGCCATCTTCCTTGACTAGGTCATGCCCTAAACTAGGAAAAGGCAATTATGTATTGCATATATAATTTATATTGGGCTTAGGCAGTTTTCAGGAGGTACAATTTTGTTTATTAAGATAGATACTATTAAATAATTGCACACTTTATACATTTGAGTAGTCCCTATTTTATCACATTACTAGGTAAAGGAAAGGATGTTGGTAAAGCCCCACGGATGATTGTGGGAACCGTTGCTTTTTGTCAGGCTACATTAAGCTTCTCTATGGCAATGAGAGCAACACTCAAAATACAGCTGATGTGTCCTAGGGAATCTCTGCCGAGAACTGTACAACAAAGGTAACAGACCGTGGAGCTGTGTGCAGGCAGCACAGGCTGCGGGGAAGGAGCTAAGCGTCTACAGACACAGCAGAGGCAGCCCGGGAAACATGACCCCAAGGAAAAAGCAAAACAAAGCAGGGCTTATCTACACAGCACTGGCTGCAGGAGACAGTCTGGTGAGCAAAAAAGTACGGTCTCCTGCTGTTTTATTCTGCCCGTGTTCAAAGGCAGAACATTTTGTACTGTCCTCATAAATAAACGGGATTACATCATAGGATCGGTTATCCAAACAGCTCCGCTGCTGCTGTGGACTGGGTAACCACCTCAGTCAACAGCAGCAACAACACTCTTCTAATTTCACTAAAAAAAAAAAAAAAAATGCTTGGAGATTACCAAAGAGGAAGCTTTGGTAAATGCGAGCTGCATTTTTCAAGCCTTTCATTTTTACAGGAAAATGTAACATTTCCTTTTGTCACCCTTAAAAATGAAAACCTATTCAAAGTGCTGGCACCCTCTGCAGAATGAAAATTCTTTTCTGGGGGGGAAATTTCTAAATTTAGGGAGCAAAAAGACTTCTGGGGACACAAGCCAGAGAAATCAGAAGACCTCTGTGATTATCTCTTGCAATCTGCACTGGTCCCACAGTTTGTTGTACAGGGCAGCTACATTTAATGGAGGAAAAGCAAATAATGGAAAGTACATAAAGCTTTCCTCTTCTGACTACTGAGCGTTGTGTGCCATAGCAAGGAAAAATCCAGCACAGCTTTAAAATGAGCACACATTGATAAAAGAAACGAATACATAAATTTATGTCTGTGAGTTCCTGCAATGGTAAGCACAGCTAAGACGGGGAAGAGAAAGAAAGATCAAAAAAGTGGCAAATCTGGAAATCATTTTGATGAACTTGCTCAGAGTATCTTGAAGTAATATACAAGATAAATGAGCCTGTTTGAAACCTGTAGTTTTTTTAAGCACTTTGTCAAGACAAGGAGAGATGAGGCTGAGCTGCCAAAAGACAATATTTGTCCTGTACCTTTACATGGACCAGGAGTTTCCAGTTAACTGGCGCTAAAGATAATTGAATTAAAAACCTATATAAATGACAGATCTGTAATTTGAAGAGGAAAAAATGGTCTGAGCTAGAGATAATTCACGCAGAATCTTTTCCTATAATTTCACTTTGGTCATATGGACAATTTTAAGTAGAAAGCAGATCATTTTCCTGTTTCTGACAGCCCACTGCTAGGATGAATATTTTTACGTATATGTGGCAGCAGACTGGAGCATGTACCCTGATGTGACTGCAATAGCTCCTGACTTTGGGACACTCTCCCTGTCGGATCGGATCGGATCGTCACAGCAATGTGTTGACAACCACTGGATTTGCAGGTGGATCAGAACTGGGGGATATCTACATGTCTACCTATCTGTAATACCTAGGTGACACAGATGGTTGTCTGTTAATAAGTGATTTAATTTTTTTTTTTTAGTCTGAAATAAATTTACAACCAGTTTGCTTTTTTTCTGAATTTCTTTCACCTTGAGCAATGGAAGTAAATTAAAGTCAGCTTCTGTTTCAGTACTCAGCCCATTGTTCTTAAGGATCACAGGGTAACTCAGGCTGGAAGGGATCTCAGGACGTTTCTGGTCCAACCTCCTGCTCAAGGCAGGGGCAGCTCTGGCATCAGACCAGGTTGCCCAGGGCTTGATCCAGTCAGGAGGTGAAAACCTTGGAGGATGGAGACGGCAAAATCTCTCTAGCCAGTCTGTGCCACTGTTTGAGCATCCTCATGGGGAAAAAGTTTCTCCTTACATCCAGTCTGAACATCTCCTGTTTCCGTTCTTGTCCATTGTCTCCCACCTCCTGAGGCCTCGCTCCAGTTTGTCAATGTTGATGTCCAAAACTGGACACAGCATCTAGATGTGGTCTAAGGAGTGCTGAGCAGAGGGGGCTAATCTCCGCCTCAATCTCCTGGCCGTGCCCCTGTTCGTGCCACCCAGGATGCTGCTGCCCTCGGTGCTGCGGGCTCCCCTCCTCTTGCTGCCCCCAGCCCCCAGGGACTTTCCTGCAGAGCTGCCCCTGGCCAGGCAGGTCCAGCCTGGATGGCTGCTGGGGCTCTGCTTGCCCAGGGCAGGGCTTTGCAACCGTGAAGACTTCTGCTGTTCCCAATCTGTATTTAGCTTCTAATGACTCACGAGGTTCTCCCTTTGCAGAATGAACGGCTGAAGCCCGAATTCCTCCAGGCACAGCCTCTAGCTCCTGCTGACTTCCTGTGGCTTGGGAAAAGAGATTTACGCTCTGCCCCAGTGCACCCAACTGGATACAGCAACATGCTCAGGAGCTCAACTATACCAGATTCACCCTAAAACGAAGCCTTAGCTCAGTCTTCATGTTCTCCATCAGCAAAGAACTTAAATCCCTTGACACTTGTCAAGTGCTTCCATGCCAGTCCATCCCTGTTATATGGAGCTTTCCTCTTCCAAAGTTACACTTTGGATGTTTTGATCCGGAGCGACAGCCAGCGAGGGAACCAGCAGTGCAGCGAGAGCCCACGCAGATCCACCCATCTGGCTCAGTCAAGCCCGTCTTCACTTCACAAAGCAAATACAGCTGAAGTCTGGAGCAGAGTAAGGTCCTGAACCAGTTTTCCCAGGGCCCTGTTAGTGCTGTAATTATCCAATTATCCATCCACTCAGCTTTGCTTCCATAATATGCACCAGTGCAATGTTTCTGTTGTGAAGCAGAAAGCTTACTTTCCTAACCGCCATTCAAAACAACTAATGCTGATTCAATTTTTATATTGACGCTTCTTTCAGACAAAAACTTGGATTTTAATTCAATGAAAGTTTCCTCAGAAAATATTTTTTACCTTTAGCAGAGCTATCAAAAAATCTGTTTAGTTTCAGACAGAATAAAAGAAGCATATCTGGTTTTACTTATTTTGATCAGAAATTACATTATCAGGCATTGTTTACATTATTTTTTTCTTCAAATTTCCTCCTTCCTACTGCATGCCCTCCATGTTAAGATGGTCTGATAGCGATTCCACATCACCAATTTTAATCTTGCCACTTCTTGCAATGTGCTGTCCAATATAGCCGACAGTCTCACGGATACACTTTCCAGAAGAAAATATCTCTCTTCAGTTTCTGCTCCCCCCGCCCTTTCTCTCTACCCTTTGCACTCTGCAATTTCATTGCGACTAAACTGTTCAAGGCCAGGTTGGACGGGACTTTGAGCAACCTGATCTAGTGACACATGTCCCTGCCGACAGCAGCGGGCTTGAACTAGATGATCTTTAAAGGTCCCTTCCAACCCAGGCCATCCTATGACTCTGTTTCTGTATACCAGCAAGGCACAACATGAGCCTCCTGAGGAAAAAAAAAATTCGATACCATAGGGCTATTCTCTATAACT
Organism: Gymnogyps californianus; assembly: GCF_018139145.2. NCBI lineage: Eukaryota > Metazoa > Chordata > Aves > Accipitriformes > Cathartidae > Gymnogyps > Gymnogyps californianus. The sequence goes on from NC_059478.1 coordinate 2,367,902, forward strand.
TGCCCTTTACTCAAAATGTTGCTTCTTTCAGTAAAGTAGCCTTAGAACTGTATAAAAAAATGGTAAGATATAAACTCTCTCTGGCTTTGTGGCAGAAGGAGATAGACATGCAGGCACAGCCTTGAGGTATGTACTGTCCTTTTTCTGTCCCGGAGCTGCATGCTTAGGCCAGTTCCACCCAGTTATCCATTTTCTTCTTAAATCATAAATATTAAGAAGAAAAAAACCCAAAAAAGTACTTTTCAAGTTGACTGTACAATCTATCTCTGCTTTTCTCAATTTTTTTTTCTTCTGACTAAGCCTTCTTCTAACATAAATATAATTAAGCACCTCATTTTTTGTCTAACTTTGTAATAGATTGCAGTCTTTACTGTAAAGAGAGGATCCAACAAAACCAAAAATACCATGTTGCTATTTTTTTTTAATGGGAAAAGATTAATATTATGTCTTATGAGCATGCTATATATGGCAATAGGAGTTATATTCATTCATTCCACCGACTGAACATGAGGACATGAAATTAGTACAAGAGATAAAAATGGATGCTTTTATGCATATGTTATGAAATTTATGTATGCACCTTTGCTCACATTGTTCCAAAGGGAAAATTTTTCACAGTAGGCATCAGTTGCTTAATTAGCACAGAATAATTAAAACTCACTGCAGGGAAAATTCCATAGCCCCACAGCAATTATATAGGGAGAGTTCTTGGCTATTGCATGTACAATTCAAAAATAACTTTTAGGTAGGTTACCAAAAAACATCAGCTATTCAAAATTGCCTTGTAACAGAAAGGCTCCTCAAGCAACTAAGAAAATTAAACCGGAAAAAAATAAAAGAAGAATCTAATAGCCATCGGTAAGGTCCAATCAAGCAGTGTATTAACTACTTTCACTTCATTTTTCAGGGTCAGTTCTTTTTATTGATTTATGTAGATTCCTGAGCCTTGAGAAATACATTTAGTATAATTAGACAGCAATAGCAACTTCAGAGTTCATTAATAATCATGAAATAGTTCTTTCACTACCAATAAGAACTCATTTACAGTATACTTTTTTTAGTGTTCATAAACATATAGCTATCCAATTTCAGCAGATCTTAGACTTTTAAAAAATTAATTTAATACCCTTGTTTGATCTAGAAAAAGTCAAAATTCTCCATATGAAAATGTTTTTACGAGCAGAATGCACATGGCTCAACAGAAAGTGTCTGTCAACATCAATGGCAAATTTTAATTAAACCTTTTTTGGTGAAATTTAAAAATGGGGGCCATTCATTTACTTTATTTTGCATTTCCCATTTTATTTTGGTACCAATATTCCCATACAAGCTTTCTTTTTCATTTTGTTTTAGCCTCAATATTTCATTCCCTCTCCCTTGTACTGCATCAAACCGATATTTTCCTGCAAGTTCTTTCCTTTGCGTGGTGCCCATTAACTCCAATTGCTTTAGCATGGCCAACTCGTTCACACTTGAAAACTATCCCCTTCTCGTGACTGGAAATCTGGTAGATGCAGTGCCAACTACCTCATTACTGAAAGAAATACAGTACACAATTACGTTGCTTGTGCAGAGGTCTGAACTGATATATCCACGTGACTTACGCAGCTGCATGTAGCACGTGCTCTTGCATCCGGATAGGTCCTTCTCAGCAAGGTATTATCCAAGTGATTTTTAAGTCTGCATCAGGCTTAGATTCAGCTTAAAAGATGATACAGCGGTACCTGCAATTATTTAAACAACATGGACTAGCAAGTTGATTTAACACCAGAGCTGCTATCTTGCCCATGTAACTAATATTGCTAAGTCTTGTATCATGTTTAATCTGTTGGGGCTCAGGAGAGGTAATTTTGTGGGGCAGACAGCAAAACTTTTCTTCTCATCTTACTTTATCTTTAGAAAAAATTAAATAACCTCCCGATATGTTTGGCCTCGATGTTCTACACGGGTCACAATGACACAAAATTTTTGCAGAGATTTGCAGAAGCTGCCACATGTAATTGAAAGGAATTTGGGTGAGCCCTCAAGAAAATGGTGGGAAGCTGTTAGATCTCCTGTACTGGATGTGCGTACCTAGTCCACAGCTAAGTAGTGGAAGAGGCAGAGAACATTTCACACTTGTTTTGAGAACAAATAAATGTTTGATGAAGATAAGGAAACATTGATTCCACAGTTGAGTTGGTTTTATGAGCATGGAAAAGGAGGGGAAAACCAAAGCAGAAGGAAGAGGAGGAGTTAAGCAAAAATCACCTGTGTGGGCTGCAGTCACGACAGCCACATACAGCACATATATGTTTATTCTGCCCAACTATACCAGCAGAAGGTGGGAAAAGACGGAGCAGAGGTTTACATAAAACAAGTAATGGATCATTCAACTCATCTTCTCCCCAAAGTTGGCCTCCAAAGAACCCCAACCCCTGTGGCCAACCTCCAACATGAACTGTGGTCTTTGTCCGCCTCTCAGGAAGATGTCCCTCTGCGTCTCAAAAAAGGCCATAAAAGCCTCACTCTACCCTCCTGTCCTAAATATTAACTTAAAACAAACTTTAGTCATCTCCCTTTCAGTCAGCCCCTTAACTGTAAGTCCTTTAGGCTAGCTGCATTTTCATGAATGGGTCCTAGATGAAAATCAGCGAGAAAAAATTTCCGCAAAACACATTAAAAAATCCGATTTATGTCATTTATTAATGATCACAACATTACATTCCCTTCGTACTGGAGTAAATTAATAACTAAACAAGGTACTATGCAGTGAAGATTCTGCCTGCTGCAAAAATAACATAGAGAACTTGCTTTATTAACTTCTGCAAAGCTTTCGGGGAATTGAGAGGGGAAACAAATCCCCTTTTCAGGTCATTTATGCCAGTTTATAATGGACAAAATTACATCAAGACACCATAAACAGATTTGTACAGGTGTAAGTGAAGCAGAGCCTGAATTACTGTGACATTTTAAAATTCAATTAAGAGACTGAAAAATTTCTTTAATATGAACCACTGTGGTTGGGTATATTACACAGTGGACCATATTTGTTGCTGCATGTAGAAGATCGCTGTGATACATAATCCATACACAGTGTGATGGATTATAGGCAGAGCCTCTTTTTCCACGGGTTTGGTTTCATTAGCTGACATGGAATTACTCCTGTTTACGCCACAGTTATTGACACCCAGGCAACACTTTACTTCTGAATATGCTCTCTTTTGAGAACTGAAGATCCTTAAAATGACTTTACTGTACCTTTTATTAAGTACTATAGTAATGACTTGGGAGACATAGCAAAGGTAGTGACAGAGAGATTTGCAGACACACTAAAAAGAGAAGCGGGAGCAGAGTTCAGTCAAGGAAAATGCCAAGGTGATATACAGTGAAAATAAAGAGAAGTTCTGATAGGGTAAGAAAGTTAAAGCCATTGGAATAAATCTTCTACTGTGGAGTAATGTCCCAAAGCAGAAGCTTACCTGATGAGTAAGTATGATCTCTGTCCCTGAATATGTCATCAACTTCATGCCCCACCACACACCTATCTGTGTGTTATTTAGTATCACACTCATCATTTTTAAGTGGGGAAAGCCATGTTCATTTTGTCAGCTTCACTTATTTGGTATATGACATTCCCGAACCTATACCCAAGTCCTTTTTTTGGAGGCCACTCTACAAGCATATGGGAAGCCATCGTTAGTGACTGGCAAAATTTAGTTTGCTACTCTTCGTATTACTGCAGCCACTAAACACAAGTGGTCCAAAGAAAGCCAGACCTATCAACTCTTAAAGAACAGTCAGCTCCGGTCTTGCTCTGGTAAGTCACCCATCAGATTAAAACCGCTAACCTCATACAAGTGTGGTGATGTGTACATAATTTGTCTGCAAAACACTCTGGGAAGCTTTTCAAAGGTAACTCTCTACAAAGCACACAAATTCCCATTCTCTGTCAATGGAATGTGCCTAACCAGCATTTCTGCCTTGAAAAATCCAGTTGGTTTTGGCTCTGAAAGTATGAGGTAGTTACTATAAATGAAGGTGCTATGTTTCCTATCTTTATAAAATAAATCTGTCTAAAAGGCCAGAATAAATCTGTCCTGAAAGGATGAATTGCAAGACCTGGACCTCAGCACTCTGCTGGAAAAGAAGCTCATGAGCATCCCATATCACACCAACACATTCCAGGTCATCCCCATCCCATATGTCCTGGGCTTCGCTTACCACCTGCTGCAGCAATGCCGTGGAGCCCCATTTGCTTGGCCTGAACCAGTCTGCTAAAGCACACCATATGATTTGCCTAAGATAGAGCAAATACTCACAAAAGTGGTTCCCAACATATTCTCCCTATTTTTTGGCCATGCTGCTTTTTCCACCTGATTCATACGAAGAAACAGGTATCAGTTTTGAGAGAAGATAGCATCAGCGATGCAAAGTAGGCTTTCCTCTTCCCTATGACTCACCATGACTTTAAGCTTGAAGATGTCCCACAGTGGTGCCTGTGAGGGACACACAACTCTTAGGCTCTGCCAGAAACACCTGGATAGTGGTGAGTGGCTGGAACTGCACTAAACAATCAGGATTGCTACAGGAGTGATTAATTTTAATCATTTAATGACTTTTCACAAGAAGGGACCCATGTCCCTGTCACGCTGAGCTATACTCACCCGTCCCAAAAGGGGGATCTTTGAATCCCCAGACCAGGTGCTGAATGAGATCTGGCAAAGCCAGCTGTAGTCCCCTAGATCCCATCCCAAGAGGATCCCACAGACCAATACAACTCAGCGGAGTTGACTAAGCTTCTGGTATCAGGTCTTTAAGCGTATGTAATTTCAGTGATGCCAGTAGCTCAATTAACTTCAACAGATATTATCCATATGCTTAAGGGTTTTACTAGATTGCAGTCCAAGCTATTAGTAGCAATATCATTTACTGACTGAAATAGATTTTTACATTATAAATATTGTCAGATGGAAAGACTCAGCTTGGTTTTGAGCAGGAGAAACATGGGCAAGGAGCACAAGATAAATATTCCACAGTAAGTAGTCTATATGGCATTATTCAGAAGAAAAACCTCACATATAATACAACAACAAACCCCTAGTTGTCCCATACTGAAGCAGCTGGATGGTTAATTAAGTTTCTATCAAATATATAAGTATACCGTAAGCAATATTTAGTGGTAGGTAAACTCTCATTACCACTCCTCCCAGCCAAATTTGGGTCCAAGATCTTATAGGAAAAAGTTATCTCTTAACTAGTTGTACATTTTAAACTGTAAGCAAAATAATTGTGGGGGTTTTTTTACATATTTGCAATAAATAAGAGCTTCAACAAAAATTGTCAAGGAATAAGCAGGGGAAGGGAGGAGTTTGGTGTTTAATTTTTAAAAGAAAACTCTATTTCATTCTGAAATACGAAACAGTAAACTGTGGTTATTAGTTCTTAAATACCACTTCATCTAAAAATATGTCTAAATTGAAAAACAGCTGGTTAGAGGGATAAATAACTGGAGGAAAAAAAAATTTGGACTGACCCAAAATGAAACATTGTTTGCTTTGTTTCACAGGGAACAAAAACATCTAGATTTTATCTACTGAATTTCAATGTTGTAGGAGAATCACAAATTTTGGCTTCAGGGGTAATCCTATGTATCTTAAGTGCTTAACAGAAGTAAAGGTGCCAAGTTCCCTATTAGCATAAAATAAATCCATTTTAAAACCAGCCAGGCCAGAAAGAACAATTGCAATCAACTGGCATGGCTTTCTGTACAACACAAGTTTTCTGGTTTTTCTCTAGAAGATATTTTTCAGGACTCTCCTCCAACACAAAACCTAAAAGCATACCCAGTCCTCATTCAGGCCCTGACAGCAACAGGGAAAATGGCATAACCCTTGACATGTGACTGCTCTGCTATTAAATATACATACATGTATGCCTGGTTCGCAGTCTGAATTTATTTGGTTTGGAGCGGGAAGAACTAAATTCAGTCATGATTTTGGTGCCTTTCTTAATTTCCTGTTTGACATGAAACATTAGTAAACACTGCTATAAAAAACAAGCAAAACATTTCCCATCAGATCTGACCTCTAAAAATTGCACTTGCACCTTAGCTGAAGGCAGGCATAAAGAGAACATCTTTTAAACATCCCTGTTATCTAGCAAAGGTTGTTGGAAATGTCCCCATAAAGCATATGTTCAAGACTATTAATTGTATTGCAGGAAATGAAATCTCAGCAACATGTCTCCGTTACGCAGAAACCCCAGATGTTGTATCAACGGTACCGGTTTCACCCATTGCTGGTTGGTATAACTACCCAAAATGTGTAAGATGCCTTTCTCTTATGCATTCACTGAGGCAGGAGAGTTCACCAACTCAGAGACAGGTTAGTTTGAAAACCAGCGCAATAAGGAAGAAGGCTTCTGTAGAGCAAAGCAGCTGGTATTACGGAAGAGAAAGGCACAGCATCCTAAAAGACTTGCAAAAAAACCTGCGACAGGAGGGTGTACAGTCAGCGCACACTTACACTTCATTGACATCCTAAGGAATTTAAGCAGGAGTTGGAAACGAAATGGGCCCATAATTATTTTTTCTGAATCAGGACATACAACCAGAGTGTATATGATTAATAACGTATGTTCAGTTTAAACGCTTTTAAAATGATGAAGTTATGGAGGATGCAAAGTTTTTTGATCGTCTGAACTGGACTTCCCTACTTGTCAGTGACAACCTGTAGAGGAGACAGATATGTAAACCATAAGTTTAAGATTATGGGTGTACAAATGAAAGTAACTGTCAGGTTGTAAGGTGATTTGTATAATAAAAATGGAAATTAACTGTTGACCTTGAAGGTGACTGGTCAAAAGAAACAGCAGAAAGGCATAGTCTTCCAGAGACTGATGATGGTTGGATAAAATAAAGACAAGATGAATGAGGAAACATCTGATTAGGTGATCCATGGGATCAGATTGGAGATCCCCAATATAAGCATGAGCTGTTGCAGGTCAGTTTTGGGAAAGTTCTTCTGAAGATGCCAAGGAGACCAATCAGTGAACCCAACTGCCAATCAAGAGATAAAACAAGGACACTAATTTCACTGTGTGACCAAAGCTACACATGTGGACTGTGGTCTGGATCAGTAAGAGAGTACCCTAGGCCAGTGACAGTTCCCCACCATCAGCAGCGTGGGTATCTTCTGTGGGTATCTCAAGCAGTGTGTGAGAACATGATTTCCATGCTGTTGCCACACTGAATTGCTGATGGATAGAAAGGTGGTCTTTCCTTAGTAACGGGATAACTAGCGTGTGAATAAGACAGCATGGCTTGTGCTCCTATGGCTGCATACTATCCTTGTCGGGGCAAGGTTAGATATTGTTTTGGGTATAACCATTTAACAGCTGTTAATAATAACAACTGGATATTGTTCTATGTCATAAAAATAGTATAACTCATTCGCCCAATTCAATCATTTGTGTTTGTGTTAATCGGCCTTTAAGTTCCAGAGCTTTAGCTGCCCTGCAACACAACCAGTACATCTTTTAAAGACCAGGCTAGTGAAAGGAGTATTAGAAATGTAGAAGGGGAGTTACATCTCCCGCCAGGTGTAGTTTGGCCCAGGGCAGCAAGTGCATCTCTCCATGGCATCACGCCATGAGACTATTCAGGGCCAAAAATTCAGAAATTTTTCTAGGAGGTAAATAAAAGCCCTTGGGCTTTTAATTTTATAAATTGGTAGTGGTGCAATGAAGAGAAGCCTGATATCCGTCACCTGCAGAAGAGAGAAAGGTCTGTAGGGTCACGTGTGCTTTTGCAGAGATGCAGGCTCATCCCCTGGGTTTGAGGCACCGATTTTGGAGCCACAGGGTCTCCCAGCTCCCTACACCTTCATCCCAGATTCATTAAGTCCATATTTTGGTCAGGCAAAAAAGAGACAGATTTCTATAGCACTTAAAAAACAAAGTAATTAGTAGGATTAGTCACTACTAACCAGACCTGACTTCAATACACTCACAAGAGCCATGGAAGCGCCCTGCAAAGGACTGAGCAGGATGAGCTGGGGTAGGCAGTAAAAGTGTCCGTACTGCTGCCTAGCCAGAGCATAAGAAGCGTCACGAGAGATTATCACCTCTTTCTGCCGACCTCGGCTTGCATCTGGGGCAGATGCAGCTGCATTTGCCAAGAAGAGAGCCACGGAGCCGCTTCTGCAGCACACAGGAGCAGGTGCACTGACCCTTCCAGTAATACAGAAAAGTTAGTGTTGTTGCATCCGCATTAGCGTCCGCTAAATCCACCCCAGACACTGTGCTCACTATAGGGCTTTGTTAAGTTTAAAGGGCACTGAATCTTACACCCATAGCACACTCAGGTCTTGGCACTGCAAGCAAGACCATACGTATTTGGAAGTGGGAAGAGACAGAAGAAGAACCAGGAAGCACAACTACTAGAAAGGCTTGTGTAGCAAAACATGCAAGGCACAGTGGTCAGCCACGGAGAGGAATACAAAGTGCTGGGAAAAGGTCACTTTTAATAACAGGGTAGAGGTCGATTACTGATTCATTATCTGAGAAACACATTACCTGGAGAACCAGTGGGCTGGAAACAGGATGGAGAAGTGTTTCAGATAGTTGTGCCAGTCCTTTTGCTGTACTTCTTGAGAAGTTCCAAGAGGTAGAGTTCCGCATCAGAGGTCAGACGCCTGTTTTTGGCAGAGATCTGCATACACACGTCTTCCAGCACATAGCTAGAGGAAAGTGGAATCACCAGCAAAGACAACAAAGGGCAAGGCACAGGCCAGTGTGTGCACAGAGCCTGAAGGTAACGAGAGCCTTGACCAAGAATGGCTTTGTCTTTAAAAATATGGAGTCATCTCATTACATTAGTCACACTCTGAGAACAAGAGGTGCAAGAACGGGGAAAGAGAGAAAGAGGGCAAGAGCTCCCTGTAGCTAAAGATTAGTCAAGTGCTTAGATTATTTCATTTTACATTTAAGTCCACATGTTGGATTCCTTATATTAACTTACATAGCAGTTGAATTAGCATTTAGTTCTTTTATAAAATAAACTTGTATTTATTCTGCCTCTTTCTTGAACTTCCTGATAATATGGCATGAAGTTCTAAAGTGCAGAACTGACAGAAAATAAGTGCACTGACTTTCTGCGAATATGTGGCTTTCTAATTGCAGATTTTTCCTTCTGAAATCAGAGCAAAAAAGAGCAACTGATGACTACAGCTGGATGAATACTGCAATCATTACCCTTGTTATAATGATATATTTCAATAACAACCACAATACTTGATCCCCATGGATGGTTTTATAAGGGCCGTGGATTATGCTGAGAAAATGCTATTCCTAATTTTATTCTTAATGGAGTGTGAAAGTCTTGCTATGTGGTAGAGACTAATTGTCACTTTAAATGTAATTTACATCACTCAAAGAACATGTATGCTTCATAGTATTAATTAAAGGATACCACAAAAGGTTTGGTTGACAAGAAAAGGTGGATTTCTTACTTCAAGCCAAATGAAGCAGTTATCTCACTAGAAAAACTCATATTATCATTTAACAAAAGCACATTTTATCATAGATAGCATGTGGCCATGTGAAAGAGCATGCATGGCCTTCAGAACATTTGGTATCTGCATAATTAAACTAACTAATCAATTGCAAAGCAGTAGTCAAAAGTCAAATCTTAATGAACTGGAAAAATGATACTTCAATTTTCTGTCTCAAATGCCCAAATTAGCATAATAAACACAACATACTTCTAATCAGTGAAAAAAACAGTATTTTTTTTCCTTATTCTTAGATGGTTATTGTGTATTAAAGACATTATTTGCAATGGCTTTGTAAACCACCAGCTAGTTTTGAGTAATTTAATAAAAATAATGTAAATGTGTTATGCAAAACCACAAGTTCTTGTCCCTTTCTGCAGCATTTTTGTTAAAAATACCATTTTCTTCCAAATTTTTTGTGTTACAAAACTTCCATTCCATTTATGCTGAAATGCAGCTATTACATATGCAGTGCATATTTCCCAATGGGTGGGTACCTACTGGGAGAGGATGAGTATTTTCAACAAATCCAGTTACCCCTAGAGAATTGGCTGCGGAGCTGACTGGTGGAGGTCAGAAGTGACTTTTCATTCACTTTGCCTCCACTCTTAATGTGTGGAGAGGGATTTGATTGAGATCAGCACAGTGGTAAACCTAACGATCAATGTTATTCTCCATGCTACAGTCATGTACATCAGTAGTCAAGATCCAAGTCCCGTCCTGCATGGCTCTACTGGCATGCAAGTCCCAGCCTTCAAAGGGCTGACTGCAACAAATGATGGAAATTGATTTTCACCCTTATTTTACTTATCAGAAAATGAGACATATCCATTAAACATCGTTCACTAAGATATAATGGAGGTCAGGGATATCATGAGAATCTGATAGGCTTCCTGAGTCCTGCTGCCTTGCCTGAAGTTGCGAAAGCATGGGAAGCAAAATTTGGCCCAAAGGAAAACTGTGACCCCGAATCAAGGAACTTCAGTCTAGACATTGGTAAGTCCTCATTTCATGTGTAATTTGCAGCAAACGGCCATTTTTTCTGAAGTCATTCAGCCAGCTCATCAGCATACTCTATTACCTATATCTATCAAATGTGCTTTAACTCAGTCAAGAGAAGGTATTACCTAATGGAAGGGCGGTGGGGAAGGATCCTAACCCAGTTTGTTGGGATGGATTCATAAAGGATCGTCCTCCTGTCCACGAACATGTGAAACGGTGAATATTACCATTAGTTCTCAACAATAAACCTAATCTGTATTGCACCGGTGCCCTACCTCATTTTAGCACTGCAAAATAGCCAAAGCTTTAGAGAATAGATCAGCCATCTGCGCCTGCAGGTGTTTACAATACAGAATAAATTAAGAAGTGACAGGGCATTGAGAAGGTTACAGTTGAATAATTACCATGGAAAACTCAAAATCTTATGCACCATTTCAACTACTGAAGTTGGAGTATCTTTCTCTGTCCTTTTAAAATCAGTTTCCACTCGTTTAGTTTGCCCTTCTGTCTGAAGGACATCTCCCTTCTTCAAATACAGAACGCTAACAGAAATTAAGCTATGTCAATACTTGTGCTAACGAGGGGTTTTTTTCTTTTTGATTTAATTGATGCAAGAAATTCAGTTACCAGAGTTGAGCACAAAGACCTCTGCTTGCCTATTTCCATCTATGACAGCCTGTTCTGTGGGAACATCTTCTGGCTCTAGCTTTCTTTCCTCTCTGAAAATCTCTAGAAGTGTTCAGTTCAGACACGGTGAAAAGAAATACGTGGAAACACATGGGATCAGGGACGTTCCCAAGCCCTTCTTCCTGAATGTGACCCTATTCCATGGAAGACATCGGCATTTCGCATCGAATTCTCTGAGATGAAGGTCAGCCTCAAGTTTACTTACGCATTATACCTCTTCAACAGGGAAGCTGCAGATGTATGGTAGTAACAGGAACACAAAGACCTTAGATCTCATTAGAAAACAATTTTTAAAAATCCCCAAATTAATAAAACATCACTATATTAGCACTGAAACACAAGAAATGATTCAATTGATGAAATGCTTCTGATTTTGACAACAGGAAATTTTTTTAATACTTTGCTTCTAAGTATCATATATGATAAATTCTTAATATGTACAATGAGAAATGTTCACAGCATTTTATTATAGAAAATTTTGGGGTTTTTTAGGGCAAGGGAATGGTTTCACCTTTTCTAAAACTGTTTACAATTTAAAAAGAAAAAGAAAATAAGTAAAAAAAAAGAGGTAAAACATTTTAATAGGGAGATAACCATCAGAAACTTTTGCATAACATCTACTATATTGAGCACTCTGCCTAGCCATAGCAGCAGCGGATTTAAGGATCTTTAGAGGCAAGCCATGCACAAGACTAAAGAAATTAGTAATTAAGCATTCTGGTATCTTCCTTGTGTGGTACAAGCTTTTTTTTTATATTCACAGAAGACTGTGAACACACATGGTCACAAATAGCTCAGATGCAAATCCATCTTTCAAGAGTTTTGGTCTAAATAACAGTGCCTGCTCCCCAAAGTAATTTTCTCTCTTTAACTGTCTGGAGAGAGACAGAGCACGCTCCTCGCGCTGCTCGCCCTCGAAAGGCGCAACGCGGGTGAGCTGGCAGCAGTGTGTTATTATTGCATAGGCTGAGCAGCAGTCATGCACTCAGAAAAAGGATTTCCAGAAGTGTAGAAGGGGAGTTACATCTCCCGCCAGGTGTAGTTTGGCCCAGGGCAGCAAGTGCATCTCTCCATGGCATCACGCCATGAGACTATTCAGGGCCAAAAATTCAGAAATTTTTCTAGGAGGTAAATAAAAGCCCTTGGGCTTTTAATTTTATAAATTGGTAGTGGTGCAATGAAGAGAAGCCTGATATCTGTCACCTGCGGAAGAGAGAAAGGTCTGTAGGGTCACATGTGCTTTTGCAGAGATGCAGGCTCATCCCCTGGGTTTGAGGCACCGATTTTGGAGCCACAGGGTCTCCCAGCTCCCTACACCTTCATCCCAGACTCATTAAGTCCATATTTTGGTCAGGCAAAAAAGAGACAGATTTCTATAGCACTTAAAAAACAAAGCAATTAGTAGGATTCTGACTAGGATAGGGATTGTGGCTAAAACAGAAGATTTGGCTGGGTTAGTAACACAAGATCCATAAGCAGCAAACTGGGTTACCTTCCAGTTCAGCTGGCAAACCAGAAAAGAAAAATACTTAGAATTAAATATATAGCAGTACAAAAAATAACAGCAAACCTGGACATGGGTTATCTCTGTAAAGCAGATGTTATTAATATGTCATATACTGGCTGGTCTGCAGAGGAACTAATAAAATGATTTACAGCTATAATTATTCATATTTTATTATATGGAATGAACTATACTGAGATGCAAATCTAGTAAACCCCGCTGAATATTCCTAATAAAGGAATTTAATCTTGACCTTGAGCAAGACTGATGTGGGGGGGTTGGCATACAAAATGATACTTTTTAACATGATTTTACACACTCCTACCCAAAAAGGAAGCAGTTAGTTACAGTAGAGGTTACTGAATCCAGTAGCCCAGTAGACATGTGGCTTTGTGTCCCTAGGTTCGTCCAGTAGCAAGGCCGAGTGCATGCTCCCAGTTGGCACACATGTATACAATCAACATTTTTTTTTTTTTCTGTTAATTAGCAACATTGATTTATTTGGTTGAGTGTTGCAGTTTTTGGAGGACAACTACCATGGAGGAGAATCCAAAAAACATGTGTCAACCAGCAGACTTCATCATCGATTTTTGGGTTTGGTATTTTAACATGGAGTTTAGGCAGTCTGACATTTAGGATGTAAAACAGGTATCAGACGGAAGTGCTAGAAAAGAAAAAATATTTCTAATATATGTCTTCTGTTCTTAGGTTTTGAAGTGAAACTTCATTTTATGGTCAAATCCAAGCAGAGTACATCAGTTGCTCATTTTATTATAGCTCCTAAGCAAGCATTGAACTTGGGGCAGCTTCACTTTTTTGATGTTTCCTACCTAACCTGATAATCTGGACCTTACGCTAAGAGCAATCTCTACAGTGAGCAGCAAAAGCCACCTTCTTCTTCCCTTAAATCTTCATCGGTCAACAGGCATGAAAACAGCCACAGTCAATGGCAGAAAAAAAAAATGACTAAAGACATACAGAGACAAGTTTTCTTTCACTTGCCCAACTGCCAGGCCAAGAGACCTAGAGACCATTTTAATATGTTTGAATCAAACCTACTTGAGCAGTCAGATCAATTATTGAGCATTTGTAGGGTTATCTAATTAAAATGTTAGCAGGCAAATTGGACAGCATAGAATTACTCTACAGAAAATTGCATAAGGCAATTTTTTTCCCAGTGTAATAAACCTCCTTCTCAAAAGGCAGATTGTCTTTTCATTCCATTTTCATTTTTTAAAAAGCTTTTGGTGTCCGTCTTCGAAAACTGAAAAACAAATTTTCTCAATTTCTTTTCCTCCTTCCTGCAGCATGTAGTTTTCACTAAAAATAGAGCAGGGGGAAGGAGAAAGGTAGCGTGAGAAGTGAGAAACCTCACTTTTAAACTATTTTTATAGTTGCACAAAAAGTTAGGGAACTAAGACAGTATAGGATATTGCAGCAGAAACTGGAACTCATGACAGGTGAGGTGTGATAAAAGTAAATAAATGGGAAGAAAGTTTTCTTGTAGTGAGTGCAGAAACAACCACAACAACAGCCCGGCACAAAGCCATAAAACATTTCCAACGAGCACCCGCATCAGCACGCCGAAACCACAAAAACGAGGCAGGCAGGTCTCGATAAAAACACTCAAATTCAACACTTGAGGCCAAAGTAGAGCCTCTGGTGTCAGATGTGACAGACTGGCTGGCACCCGGGTGGATCTCACCATCTTTGACATACGTGCTGGAGAATATGTGTGAAAATTAACTCTGTCGTCACATTTAATTATACCGAAGTGCTCTTGCCCTCTGCAGAGTGGTGCTGGATAAGAAGGCTCAAATATTTGCTGCCAGTATTTTGCATGTAATTTTAACAATTAACCTGTTGTTTCGCAGTTACTGAAAAATATTAATTGGGGCAACGAAGATTTGCAGCAGCATTTCGGTGTTTTTTAAGTCAGCCTGCCGTTATTTTAGCAGTGTGAAAACAAAGCTCACCCAGACAAGAGGGTTAAATGGAAATGATCATTTATGTTTGCTGCACAAAGGTCTGCGCTTCATGTGAAAAACAAACTACAGATTTTCACGTTTACTGCCTTGTCGCTATGAATTGGGAGACACGAATATCTCTGCATGAGCAAGTTTTCATATTCTCTCTCATACGCTGGTAATTTCGCCTGCCTGCTTCATCATCGCTTTAGCTTGTCTAACTCATCTCAGATCAATGGGAGCTTGAAATTATCTCAAGGTACATTACGAAATCCATAATAGGGGTGTGAAGAAGATGCACTGAGGAATGGGGTATGGGGACAAAGCTTTTGTTACACCGTGGCATGGCACAATCTACTCTAAATTGCACTGTCACACATAGCAAATAAAGCAAACAAGAAACAGTATTTTTGTGCTTCCTGCCACTTGGGAATTTTTACATTTCACATGTTTTACTGCAGCAGAAAACATACAGGCATTCCTAATCAGGCTTTGTGTCTGAAATATAACTGGCGTTTGCTGGTTTTCACTAGTTTTACCCTAATTAAAGCATTAAATTGCAGAATCATGCATTCACGTATATTCAGACCTCAGAGGGTAGACGTGTTAGCTTTATTCATATCACATACCAACTGGCTTCTTATTTGGAAACAGTCTCATTCAGTGCGATGCTGTCCAGCAGGAATAAAGATATTGGAATTTTGCACTTAGTCACTTAGCACCTGAATCAAAGATCTGTGGGTTTGCTATTGACTCCTGGGGTTAACAGAGCACTAGAGTGAAACGTAAGAAACCTGATGTCTATTCTCTGATCTGCCGTCGTCCAGGTGGTCACATCGGTCTCATCCTCTCTGCTCCCTGAATACTAAGGAGAAATGAAATATTATTTACCACCATAACTACTATAAATGCAAGAGAAAGTGGTACACTATGCACATAATTACTGTCTTGCAGTTCTAAGGCACTGTTTTTTCCCAGATAGGAGAGGAATAAAAGTGTATATTCTTGCAAGAGATCAAAACCAGAGAGGACAGAACTATGGCAGAAAAAGAAATGCACACAAATAATTGGACTTAGCAGAAATGTGATATCTCAGACAAACAGATACAGGAAGCACTTTGTGAAAAATAAATGAAATGGAGACACAAAAAGAAACAAACATAAATAAAAAAACCAAACATAAATAAAAAACATGGCATCAATCTAACAAGCTTAGACTTACCTAAGCTTATATGTATTGACTTTAATGAGACTGCTCTGCCTGCCCTATACATTTAGAACTGCAGGACTGGTACCAGTATTTTTCTGATCATAACCTTGTAGATCCACACTGAAGTTAAAATATCCCCATAGGCACCAGATGATTTGGTTACTAGGTTCAGTGTCTACCTGTAGTTTGGACATCTTTGGGTTGCTTTGAGGCTGTTTTGAGCACAGTAATTTCATCCTGTGCTATCATAGCACCAGAACAGTACATAATGAAAATGAACTCAGATCTCCAAAACTTTTAAAACTTCTGTGGAAGACAATACAAAGTAAGAAGAGACACAGCTTAGCAAACAACTGCATAGCAACAATAGGTAGTTTGGTTTATGGAAAAAAAAATCATTGATAATACAGGCCTATTTATAGAACTTTATAAGGCAGAAAAATTAAAAACAAGCTTTTAAAATACTTTTGTAAAGAAAGTACAGGTTTCTGTTTCCTTCTGATTCTGGGAAGAATAAAAGTCTGTAAACGGCATCAGCCTCTAGACAGTGGAGCTTGGAGATTTTTTTTCTTTAGGTAAAAAGTGAAAGCCAAAAGGTATTGAAGTGATCTATAAAAGGGGATGGGCTCATTCATTCTTCACACAGAACACCGTGAAAGATCCAGCAACCATTCAGGTGGATTCCTCCACTTCTGCAGACCTGTGGTACCTGCTGTCCATGCTTTGGGAAAACATTTATTACACTCTGGCTTTCCATAACATCGTTAAGTTAATCTCTTCAACACACTGAGGTTGCTCAAATGTCAGTGATGTAGTCTATGAAATGGCCCTGGAATACAAACAAGTCAAACTCTTCCCTTGGCATTGTTTCCTCCCTTTATCAGAAAGAAGAACCTGGATTCATCCTGGCTTCATAGTCATCCTTAGCAGCAAGGTGACTCACCACAGCAAATGTACATGACTATTAATGCAGTCCCAAACATGTGGTGCTCCTTTGGGTATATGTCAACTTTGTCTCTGTGTATAAATGTAATTTCCAAAGTGCTAAAGTAAGCTTTATGCCAAAATCGGAGTTCCTCAGTCCCCTCTTACTGCTATAACCAATCAAAGAGAAAAATACTGCCATGAAGGCACTCCCTCCCCCTCCCAACCAAACACGCCATCCTTTTTTTCTGTGAACGTCTCAACAGATCCCCAATTAACCAACAGCCTCCTTGGGGAGCTCATGTAAGCTCCTATCCCCAGCTACCTTCTTCCTCATAATTTTTTGAAGCTATTTAGATGTCTTCCTGCTGTCTCTCCTTATCTATTTGACTCCGGTATACCTTTCATCCTCAAAATCTAGCTGCAGTATCAGTGGCACTCTCTGGCCCACCAGCTCCTGGGTTTGTCATTCGTTAAACTCCCTACAGATATGTTTGCAGCAAAGGGGTTTTGCTAAGTTTCGGCTGTCTTGCTGCTTGATGAGAGCACCGTCTGGTCTGGCACAGACTACTTGCAGTCTCCGTCAAACAAATGACGGATTCTGCTTTTACACAGAAATATTCTCCAGCACAGCAGTGTTCATGGTAACAACCTCATAATGTTCGGAGGCAGATGCTCTAAATTAGCTGGGCTCTACAAATGGGAACAGCCATGAGGTAGGGGGAATGGAAAGGGGATAAGAAAAACTGAAACATTTTGCCAAAGGTCACATTTCAAACAATTTAATTTAACTTAATTTTAAAAGGCTTCTTGCCACAAGACTCCACAAGATCCACAAGACTCTCTTTTATTTTTCTCTCTTTTTTCTTTTTTTTTTTTCCTTTTTTTTAGCATAGCATGAAAATGGAAACATCAACAAATAGGCACTTTGACTTGTCATTTTAGCTCTTCTCCCTTTCTCTTTCTTTTCACTGAGAAAAAGACAAAAGAAAACTCTGGAAATGTGGCAGGTCCTTTGACTTCAGCCCTGAGAACTGCTAAGACTGTTTAAACTCTATAAGCATTTAGTATGTTTAGTTCTTTTGCACAACAACAGAAAGCACCACTTCTTTCAAGCCATTTAAGTACTGGTATAATTTCACTGACAATAAAGTCTTTGTATCTCCACAATTTGCTGCCGAAGGACTTAAGGGGACAGAAGGATTTAACATGCCTAAATTTCATCACAGGAGGCATTGCCACAAGCAATAAGCACTACACTGAGTTTTTAAACAGGTCTGTGAACAAACGCTATGCACAACTGAGGCAAAGACACCTAAGAAGTGCTTTCTGCTCTTAATACGGAAAAAGAAAGGCTGCACAGCAAAGTAAATAACCTCAACTCCTAACTTATTTTGCTCCATCTTTTTGAAATATTCCACTTAGATTTCTATCCTTTTCCAGTTTGTATGTACTGTATCATTAACTGAGATGCCTAAAGAAAAGTTCAGTCTAGCCAAAAATTAAACATTATTACCTAGGAAAGACAACAAAAGTGACTTTTCAACAATTTCAAAACTTTTTATTAAGTTCTTCAATAAAAGATTAATTGAAATCAATCCTCCAAGAAATTTGGTTTTGCTGAAACGGTTTCCTGATCAAAAAGAAATCTGAATGAATGACATCTGATTAAAAAAATTCCATCCAGTTCTAATTAGTATGTTCCCAGTAAAGTGTAACAGACTTCGTGTAGTACTAGTGTAAAGGAACAGGCACAAAGTCAGTGTACTTTTAGCTAGTGTGAACGCAGCCTTTTGAGAAAGCAGCCATCACATAGATATGAAACTGGGAAAAATAGCGTGTCTCTAAAATGAAAGACGGATGCTAGAGAGGAATCTGGATGAAAGGAAATAGAGAATATGCATCATGCATGTTAAAAAAATGGTATCATTGCTTGATAGTAGGATAGATGCCCTGGTACGAAGAGGCAGTTAGCTTTCACTTCCTAAGCATGGGATGTTATTTACTCCTAAGACTGTCTAGTTTATAAGAAATAGGAAGAACTAACCTCAACTGCATTGAAACTCATAAAATAAAACACCTCTCCACTTTCAGCAAGTGTTAGCACACTAAAGCATCATATAATCTTTATGAAAAAAAATGTTTTCAAATATTACAATAGACAGCTCTGTTTTCTTGCCATGTTTAGCATGTTTTATCCACACCTTTCAACTGCTAGGTAGAGCTGAAATTTGCCAGGTAAAACCCTTTAGTTTACACAATATGCAGTTAATGGAAACCAAAGCAGTTGCAAGTGAACTTAGTGTGACTATTGGAGACCACCCCATGAAGCAAACTGCCAATGACTGTCAGATATATTCCAGCTGGTTTGGGCCCTGTATGTCTTTCTGTGTGATATATTAGTCATTTGTTACTCGTTACTTCCTTTAAGGATCGGTCTTAAAAGCTAGTCAACACCATCCAATTTTGGCTGTGCTCACAATTTTATTTCACCTGAACAGATTAAAAAAATATTAGGATTTTAATTTAAAAACTGTAAAGGCTTTCTCTCACGTAAAAATACTTCGGAAAGCCTCACTGAGAACTGAAAATCAATAGTGTTTTTCTTTTTCCTGGAAATGATTATTTCACAGCAAAACTCTGGTGCTAGAGAATACAGCTGTGGGAAATGCATGCACATCTATCACGTGGATTCATGAGGGCATTGTCTTTGGCTCCCATTTACACAGCATTAAATTCTGCTGTGTTGACTTTGAGTTTGACATGCTACTAAATCTTAAGTCCCCAAGCAGAACCCTCTCAAAATCATGGTGTTTCACTAGCTGTCTCAGACCACCAGTGTCACCTTCATTTGAAATTATCTTGTCCCAAGTGTGCTTAAAACATTCTCATACTTTTTGATGAGCTTGGGCCATGTTCCAAGGCTATCGCAAAGCCAAAGCCCCTGCAAGTGAATTTTTTTTCTTGTTGCTGTCATAAGCACCCTTTACAGGTCTGTTCAATCCCAAAGTAGGTCTGCTATTATGCAAAAGCAATTTAACATGATATGAGTTATGACTGAGAGGATCCATGCAGGTGTTCATGGATTTTAATTAATGCATTTGCTTCACACCTTTAATTAATTTGTGACAACATTCTCAAGTGTCACCGATGCAAAGAAAGACAACTTGGCTGTCCTAGGCTCAGCAGAAAGCTCTGCGCCATGAACAGCACATATAAAGTATTATAGGCCTTCTGATGCAGATGAGTCTGTAGTAAGTACTAAGTACTCAGACCAGGATGGTGTCTGGGAGCAAGAGTGACTGCACAGCTTTCTGTAGTGTAAAAATAAATACATAAATAATTATGCACAGGTCAAATTAGTAAGACCGTTACAAAACAATGGCACTTAAATGTTACCTAAAACCAGGAATGAATCCTGCAATGTTAATGAATGAATCATCTCTGCTAGATCTCTACAAGTTCATCTATTGAATTATACTATTTGAGTAATATGTGAGAGATTTTTTTTTTTAATCAACAGGCTTATTTTACAGATTCTGCATCAAAACATTTTTAATCTATTCAGTTCAGTCTACCAGTAAACTCAGTAAACTTTCTTAGCTGTGTGTCAGCATTTGTCTACATCGCACAAATATGTGATTTGCTGATACGGCAAATCGGAAGCTGCTTAATTGCATCAAATTTCTCACTGAAAAGGCTTTTTAACTACCCTCAAATATCATCGAGGCTGAGACTAAGTACATGTTTGAATATTTTCTTCAGTTCTCTGGTGACAAAACTGCTGATGTGGTTGTTCTTACATCTATGATTGATCCAAAAAAAAGAAAGAAAAAAAAAGAAAAAAAAGAAAAGGCAAAATTTTAATCCTAATGCAAACACACAGATGAGAGATGCTCCAAAGAAGGCAATTTTGTACAGAACTGATTTTCATAAAGATTTTCAAGCATTTCATCTTTCATCGGTGTTTGCTCCTAAACATCAGACACTAAAGTAAATTGAGGTCTCTCTAACTCATATAATTTGACATTATTTTGGTGGCTTTTGACCATCTTTTACCTTGTAATTTGTTCTCAGCAGTAAATATTTGATGAACAGTTGATCACTTTAAAATATTTTTTGTCTGTGGGATATCAAACTTGTCTTGCTTATTAATTTGCCATGGTACCTTATGCTTGCATGATTTCAGGTGGTTGTGATTATCTTTATTCACAGATCACTTGGTCCATCCTTTTCCTTTTTCAAATATTCTGATGAAAGGTTCTGTTTTGTTGAACACAAAAGAGAACCAAATTTCATACAGAAAAAAACCCCACAGAGGTCGTCAGGCTACAGTCCTCCAAGTGTGTAAAAGAGAAAGTACTTAAAGCAGCTGAACTGATGCAATGTTTCCATTGTTCTTGGCCATGTTGTGCGATACTACTTGCAATTTCTTAGTCTGGGGCTTTGGGAGGATCTCAAAGCAGTCAGACACTCAGCTTCCATCATGGATTTGAGCTGCTGATTCCCTTCAGTTTCTTTTAACTTTGCAGACTTCTTTGGGTGAATAAAGCAAGGCCTAATTAGCACTTTACATTGTTTGTTTCTTCTCTTCTGCCAGCATTTACCACCCCATCACCAGGGCTGATAGCAAGGAAAATTTGCTTGTTTGTGAACCATTCAATCTCATATCCTGTAATCTTGGTGCAAAACCTCATTTCAAGATGGAAAGCAGAACTTTGAGCTGGAACGCTGAAGACACTAGCTATTATCCTCTTTGCCAACTCTACTACCCCTTAAATGTCCTAGGCAACATTTACCAGTGTCCTCTGTTACTCTGACATTTGATTTGCCTATAACGCCACAACTTTGAAACAGCAAATCTAATCAATTCCAAAATCCTGTAGATATAAGTGGGATCAAGTGTTTTGACTTTGTCACAGTTCTGAATACCTAAGTCATCATCCACAAAAGCAGAGTTTTCAATCTGTCTTGCACTGCCACGACATCTTCTCCCATCTTCTGCTGGAACTCAGTATAACCCATTTTATTTGCTATGCCAACAGGTAGTTGAGCTTCTGCTAGAAATAAGAACTCTACTTGACATAGAACTCATAAAAAGACATTCAGAAAGGCAGGGTTGAGTTCAGGATGGTGTAGTTGGGACTGGAGAAATGATAGCAGAGATGAGAGTCCAAAGGGAGATGGGATGAAGGACATGGGAACTTCATAAGCCAAGTCTCCATAGTGGCTAGAGAGGAAGTAGACCCAGGGATGGAGAATGGAGAAGAGCAAGCTGAGAGCCAAGCTGAACCTATAATTATATTATGGACTTGGATTAATGGTGATGAATCAACTGGGACACAGAATTAGAGATGAAAGTAGAGAGTCAAAGAATGAAGATGAAAATCGAGACGGATGAAGATAATGGGGGGTAACATGTCACAACAGAAGTAGGTGAATAATCAAATAGAGACAGTGGCCAGGAGGGGGTGGAAGCAATGCAGGACTGGAAAAGAAACTACTGGAGAATATTAAGCTGCTAGTGTGAGATAAGGAGTGGGAGATCTGAAGGGAGTATTCAAGATGGAGGAAAATGAGACATACAGAGTTTAGGAGACAAAATAAAGGAAGAGAGGAGTCCTGGAAAACTTATTGTGTCATTCCCATTCTTCCACTACTCTTAGCCCACCAAAAAACCCTCAGTGAACACACGTTTATGTGATAATTTTAGCCTAATATTCAGCTTGTAACATCACCAAGCAGGTTTAGGCTAACTCTATTCTTTTTTTCATGTTCTTCAACATATTTTTATTTGTTTTTCTTTTTCTTTTTTCTTTTTTTTTTTCCATTTACAGTTTTTTCTCCTTTTCTTTGACCCAAAGACAAGAAATTGTTACAGTCCATCAGTATCCAGCAATCCAAACTCAAGCTGGAGCCGCAAAGCGTGATTATGCACGTAAGTCACATGGTGGTTGTTGTTCTGTTCCCTTCATGGCTGAATGTAACTTATAATTAGTAATTGAAGCAGCCACCAGGGCTTTGAATCTCAGTGGAAAAGATAGCAGAGAAGCAGGCTTGTTCTGATTTATTCTCTCTGGGAAAATCTGTTAGCTAAGGCTCATCACACATTCTCTCCATTATTAGCCTTTCTAGCACAAGCTAGCAAGCAAAGCGTTGGTGGGGGGGCCTATGTCACATAGCTTCTTAGGAGGGGAGGGAGAAAAGATGCACAGCAGAATATTTGACTGTTTTCACATCTAAAGGTGGAGAGGGAGAGGCTGATGCAGGTTTTACTAAAAACCTTCAGATTCTCGGGGGATATATGAATTTGCATGCTCCTGCACACTCCTCCAACATCATGATGGCTGGCACCGTTCCGCATTGGAATAGGTGCAAAAGAGCACCATTGCTG
Organism: Gymnogyps californianus; assembly: GCF_018139145.2. Lineage (NCBI taxonomy): Eukaryota > Metazoa > Chordata > Aves > Accipitriformes > Cathartidae > Gymnogyps > Gymnogyps californianus. The sequence continues at coordinate 2,391,123 of NC_059478.1, forward strand.
GGGAGATCATTTGCTTTAAAGATGGAAAATTTCTCTTATGGCTTTGAGCAGGAACTGATCGCTTCCTTCATCTAAATATTAGTCTTACCCTGCAGAGACAATTATGGGCACGTTCACAACTTGTTCCTTAGCTCCTTGCCCACAGAAGTTGCACATATGCATAGCCCTTATGCAAACTAAAAAATGAATCTCCTTTCTTCTCTGCAGATACATGAGAGAGACCTAATCTGCTTTCTAATAGCAGTAACAGTGATTTACTATGTCATAAAACAAGGAAAAATGAAAATGTAACCTGCATCCCACTGGTTCAGTTGTCTGTGACCCAAAATCCATTTTGGTTGTGGACACAGTGGGATTTTAAGCTGTGCAAATATATCTGAATTAATAGCACACAAGATAAGAAAAATAAAAACATAGAAAAGAAATATTTCAGATGGTAGTACTGAGCAACTCAAGAGAAAAATACAGCTATTTAAAAGTTTTTAAACCTTTTTTAAAAGATTTTAAACCCTAAGGAAAAAAATAAAAGCAAAGAATAAGAAGACAGCAACTCAGGCATTGGCTCATTCTGAAGGGCAACAGAGACCAACATTTCCCCATCCTGAGGGTAATGAACATATTAACACTCAAGCTAATTACGCGGCATCTATATACTATGTGTATTAGCCCATGTGTAAAGCCGAGTACTCATGGATTATGTATATTGTGAATACCCCCCCAGCAGAGTCTCTCTGCGCACCCGACAAGATGCCCAGGAAAAAGTGGCTTAGTAGAGGGAGAGTCACAAGGTTTCCCTTTGTATCACAGGAGATGGAGTGACTTTTCACCCACTGAACAACTGAAAGAGCACTTGCTTTATCATAGGGGCGGCTGGAAAAAACAATGTGCCCCAATATTTTTGTTGCATGTTGTCATTGAAGTAGAGAAGAGGACCTTGGGGGACAAGCAAATATATCCTTTTAATTAACATCTAACAGTTCTTGACACCTGAACTTCTGCTAAGCTTCTCTTCTGCCAGACCCAATATATGAAGGACGTCTGTGCATCACTGTGTCAACACACAGGAACTGAGAATTACTTCCATGTTCGGGACAGAACATCTTTCCCCCATTTTCTTGTGGAGAAAGTACAGCATTTTGTTTTTAAATACTAAAATCAATAAGACAGAGGACCAGGTTTTCAGCTCGTGAAAACCGGCAATGATTTCCATGGAAGTGAGAATTTTCTTTGTAGCTAGAACAATTGAAAAGTTACATATAGAACAAATCAATCACTGATTTAAAAATATGTATGCACCACTATTCTCCTTTGTGGTGAGGAATTCAGCAAAAATACTAAACCATTTTAAAAATAATATGTAAATGTAACCTTGAGATTATGGGGAAAAACCCACACAGAGTAGTAGAAAGGTTGAGGAAGGTTTAATTATATGTTCTCAGAAAGGTATAACATTAGCATTGTCCCACCTTATATTGTTCTACTTGTATCATTAGCTTTTATTAGCACACTAGATTCATCACATACTGGTTTATGACACGCTGTAATGTAAATCAATGCAGTACCTCCCAAATGACTAATATAAGCTAGCTAGCTCAACTATAAAAGAAAGACTTGACAGATGGGAAGCCAACAGAAAACTGCAGAAGGCTGTTAAACTTATTTTTTACCGTTTTATATCAAAGTATACAGCTGGAAATGAGAGTATTTTTATAGGTTAAATGTCAGTGAAAGAGAACTAGGGAACACTGCGAGTTCCCCATCACCTGGGCCCCCCGAGCTACTCTTGACACAGAGATCACATCACTTTAATAATACTGCTACCCTCAAAACACTAGTTTCCTGTGCATCTTGTTGACCCAGTTATGCTGCTATAAAGCACCCTGATACCCACGTAGTTTATTCCCCAGCGGGAAGAGGATTAAAGCAATGACCCCATGTCCTCTTCTGGAAGCAGCTGATGCCCAGGTGTTTATCACTGCCTCCTCACTCCTGCCCCAACTGGGTCGGTTGCACATGAGTCACCTTACTGCCCCAATGGAGGTGAGGCGATGTCCCCGTGTCTTCTCCTGCTGAGAGGGGCTACAGGCACCCACTGCTTATCACAGCCACTTTGGCAAAGGTCTCTGGCCCTCAGAGCTGCCAGCTCATGGGCTACTGTGTCGTTTCCTTCCCAATTAGTTGGCTTAGCCAAGACATTTTACCTAGCACGGAAAACTCAGAGGTCACTAAACCTCTACGGATCACCTACATACCAAGTCTTATGTGTACCCCTTGCTCAAAATGAGAGCAATGAGAGAGAGACAGACAAGAGGCATAAAACGGCAGAGCTCCAGCACAAGAGGCTCACGCTGGCTTTTCTTCCTCCAAGGGAAGGTGACAACGACTTCTCAGGAAAGGCAATGTTGTATCAGCTGTGATGGGCCAAAGGTGCAAACTCCTTAAAATGGCTTTGCCACCTACAACTGTAGGTGGCAGCCCGAGTTTAACTTAATTACATTAATTGGTTTGACAATCTGAGAGGAAATGGTGGTTAGCAACTTTGGAGCAGAGGGGGATGTTAGCAAGGAAAGCAGTGATAAAATCAAATTCCCTTATGGATAGAGAATTGCAAGTAATTATCTGAGGTGTTGGCTGGCTGTGGGTAGTGCCGCAAAGCTAAATGTCTCTGCTAGGTCCACATTTTATGATTCAACAGAAGTGAGTATTTTGGTTCCCAAACATTCTTGAAGTTATTTTACAGGACTCGGCTTGTTCCAGTGAGAACTGCTTTGCAATAGTGTTCTCCTATCAGCTGTTTTTACTCCCATATTTTTTTCCAAAACGTGATTTCTTTCAGATTTAGGGATTATTTAAACATACTATCCTGAAGAAGTTAAAAGAAAAAAAAGCACCCAAGAGATAACAGTTTAAATTTCACCTGTGATGGGCTTGCTAACAATCCAAATGAGATTCTCAATGGCATTTGTAATAAACAAGCAATTCCTTGATGCTCTTTAAGCCTAGTAAACAGAAATCCAGTTATTCTCCTGGGTAATACTCAAAATGGAGAAGTGGTTCTTGGGACATATTGTCTCTTGCAGTTACCTATCACTAAGTTCTGTTTAGAGACAACGGTTAAATTAGAAATAAATGGATAAACACATTGGTATAACTAATCTAGTTTAAAAGACCAGTTTCCTAAATTGGTACAGTACCCTAATGATTGGACACTTAAATCGTTATAGACCTCATTGAAATGGATTAGCTTTATTTCAGTGAATTACGGGCTCATACTAACCTTAAGGCACAGATATAGTCCATCTTTGAGCAACTAGGCTAGGGAGTTTCTCAAACCGTTTAATCAGCCCAACACAACTCTCTAAGATGGACCAGGCAGCAGAGCACTCAGGCCATTTAAATGTATGTGAGCTTAATAACTAGCACCTAGGAGAAGTAATTAAAGAATAAAGAATATGAAAGCTGTTGAGAAAGTTATCAGGTTGATGAAGAATATGAAACATTTAAAGATGCATTATTTTATCATGGCTGGCTAGAAAATCAGCCAACTTTCTGGAAGCTGTTTTGGTCTCCTCCCATACCTAATTCAGTCCCTGAAATGCTCCACATGCACAGTGAATCAGGAGTCCTGCGGCACCTTGCGTTGTTCTGGTTATGGTGAGCAGTGATTTCATAGGTATTATGCTGCCAGTGATATGCATGACTTCGGTTGCACAGGTTTATTTAAATAAATTGATTTTTTACAGAAAATCTGTTTTCCCACATGCCAGTCATTTAGATCACATACATCTTAATGCTTTTACCATCTCACTTAGTATGTTGCTTTTAAAATACACAGTCAATAGAAAAATAGTGGTTTTTTAAAACAAATCCACTTTATTTCATTAAAATACAGGCATATGCAAGTCTTTCCTCATCAAAGTCATCCAGATTATTGTGTTTCATCAGCCCCACCTGAAATTATAGAGCAAAAAGAAGGATCTACAGCTTTAACTGGCACTGAATAACTGGGATATGAAAATTATCAGCTTAATGGGAGCAGAGACAGCAGATTTTCAGTAAGAACCAGGCAAGGGTTGGTCATGCTGTGTGGAGGCAGCGAGGTTTTAGCTCTCTGAGGTTTCAGCTGGCATGCAGCTACAGAAGACGTCTGAGCCCCAGCTGAAAAATAGCTGGAGACTTACCATGCAATTTAATGAAAACTCAGCAGAAAGTCTCAATTGAATGGAGCCTTTTCCCATGCCACGGTGAAGTCCTCAAATGGGATGGTATTTTTCTGATCAAGAAAATGTTGAGGGCTCAGATCTGTTGGGCTTGTTGGGGGGGGGAGGTGGGGGGGGGCGTGGAGAGAGAGAGAGAAGCTAAATAGAAACAGAAGCCAAAGTGACAAGGAAAAAAAAAAAATTTCAAAAAGAAATAGAATTTAGAACATCTGCTGCTCTCTCTACAGTGAAACAATTATTTAATCTGGGGAGAATCTGAGGTTGGAATATTGTTAAATAGAGCATGGTAAAAACAGATCACCAGCTCCACAAGAATTTTGGGAGGAAAATCTATCCTGAATTGGAAAGAAAAGCAGAAATTGAGATATTTCAGACTTAAAGTTCCCTCAAGTTAGATTGGATCCCCTGAAACATTTAATTTCAACAAACTTTAAAAGATTTTGTTAATATTCTGGTTTATTTTACTTCAAACTTTCCACTAAAAATTAGCTTTACATTTTGAAAGAATTTGGAGATGTGGCCATTTGTCAAACAAATCAAACAAACGTGAACACTAGAACAGGAAATTCATCAAAAGAAGCTCCTTCTTACAGTTTCAGTTTTAAACAAGGTGGCATTTTCTCATAGAAAACCAATGATCAGCTTTAAATGCAAGCAACTTGCCTAAGGCCATATGGCAAGCCCAGAGTGCCTGGTTTGTGTTACGAAAAGGCTCCAACACCCACCTTCGCTCTGTGTAGCATCCAACACGGAAGTCTGCAGCTTCCACGCACTTTATTTTCATGGCACAACGGAGGACAAAAAACAATCTGTACAGTTCAAGAGAGCGCCTGGATGCCTCAGACCTATTAAAACACAGATTATTAAAGCTCAAATGTCTGTTTCACACAGAATCTTTCTCAGAATGAATTAATTTTCATGTAAATGAGGCGCCTAAATGACACGATTCATGTGCATTTTACGACCACTGCTGGCTAAGACTCTGCTTTGTTCTAATAAATCAATGTGAGTGACACACTGACACAAAATATCTTTGTTATCTCCCAATTTGAGGAAAGTAATGCTATCTCCTAGAACTCTAGAAGACAGTCCTTGAAGGGATTACTTAGTCCAAGACAGAGTAAAACATCAGCAGTAGATGCTACTGCAATACATCAAAGTCTTCTTGCACACTAGCTTCCCAAAAAGCACTGAGCTGAGGTCAGGCTCCAACCCCGTCCTAAGATGCTCATAGGCACAGACAGAAGTTACTGACTTTTCACTGTATCATCTGATGGCTTTGCTACCCAACAACACACCGCAGCAGGAATTCCTGTTTTCACATCTCAAGAGGAGTTTCCCACATGCAGAAAAGTATTTCTCACTGCTCAGTCTGACACTGTGGAATACTCATTCCCCAGGATTGCCGTCACCACGAGCATTTCCATCTTTCATTTATATTTTTCATGTTACAAACATGTGGAAGGTTGCTATAATGTATTTCATTCAAAATTCCCACACTAAGCACAAGGAAGGAACAAGGTGAAAGAATGAACTGCAGATGACATCGGCTCCATCACCGCACTGAATACACCTCCAGAAGGTACGTAGCTTCGCAATGACCGACGATATCTAAAACCTGAATACCAGAAAGCAATGTTTACAAATAGCATTTGCAACTATATGGGAAGCAGCTTAAATGCCCAGCTGAGACAATGAGAGGGGACATGTGGAAACCCTAATAAAAGAAAAGTCAGTGGAATGTCTTATTCTTTTCAATAAGCCGATTAAGTTTTCTGGTAAGAAATCTGAAGTCAAGCCTGATGACTTAGAAAGAAAAAACATCACATTCTAGGAGCTTTTATAAACACTGAAACAAAGGTTTTAATTCTATAAGCCTTTTTCTAATTATTGCAAAATTATAACAGAAACAAAGAGAAAAATATCCACAAAAGAAGGAAAACAATGAATGCAATGAGATAATTAAGCGGTTAAGCACCAAGCTGTTTCTGGAACTGGTCAGAAATGCCTCGGAAAACATCATTCTATCAATACAGCTTCCTTTCACACCCTGTCACATTCTGAAATTGTAATTTTCAGTTTCTCGTATTACCTGAGTTTGCATGGACAAGTTTTATTTGGCCGTTGGCTTTGGAAGCATTTGGTAAAATGCATGTGTTTTTTCAGAATATTTTATTAAGGGGAAAAAAACACACAACAACCAACGAACCAAATAAAAAAACCCCAACAAACAACCAATAACAACAAAAAAAAAAAAGACAGAAGAAAAGAGGAGACCATTAAAGGAATGCTTTAATTTTTCATTATTATACTATTTTTTCCACTTTCTATAAACATGCAGTATAAAACATCAAAGGAAACACAAAGCAACTAGACTTATTCACTATGGTTTTATTCAAAGTGAATGCAATTTTAAAAATAGATGGTAAGAAAAGAGGAATTTGACAATTCAAAATTCCATCTTGGAATTAAATTTGGGGGTTTTTTTCAAAGCTATAGAGGTTACAAGTAACAGCCCTGACAATATTATTTCAGAAGCAGGCCACTGCTAAGTGCTAACTTTAACATTATGCAATAAGGGCAGTTATGTGCTGGGCTTCCATGATCCACGTTACTTTTCACAGTTTGGGATCCAAGAGACAAACCGTTATACAGTTCACTGAAATCTAATTTCCACTGTGTTGAATGTCTTCAATGTGCAGGTCCAAGATTAGTATTAAATGAAAATTATATTGTTCAACTAGAGCTTTAGTGATTTCAAATTACTATTCAAAACAGAGTGCATGTTCTTAGATAAATGGTGTTTTTAATTAAACATGTATGTATTAAGTTATTTCCTTAATTATAGTATCTCCATTGCCTCATATTGTTTTACTGTGTATTAAATTCAGTTTCTTACATTATTACACTATTAGATCAAACTGGTAATTGTCAGTTTTTCCTTTCTTCATGCTTATCTAAGCTTGCAGTGGTAAGTCTCGTTTCATTTATCTTTTTCAACAACAACGCAGTAATGAAAGCCTTACGAAGGATCCTCAGGTCTAATCAGGGCTTCCCTCCTACGTCTCAAGCTTGCAGAAACCTGGAGAGCTCCTGTCACGTTCTCAGAGTCCATAGGTAGTCCGATGCGGAAGCAGAAACCAAAATCTCCCGTTCTGGGTCTCCTGGTTTCTGCCCTGTGCAGGGGAGGATGTGGGAACAGAGAAGGGCTGAAAGCCACCGCTGAGCAGGGCATCCCTGGGACCTGGACGCCAGCCTCCAGTTCACTCCAGGCTTTGCAATTTCATGATTATTGCTAAGCTTCCTTTTTTTTTTTTCCCCCCCAAAGTTTTCCCCTCTTTGGGAAACTTTCAGAACTCCAATTTTTCATTCACAAATGAATGAATGACTTCTCCCCCTTTTTTTGTCAAATCACAGGTGTTACATGGAATAGAAAATCTAATCTTTGACCCGCTTCACCTCAGACAGAGCCAAAGCTACAGAAAAAAAATCAGTTTCATCTGGATTAAATATAAAATATTTAAAGGTGTGGGGAAGCTATAGTTTTATTTTGCTGAAAGGTGGTCTGTTGAGATTTGTTGAGTCAGTCATTTAACTTCAGTAATAAATAAGGCAATCATTTCAACATTCATTGAAGTAACTTCAACACTCATATCCAGTGAAACCTCTTTCCCCCTCTCTCCAGTGGGACTCCTTAGAAGCCCTCACAAGCATGAACTGGCTTTTTTCTGTGCAGGAACAGTAAATCCAGCTTGTTGGGAGGTGCTGACCTCGACTTGCACCGCCTAGCATCCTATTACATGATATGTGCAAGGCCCAATGTACAGACTAGCCTGTGTGTAACCCTTATGGCTATAGAAATTGTGTTCCCCCGACCTAGGGAAAGCCCTGGGCCAGCTCACAAGAGATCCTCAGATATGAGGGAGATCTTGGGCTTTCTAGGCACCTTCGGCAAGTTGGTCAGAATGACTGAGGTTTTGTAAACAGACAAAGGAAGAATTACCCTGGTTTTAAAGTCTACTGACCAGTAATTCTGTCATCTTATAGGAGCACAGAAGGCATAACACCATGAGATACTTATCGCTGGTGTGGCTGTTAAGTATAAAAATCAGTGAAGGAACCCAGGGTAGGACAAGCACTCAGCAAAAGGCTGGGCACATGTTAATGCCTGCGGGGAGAAATTCTCCAGATGAGATGCCCTCCTTCCCTTCGCCTAGATAATGACACACTTTGTAACACAGAGCTTGCACGAAGGGGTGTCTCTCAGCTATAATCCTAAGCAACAGATAGTAAACCTGGTATGAACAGTACTGGCAGGTGATAGTTGGAAAAAATAAAATCCATCTGACAATGTGTGCAGACCTGCTGCAAGCTCTCTGGCAGCGGTGTAGGTGCTCCTGCTTGTCAAAGTGGTGCTGGTGGTTACTTCAAAAGCATCTAAATTCCCTGTTGAAGGGGAGAAGGGAAAACTGCACTTAATTATAAGAGTAGAATCTGCTACATCACTGATTGATGGAACTAGAAAAACATTTTTTTGTCATTAATTTACAAATCGCCAAATTAGAGAGAAAAAGTGAGCTATTGCCCTACCTGTTTTGATAATTTCATTCTCATAAATACATGAATTTACTAGAACATTTTCCTTCTTTCTCTTTTTTCTTTTAAGAAAAAAACATGGAAGGGGATGACAGAGAATCTAGAAATATGTTAATGTCTTTCCTTCATCAAACAACCATGAATATACATGACCATACTATATTACTATTTCCAGCTACTTTGATTTATGTTATGGATAACATGTTTATATAAAGCTTATCTCCACAAGAAGCAAAAGAAAAAAAAAAAACCCACAACATCAACAGTGGGGAATCAAATACCACCGAAATTAAACTAATTTCTAAAGTAGGCCAGACAAAAACTGCTAAAGCATCCAGGATTTCTGAGGCACTTTATTATGAAGGGTTTTTTTAACATCAAGATTTGTGAAAACATGATTTATAAAGATACACAGCCAAAAAGTTATTAAGGGTGAGCTCTTCAAACCAGGGTGAAGGTAATTAAGCTGCCCAACCTAGGAAAACTGATCTAACATCCAGTTATTGATATTTATCACTTTTGATTTCATGTCAGTGACTCCCAATCACATACCCAAAAAATTAATTTAATCTAGAGCAAGCTGTTTTCAGCATGACAGAAGTGTAACTGAACAAACTCCGGCTCATAAAGCTTCTGCGATAAATGTTTTTTGATCACCACTGAATTTAAGGTGGTTTTTTTGTTCTGTTTTGTGCAGTGAGACTCAACTGATCCCAGGCAGTTGTTTGTACTTTAGACTTTTGGCAGGTCTACCAAAAGTGCTCCTAGGTCAAACAGTCCAAATGGTCTAAATCTTACAGATACAGATTTTTGGGGTGATTCAGTGCTTACTCCAGTCATCAGTGCAATCTAAAGGACATTCTTCCGCATGGCTCACTGATCCCATAGATAGACAATATCATTAGTGCTATCTAATGAACCTTAATCCTAATGATTAGCATGCACCTAGTGACACCCAAGCATGCAGGCATGAAGTGTATCAGCTGTATTGTATCCATTTTAATGAATTTTCTTCACATTTTCCTAGCCCTTCTCCATTTTAAAATGGACATGAAGTTCTGATACAGCATAGCTAAGCCCATTTCCAGTCTGAAATTTCAAGCCTTCCATACCTGTCTGTTCTATGGCTGATAAATAACTTTGGACAACAGGAATGGTCAGTGCGGTGAGATTATGGCTTGTCACTTCTACACTGACTCAGACACATCCCATTCCATGAGGACCCCTCTGCTGTATGATCACTAGAGTATCTTATTATTGAACAATGTATTTTTAAGACACCTGACTTTGAAAACAAATCCAGCCGTCAGCATGTTCTTGGAAATGGCATAACCTTCTCAGGGACTGAAGTGAAACTGGATCCTGTTTCTTGAAGACAGGTGCAACATTTGCCTTTTTCCACTCATAGGAATCTCCTCCAGTTCCACCACCTCTGCCCCTCCAGGCACATAGATAGGTGCCTTCATCCCCCACAGGAGAAAGCCTCAAGTAACTATCACCTTCCTTTCTTTCTTCATACGTACTCTTGGTTAAGGCTCAGCCAACTCTGATGCCTCTGCTGATGGGACATCATCTTCTTCATCTGTTTCCAACGCCCTATACCTGTAGTCCCTATGCCTGGTCTGTAATTGCAGAAACACAGTGAGAGAAAGGGATTTGTTGTTTTGTGGGAAATGCCAGATTTCCAGTCGCTGCCATCTTGGAAGTTTCTGACCATTGCTCTGTTGAGGGTTGTCCATCCTTCCATGAAATGCTGGTAAGACTCTGGTATGTGCTTCTGTAGGGTGACTGTGAAGATCTTGTCAATCTCCCGTTTGTCCTTGATGGCACATGGTCTGCTCACTTCATTTTGCTGGCAAGCCAGCAGAGCATCCCTCCCAAGCAGACCATCCCTCCCCCAGGTGGGACCACTGCCATCCCCAGCGCTCCCTGTCCCCAGAAACCTGGACAGTGCCATCCTCCCCCAGGGGCTCTGCCGGGGTCAAGGTCTCTGATGTGCCAAAGGCGACAGCTCCAACCAGTGTCAGAGATGACACCTATTCAGGGTCCTTTTGCATTCCTGCTGCTCTTGCCTGTGGGTAGTATAGCTGCTCCCGAGTGCATTGGTACCTGCATGACCAATGGGCAGTTGTATGCAACCGTCTTGGACACCCCTAACCAGGGAACGGCCAAGGAAAGCCAGCTTAGAGCTGACAGAGCAAAAGCCTTCAGGAGCTTTGAGAAGCCAGCCCTCACTGGCAGTGGCACATCCCCAGGAAGGAGCCAACAAAAGGTGAGACCTGAAGAAGCTACCCAAGACCTGGCAAAATTAGCTGTGCTTGCCAATTAAAGTCCTGAATAATACATAACTCCATGAGGATGCCCATCAGCTCTTCAGAGCAAAAAAGGTACTATTTAGTGGTTCTGTAAGCCCTGTAGCAAACAGAAACTTTGCCCTTAAACTGGCATTTAACTGAGGCCTGTGGCTTGTCAAGATTTGTTTATCTACATTGTTGATATACATGTATAATATTAGATTAAATTACAGAAAACAAAATTATTGCTTGCAATTATTCACTGACAGAATCTTCACCAGACAGCTCATAATCATTTTGTGAGGATATCTACCTGTTCTTATTTTTCTGCCAAACCCTAAGTGAATGATGAAATGTAGCTTTTTTCCAATGCAGTATATGCCTTATTTATTCTACTGCTGTTCTGTATATGTGAAATGCACACTGTTCAAAGAATTGCATTGTTGTCATTGGAAATAATGATCTAAATGTATTCCAGGACTTAATCTATAATACCCTGAGTGTTTTATAATGTGCTGGAGGTAGAGCAAAAGATCTTTAAGATATTTTGGAGGAAATATATATTACTATGTCTGTACGGATTTCTTCAGGCAGGTCTTGTTACCAGAATTCTTTCATTTACATTTCTGCTGTATTTATGTTCTCTGTTTTAATGCTACTTTGCCTAGTTTGGATATTAGTAAGTGGAGTAAGAGACATTTTTATGAGCCATACCCAGTGAAACAAAGAAAAGATAAGTTAAAAATTGATATGCAATATTTATTAATATTTCAGTGCACAAAGAACAAAATCTGATTTCCAGAGCCCTCAGAAATGAAACCTTTAGAAATATGGATTCAGTTCTGATGGCCATACAAAGAGCAATTTAAGTTTGATATGATTATGAGGAAGTTTCAGCTCCTCCAAATAAATATACTATGGGTGAGAAACTGAGTAACTTCTTTACTTTTTTTTTTTTTTAAACAATATCTGATTGTTATTCTGGAAATCTCTCTTTATGGGTTTGTAAAAGATAGTGTTAAAGCAGATGAAAATCATGCCAATTCCACAAATTCATTTATTATTAACATGAAATATATTGTGAAGAATAAACTATTGGCTTTAGAAATGCTTCATTATTTTAAGACACCTTTAGAAAGAAGACATGACCCCCTCATGCTTTAGGTACATGCCTTATAAAGCGGTAATAAAGCAAGGTGGCAAAAATATTTGAGGTTTTTTTGTTGGTGGGGGTTTTTTTTCCAGTGCAAAACCAGTTGGTCCATACCAATACTTTTGACTACTCTTTTCTCTGGGAAAAGAGTTGTGAGCCACAGCTGTGGGAGGAAATGTCCCCACCTACACCAATCTGCAAAAACGGTGCTGCTTTCTCCTCCCAAACCTGCCATACGTCTTAACTGGGTCCTATCAATACTCTGGGTATATTCTTCAGTAAAACGGAAAACTGTGAACAACATACACTGTTAGTTCTCTCATAGCATACTTTGCTGACAGCTCTGTAAAATTAAGTATAAATGAATATTAACGTTTGCAGATTCGAAGCATAAATCCTACTTAAATAGATAATATCAGGCCTACCCTTACTGAATAGGCTGGTTCTTTAAAGTTGCTTACTTCCTATAGCAGATATTGTAGAAAGACGAGAGAAGTGTATACAGAAAATTTAAAAAAAAAAGAAGGTAAAAAAAAAGAAAAGAAGGGTAAAAAAAAGGAAAATTTGAGAATACTCCTACCCATCTCTCTCCATGTCGTGCTACTGTCAAACTGTCAAGATGCATGTCCCAGCCTTGCATCTGGGGACCTGCTTACCAATATGAGAAACAGCCACCCGGAGACAGAGCAGAAGTCTATTAAGTCCAATATTATGTGTTTATTGGTAGTTCTTTGGGGAAAGAGCATGAGGAAAAGAGAGGACAGTGATCCTTTCTCCATCATTCCCTCCCAGCTTTTGCCAGTCTGTAGTTCAGGGACTTCCTGAGCAGAAATTTAAACTGCAGCATCACGTTTAACCACCCTCCAAAGACCTTTCTTCCCTGAATTCTAACCCATTTATCCTCACCCTTGCTACGGTGCTGGGTAATGTCAGGATTTTTTCCTTTTCCATTAGTTTGGTATCCACTGAGGAAGAGTCCCTTTCCTTCTTCCATTGCCGCTGGCTCTGGATGCATGTTTAAGATTTTATCAGCTCCAGCACTGAAGGAACTTAGTGAATGAAAACATGCTTTTTTTCACTTTTTTTTTGCGATTATATTAGGGAGAAAGAAAGCGTGCTTGTCTAGCTGACAGAAACTAAGTGGTTATATCTGCTGTAGCCTGCTTCCTTATCTGCTGTTTTCTATTGTTTCCAGAAAAAAACCTTTCTAATGGGGAAGGAACTAGATAAAAAGCACAGAATAGGGACTGGACTAATTCAAAAGGACATTTTTCTCTCCCTGGATGTTAAAGCCATGACCCTGTTTGTGAACAATGATACATGAATGAGATGTATGGGTGTTCAGTATGTCACCACAGCTCAGAGAATATCCATCATCTTTTCAGATAGCCTGAGGGATAAGAGCCACAGACATGCTCTCTGCATGTCTAGTCCTAAAGAGAACAGAAGCTATTGAAACTTCAATTTTCGTATATGAAATCCCTAGCACCATTCCTGAAATCACTCTTTCTTCCCCCGCCGTCTCCCCCAGATGCAGTTTGCTCACATTTGAACTGTTTCTCCTCTCGCGGGGAGCCTTCCCTACCCACCTGTGGTCTGCGGGAAAATAATATAGCCCACCTGGAAAGACTACAGGCTGCAAGCTGGGCAGATTTCAGTGGCTTGTTCATAGCAAGTGGTTCGTGCCTAGTAAAATGAGCACAGGAAAGCTGGAAGAAAAAGAAGCCTGAAATCAGAGTTATATTTGGGGAAGGGAGAGAGAATGGAAATCACTCCACAGGCCTAACAGGTACTCGGTTTTTATCATTATAATCTATTATAGTATATGACATATGATTATTATACTATATGATACATAATAATGACACATATAGTTATTATATTATCATTTATAGTATCTTATACTCATTTTTTATCATTAATCCATTCTAGTGGAGTCTACTGTCAATTTCAGTACTGACCAAAGCTGTGATAGCACAAATTCAGGTTTTTCAGGACAGCCTGTTGACCTCAAATGCTGCCGCCAGTTCGTGTTGCACCATCAACAGCTGTGTGACTTCTTAAATCACAGTGTGTAGACCAACACCTATAGAGCTGGCCAAGGGTCTCTGACGGATCCTGGTCTCTGCAATCAACGCACCCAGATGCCTTTGTGGGCAGGGGACCAAACCTTTCCGTGCCTCGGTCTCCTGCAAAGTGCAGTAATATTCCTTTTCCCCTATGTATTTATTAAGTTCTCGCAATTTGTGAGTACAACCAACTTAACGCAGCTGTTATTAACCAGCGGGTTATGATTGGGATTGGGGAGCGTAATGCACTACAGCGGTGCCAACGTCTAAGATGACAAATGAAAGTTCAGACTTCTGGCACTGACTGCTTACATACAAATTTATTTCCTGAAATGATAATACACAAATAATAGAAACAAAACAAAACAAAGCAAAACAAATGATGGCTCTAACTGACAGTTGCTATTGTACTTCAAAATGAAAGCATACTTCACTAAAGTGATTTTGCTGTGAGACGGCATCTTTCAAAAATAGCTATTGGAAAAGAACTTTCCATTTGAAATAATAATCACATATATACCTGTGACTGAACTGACAATGAAAGAGAAGGCCTTGAGATAGTCATAAACCTAAGATAGATTAATTTGTCTAGATATGATACTGTTTTCCTACACTGCCCTTGCAAGACTGAATTATGCATCAGGTGGTTATATTTCATTTATCAGATTGCCTACCTCTCTCTGCCATCCACGAGCAGCATAACCACAGCAGTACTAGCACAATGGCACATGAGCTTCTCATTGCCTAAATTGCAGTAGATTTTCAGCCTGATAGAAAATACACAATGGATTTTCTTATCATGCCACTCACTGTCCCAAATCTAACAAAGATCTGGTTTCCCACTCATTTCTTACTGCTTTCTCTGTCTTTCTGCTGCAGCTTTGCTCTGGATTTGTCTAGCTTTTTGTCATGCTAAGCAAGAAACAATCACTGCATGAAAAAATTTCTCTATTGCAAATAGCAGGTCAACCATTATTATTATTTTTTTGCTAATATTATTTTCCAGAGATGCCCCTGACTCTTATGAAAATGAGAAACTTGGGCTGCCTGGTTATATATTTCTATTGTTGTCTTCAATGACAGGGATTCTGCTGTGCTATGCATAAAGAAAAGATACCGTCAGTGCCAATGTGCATTTGAATTATCAGATACCCTCGCGGCTCACAAGCCCGTTCAAGGTACAGGGACACAAGTATATGCCGTTTCCTAATGGCAGTGCAGTAGCTAGTGTTTTGAGCTTACATGAAAATAACAGTAGTATTTGTCTTCCCCCACCTCCAAAACCCCCCTCTGTCAACCCAAAAGAGGGTATCACCATAGCAAAGAGTGACACATAGATGCTTTTTTGAAACCACGCATCACTGAGTCCCTCTTCTGCTTTGCTCTGTTGTCCTGCTGCAAACGCAGTCAGCTCGAGCATAGAGAGCCATTAAAACACAAAAGGAAGAAGTAATAGCCAAGTCCCCAGTACGTGGCACAGACTGGGGACTATCACACTGGGATGAGAGGAGGCACGTAAAGGATGGAGAACACCTAAGTGCCAGTTTACTAAAGGTATCGTTCAAAGCATGCTGACATCTTCACTGGGCTTCAGGCTAGGTCCAAATTGCACCGATGAGGCCTGAGCGTAGTGTCGGTACTTACTATTTTTCAACATGCTTCTTTGACAAAGTATCTGAATCCCAACCTGCAACAATGGTATTTTTCTACGTAGTAGTGCCTGTTGAACAAAGAGCATTACCCCAAATTAGATTGCATTTTTGGTGAAGTAGGCTGTAGCAGATCTACATTTTCAATTAAAAAACATTAAAAAATCATAATTAAGTACAGTAAACATATTTAAAGCCGACCACCATCCATACAATAGAACAGCTATCAATGTGAGGATGTTGGCCTTTCTCTTCTGTCTGGATCCCTCCTCTCTGAAGCAGCAATGGGCTGAAGTCAGTGCCAGGAAAACACAGAAACCCTCCAGCAGCATCTGTCTCCTGAAAGAAAGACTTTAGCGACTCCCCTGGAATTACTGTAAGGACAAAATTAACCTGATGCTTTTGGCACACAAAATATATATTATATCCCTTAGGAATAAAAGTCTTCAATGAAGAAAGATTTCAATGAATGTTTGTAGGAATATTTAGATGTTTTCACAATAAATGCAAGGAATTATAAAAAGTACCTTCTCCCTCTTTAGCATTCCCAAATACATAACTGTTTAAAAAAACCCAAAATTGAATATATTCAGAATGAAAAAGTTCACTGTGAGTTCATCTGTGGGATGATAACACATAAAAGTGAGCATCCGTATATTTTGATGCATCTTATTTACACCCAGGGAAAACACTGGGAATGTTCTATACTCCTGCGAAAAAAAATTAAAGGCCCTTACAGTCATGTGGAATTTACAAGAAAACTGGCCAAAACTTTGTACCTGAAATGCAAATTCATTGCAAAAATATGCAACATACTTTTTTAATGATATAAAATATGCAAAAATAATATGGTTGCAAATTGAAAGTAAAGTAAAACACAGATGCGCCATGATTTTCATTCTGGTACCATTACAAGGAGCAAAAGGCTGAAAGACTGCATTTTTATTTTCTATATTCAGTTTGTTCACCTTTTTTTACTATGAATGAGACACCCATTAAAATATTACAAGATTTTTAGTAGGTGATCTAAAATGATTAAAAACAGGATTAAAAAAAAACATTTCCAGTGCTTGTCAGCATCAGTTTTCTTATCAAATTTAATACAAAATAGCTAATGAGGGTAACTCAGCCCCACTAACACTGTTCAAAATGCAAACTTGATTTTCAGAATACTCCCCTCCATATTTAATATGGTGATGATTACAAGAAAAGCTATGCTCCAATATGTTAATTTCATCTCTGTTTTTCTGCTGATGTTACTCTTCATTTGAAGATTACTGTCAACCTCTATTCCACAGGAGATCAAAGTGAGGCATCCAGTTTGTACCAGATGCCATCATACAAAATTACATTTAAGAGATCTCCAATGTAATTAAAAACTCTGTATAAACCGTCTCAAAGAGAAAGACATACTGTACCAATTCTCCACTCTTTAAACAACTTCTGGGAAGGTGACAAAATGTGACTTAAAACTTATGCTAAAAGTGCCATCTTCTTCCTTTGAAGTCCTAATTAATTATCTCACCTGAAAATCACTGCAAACAGGAGACTGTGGGTCTGGTTTTGCATACTGAGATATCTGAGTTCATCATCCGCACTGATTCACAGGAAAACCATGGCAAGCTCTGGTAAGCAATCGGATCTTGAACAAAGAAATGCAGGTATAGAATATGTCCATGGTACTGGATTAATGATTGGGACATATCCTTTCATCAAAGGCTGTCATGTACCATGTAAGCAGCTGAAGTCATGCAACAGGGCTTGCTGCCTGGTCTTACTGCCCTGGCCCCAGAGGGCAGTCCTGATCAGAAGCGGGGCCTTTGTCTCCCACTGCAGTGCTGGGAACGTGTGAATGCCAAAGGCCAGAGGAGAAGAGATATAGATGGACCAACCCATGTTATGTTTCCAAAATCCAGCCCAAAATAGTACCAAGAAGAAACCAGGATGCCAGAGAGAAAAGCCTCTGTTTCAGAACTTAATCTTGTTTAATTTAGCTTGTAATATCATGGGTTTTTTCTATCACTTTATTGTAGTTTTTGAACAAAAATATTGTTGCCTGGTACTAAAGCTCAGAGGTCACGCAGAGAGCAAGAGATATCCCAATACCAGCCAGACCACACCAAGATATGCAAGGTAGCATAGACAAGTCCAGGCCTCAGAGTCCAGCTGTCATCCTTACCTTTCCTCTCCAGAATTGCTCCAAAACTGTCTCCCTTGGGCACCCAGGAAGCCATGAGCAGATGCAGCTAGCCCTGAGACCCCAACAGAAACATACCGGTTTCAAGAGACTTCAACTGTCACCAGCATATCACCACATCCTGGAATAACTGTCAAGAGTTATCTACCGAGGTAAGGTTGTCTCCCACTGACTGCTTTATTAAACAATTCACAAAGGTACTGTATTGACTTAATACCACAAAAGACACTAATTGAAATGCATCCAGCTGATGATGATGCCAAGAATATGACTATAAGCAGCTTCTACTGTTTATAGACTTGAAAAAGATGAAAACATCCGGTCTGGCATGCAAAGGGGCTGCCAAATCCATCCTGGAGAGTAAGTAACGGAGTTGGTATTCATTAACCCTTCTCCATTGGCTTTTTTAACAAAATGAGATATGTCTTGGTCCAACCTACAAGCAAGATTTATTTATTTTTAAATGACAAAGAAATGGAAAATGCAAGGCACTTGGCAAAGTATTGTTTTGAGTACCTTGGCAGCTTGTCATTGATAATGGAATTGTTGTCTGATCTTCAGTCATTTGCAATTTAATTTACCCACAAGATCTACCACTTCTTCTCGCACATATTTCTCCACAATGTGCCTATTTACCTTCCCAAACCAGGAAGAAATACATTAGATGATTTAAAGGGTAGCCCTTAATGCAATTTAAAGTCTTGCAAATTGATTTTCCTTAATGAACTTTATATCCTGACATCCTGTCGTTTTTCCTCTAGTACATTCAATTAGGCTATAATCAGTTATTAAGGGTTAGATAATGGAAACGTGACATCATCCACACAAGGCAGAAATTTTTGCAAGAGATTAATTAAAATCTAATTTTCATGCAAGAATAGACCATCTGAGCCAAAAGGTGCCTATGATAATTGCAAAAAAACATAAGAGAAAAAAAAAAGTCCCAGAAAACCCAAGATGGAGAAAGGAAGAACACCCGGCTTGGGTAGGTGCTGAGATGAGAGAGAACCATAACACGTTCCTCTTGGGGGTATAAGAGAGAGAATCTTTGCACATTCATTTAAGAAATGAACGTGCTGTATTCGTCTAAAACACAGAAGGACAAACATTGTGAATCAAAGCATTTCACTCCATTCCTGTAACAGAGGATGTAAAATACATGTAAATGTATTGTATGTAATGTAAAATACATTTCTTTGTGGATAAAAAGCAAGAGCCATTCATGCTATACTTTCAGATAGACACACACACATTAATAGCAGTAGTAGCAGTACTTAAAGCAGAGAGGCTTTTGTGGTTTTTGTTAATATTAACTTCTGATAGAGAGGAGCTTTGGGCTCAAAATATGTATCTAATCTTAACTGAGAATACAGCTCAGCAATTCTATTTGCCCCATATCAAAGAAGGAAAAATGTTGTTATTCTGCCAAGAAAATTGATCTATTTATCTGATGCAACATTCTCTGTCAGCATTTCTGTACAGCTCTCCCCACTCAATATCACTGCAGGATGTCTGTAGAGGATTCAAATCTTCAGAGGTCAATATGTCAGGTCCAACACAGGGTTTGTTTTTCCTTCCCTCTATTTTTTTAAAAATAGGCATATTCTAACTATTCTTAAAACAAACTGAAATATAATGGTTATATTAACAACTAAGAACTTTGTAGTAACAGTATCCATATTGCTGCAGTAATTTTGGAGACCCTCATATTTCAGAACTAAAAAAACCGCAACTCAATAAAAATAGCCAATGGAGTACATAATAGTTCTTAACATTCATTGCTGCTTTTCAAAACAGCATCTCCAAAGCAAGCCAACCTATGAGCAATTTTTGGGACATTACCTCAAAGAGAGGTGCTAGAGGTTAAAAAAAAAGGTTCAAAGCCTACAAATAGTCCTTGCTCATGTAGCTAATCCTCAACTGGCACACCTTGTGGTTGCCTTACTGGCCTCATCTACTGACTTTATTGGATTTTGTCTCCATTTATGTCCAGGAAAACAAGAGCCAAGCCTGAGGGTCACAATGTTCCACAAAGACCTCCTTGTGGGGTCTGGGATTTGAGTTGGTTCTTTTTTGGTCTTTTGACTCTTTGTTGGCTCTTTTTTGTAGGATTAAAAGTAAAACTCCAGCTTTTGTCCACGTTTTCACTTATTAGATGGCTTTGAATCTGCTGGATAACTCTTTTCCTCAAAACAATTTACAGAAGCTATAGCTTTCATTTGATTTAAAAAATGTGTGCTCAACATTACATTTTTTTCCTTGAACTTTCTAGGCTTTCTTTTTTCCCCAAACGTTCCAAGCATCCCGGTAACCATCTATAACCATAGTCTTAATTAAGAAGAAAAGTGTTTTGGATCATTAGTCTAAGTCTGTTTGGAAAAATTGTTACAAAATTGTAACTGAGGTTTTCAATGACTGTATTTCTTCCCCAGAGATAAGGCAATTAAAGTCATTTCACATAAAATCAACCTTCTCCCCATTGCCTCAGTATAGGTGTGCAGAAGTAAGAACAAATCAATACAAGAATCTATTCACAGGGAAAAAGGAACAAATATATCTTTATAATTACAATATGTAACACATTCCACAGCTGCATGCCTCTTGTGAATAGTTCTGATCTGAATGTAAATACATGCTTTATGCTGAGAATAATTTAAAAGAGGAACCGGGAACACACACGGAACGAGCCAGTGCTTTCTATATGCTTTTAAATATATGAGCCAAGTTATTCATATTTTCTCTACATTCCCGTGATATACTGAAGAGCAGCCTATGTTGTAATGTATGGTGCAATGGAAATATAAAATAAGAACCAGTTAACTGGCCAAGAACCTGCAATCTCTCCTTAAATCCACGCTCTTTATAGGCCTATCAACATAACCTAACACAGTTATTAGCTAGGTGAGACAGAAAGTATATCACATAAGGAAGACCTCTAGATTTAAAATGAGGTTGGTCAAAGTAGTAGAGGCCAAAGACGAAGATTTCATTAGTGATTTCGTTTTTACCCTTACACTGAACTGAACCCATGATTCAGCGCTGGGGCTGCTTGGGGCATGGATAATACTAGGACAAGTCTGAGAAACTTGTTCAGATTTGTTCAATATTCGCTTAGATGCACAAATATTGCTCATATCCATTCCCCCAAAACTGAATTCCCTCAATCCATGGAAACACCAAATGAGCAAAAGCAGTCTTTGCTGTTTCTCTGTTTCCTTGCCTGGGAATTCCACCCTTAGGAGTTTGCTTATCCTCTCCTTCTCAACTGCTCCTAAGCCACACCACCTGGAAGACTCCACTTCCAGAGCAGTTCATGCTTGTCAGCTGGAGGGGACATGCCCTGTGGGCAGCATAGGGCTGTTGGAGGAACAAAGGTGCATGAAATATTCCCAGACCAAGTCCCAGGCCATTCCATTTCATCTGCAGGAAGAAAATAACTAATGAAAAAAATGCAAGGCATTGAACACTTTCAGAGAAATTTCTCTTCTTCATAATTATTTTTTAATTTACTCTCTGCTGGATGAGAACTGAGGCCCTTGTCTCCTAGTCAGCACAAACTTTGCATTTCTTGATCTGCATCTGGGGCTTACTGAAAAATGAGCATGTTGATTACGACTCTCCCCCTCCCCTGCTCAGCCCCAGCTGCTGCTCTCCTCATGCAGTTCCAAAAACTAAATGCAGAACCATTTACTTACTTTATTTTGCTTATGTGAGTTCTCTCATCTCCTTTTTCAGCTCCCTGAATATTGCTGAAAGGAGCGAGCGCTACACTTTTGGTTAAGCGCCCAGCTGCGCCCTAAGGCATGTGCCGGACCATGGGAGAGAGGGACAGCTGGGGCAGCACCACCACGATCTAATGGCTTTAACAAGCGCCAAAGCCTCAATTTTTGTAGTTCTCCACTCGCACCTTTTGCCGAGAGTAATGAAGTTATTAGAATCTGTGAGGGGAGGAAACTGGGGATGGGGAAGTAATGGAAAACAACTGTTTTGTGTGCTCTCGGTGACCCTAATCATTTGCAAAGAAATGCTATGTAGGGTGAGACACACTTAAAGGAGTTGGGGTTCCCAGAGGTATTCTTGATTGCTTTTCACAGCTCTCCCAAGAGGAACTCAGCTGTGTACACCACCTGCCAGGCAAACTACTCCCGTATTTTCCTTTTCAGTCAACACATTGGGATCTGCCCACTCTCCATTCACAAGAAGATGGGTCTTGTGTTCCTGCTTCCTTTCACTTCTGTTCTTGAGCTACGGCCACAGCAAAAACAAGGCAGGGAACCACCTTTCCTGGTCTGTAGGTGACTATTCCACCATGCGAGGCTGACGTACCATCTGGCTGAAATAGGTTGACAAAGAACAGAAGTGGCTCAAAACAAACAAACAAAAATCCAGAATGAAACCTTGTTCTTCCCCTCCCTACCCCATCCTTTCATCTCACCTTATTCTAATAACCTTGAAACTTCGTGAGAGCATCTGGGCCACAAATAAACGTAAATATAGCAGAATACTACTTGATAAAGAAATCTATTTCAAATAACGTTGGGTTTTGCCATGAAAAATGTACTTCTAGGCTGCTAGTGAGAGCAACTCCCCGCTCACAGATGATTCACCTTCAGCAAGAGAGTTTTGCACATCAAATAGCATCAGTCAAGAGGCTTTTTTGTAAGGCAAAACTCACCAACTTGTGATTCACTCTGCAGTAGATTAACTAAAGATGGTGCTTCAATGATGTTATTGCCATTCCCCTCTCTCTACCCCCAGAACACATCAGAAGCCCATAACCTTCAATAAAAAACCTACCTCCACATCAAAAAGTCCTACCTGGTCTCCCATTGATCAGCTTTGCACTTGTGCAGAAGCCTTCTTTTGCTTTTTCAGCGTCATTTCTCCCCGCAAAAAGAAGTTACTTTCTACAGCATTGATCTCTGGTAGATGTTTCTGTTCCAGAGATCCCCATTTTACCCGGTGTTGTTTCAAGACTCGGCAGGATGGCTGATTTTTAATCAGCCTAGCAAGTCACTTGGGTCTCTTACTGCCTAGCAGAGATTTACTTTAGGATTTTCGGTTTTGATGAAAGCACAAGTGGGAAGGAGCAAAGCTTCCGTTCCCTTTGTAATTAATCACAGGTTAAAGTGTTATATGAATTATACAGGCCTCAGGAGAGACATCACTTTTTGAATTTTCAGCAAAGCACACAACTTAAGACATACTTTGCTTTGTGTATTTGGCTAATAGAAGCATTAGTCACTGAGCTGGAGATTTTTTTTTTTCCCCCCAAAGTTTGGAAATAACCTTGATAATCTGTGGAAGATGATTTTCTAACATGAGCTCTACCTTCATAACTTGTAGAAAATGTGGTACTATGTAAGTTTATACATCATGGCAACCTGGTAAGGTACAACAGAAAAATCAAATATAATTGTGTTTTTCAAACCAAGCACTCAGATTTTTTTTTTTGACAGAGGGGTGGGCGGGAGAGTCACTCAGCACATTAATTTGCAGTGAAGCATATGGGTGAGGGTAGCATTACAGCCAACTGCAACTCTTGCAAATTTATCAACAAATATCACCACAGCTTTTAACATCCTTCCCTGCTATGACTCCAGACTCATCTCATTGTTCACACCACAGTAAGAGACAATTGGTTAATACATATCACTATCATAAGCAATACTTCAAAAGGTGTTAAATCTCCCCATATGTGCCAGCTTCACAGATCCTAATGAGATTGTCTTTGGTTTGCTTCTTATGAAGTACTTTTAAATTCAAAGAAAAGTCTACTGAAAAAAAAACTTTGAAAGATAATTTCGCTTAAATAGTAATCCATTTCATTGTAATTAATAGGAACAAAAGAAGAATAATGAATCCAGCCTTAGACTATTCTCTGCTACAGCAGTAAAACCATTGCCTGCGCTGCTGTCGTGCCATGGGTGGTGTTCCCCAGAATGGGATCTGCAGGGAAACAGCTACGTCAATGCCTGAAATCCCTCTAGAGAAGGAAGGAACAACTGTGAGATGGTCAGTGAAGGTTATTTCAGAGGTACATAAAGCAACATATATAATGCCAAAAAGCATCATTTTCGGTAGCTGAATAAAGTTAAAACAATCTATCTATCTTCTGTTGTCTTTGCACGCAGCCAGACAAAACAGCCTTGGCTCTATTTCTCTAGAGTAACAGCAGCAAAACATGTCCCTTTAGGGAATTTAAGGTGCAAAACTATATTCCCAGCAGCTCTGTGGAAAGATATACTCTCTACCCTCTGGCTTCTTAAAAAATGTCAATCAGAATTAAAGTAGAGACTCCATTCTGCCAATTTGTTCTCTTACGTATTCAAGAGCCATTTTAGAATACCTGGTTGCTGGAAAAAAAATTCATCTGATTATGTGACTACAGGTTCAAAGACACGAATGAAAAACTTCTGAGAATAAAAACATTTCGGAAAACTGTTCAGGGAGAGAAAAAAAACCTGCTATGACTTATGCATTATGCTTTTATTAACAGTGCAGAATAACTGTCCTCTTCCTTTCTTTCCTCTTTCCTATCACCAACACCTTTTTTCTTTAATCAGAATTTCTTCTTAAGTTGTTTTAAAACACAGAAAATGTACAAACACTGACAATAATATATGAATGGAATTTCAAACAGTAAAGCATGACATGCAGAAATATGGAAATGCTTTGTCTTTCAATCGCCTTTAACAAAATGCTACTTTTTCTGTAGATTGGTTAATGCATGGTTTACGAAAGGAATTTGAGAGAATCTTAATTCAGTAATACCAGGTCAGGTCCCATGGCTTTAAGGTTGCTTAATAAGGTTAAATAAAAGGGAATGTAAAACAGCTATGGCTACATCTGAAATCTCTGAACAGCTCCAGACATACCTAATGGAAGAACTTGGGCCCCAGTGAATATCAATAAATCTGTTTTATTTTTAAGAAAAAATTAAGAAACATTAAAAGGACATCAATCACACTTTTCTTAACAGAGTATTATAAAGGGACAATTAAAGATGTCCCATTGCATCGTAGCACAGCTTAAATCATGTTTCAGAGTCTGAGTGAGTATCTGAGGGTGTTATTGTAATTATTTCTTCATTGCTTTAAAATCTAAGATTTCAAATAAATTTTGTTTTATACTAGTAAAATGATCGATTATTTCTATTATTTTAAAACTTATCTTTATATTTTCTGTAAATGGTGTTAGAATAAACTAAAATTTTCTAACAAAAAGCTACGTTCTAAATTAATTTTTTAATTTACGGAAATATTAGAGTGATGGAGATTTCCAGGTTTGACCATTTCTATTACTGTCAAAAGAAAACAAAAAAAAAGGAAGATCCAGTAAGAGCAGTTTTTCCAGCAGACAGCTTGGGCTTCAAAAAAAAATCTGCATTAGCAGCAGGTACAAGAAAATTAATCACTGTCTCCAAAATGTATTTTTGCTTCTCACATTGCTATGATACCAAGACCAGTTGCATTACAACAGGACCTTCAGGTCTTAGGGGTTACAAACTTCTTGCTACTCCTATCTAATATCCTCTCTGCCCTGAAGTTAGCTGGGCTGCCAGGGGAGAATCTTGCACGGAGGAGCAGTTATGTGATTTGTCTCCTGGGCTCAGGGCAGCTGTTTTAATAACCTAAGGAAGTACATTCCCCCTTTTGAGTGCTCATCATAACGGCAAGTTTGGACTATGTTTTTCATACACATTTCATGATTACAGCATCAGCTGATGCTGTAAGTGTGGGGTGGGGGGGGATGTATCTCCTTCTCACTGAAATCTAACAGTGACACGTTCTTCAGCTTCTGACAAAAAAAAAAATATTGGCCAAGTAGTTCCCTTTAGGGTACTGTGGTTATCACAGTTCTCAGGTTATTTGCTTTTTGTATAAACATGTCCATTCCATTTATCTACCTATAAATACTATCTTCCTATCCTGTGATGACCATTTGATGGCCCCTTACCTGCAAAACTTGCAGAGAAAAGAGATTATTTCCAGTTCACTTCCATGCATGGCACAGAGCTATGTGCCAAGTTGAACAGCTTTGTTTCTATTTGTCTTCTTTCTCTTTCTAAAACCTAAAATCAATCTGTTGCTTTGCGCATTCGTGAAAAGTGTATTGGGTTTGCATGGCAAGGTTTTGGTAGCGGGGGGGCTACAGGGGTGGCTTCTGTGAGAAGCTGCCAGAAGCTTCCCCTGTGTCCAACAGAGCCAATGCCAGACGGCTCCAAGACGGACCCGCCGCTGGCCAAGGCCGAGCCCATCAGCGATGGTGGTAGCGCCTCTGGGATAACAGATTTAAGAAGGGGAAAAAACTGCACAATGGCAACTTCAGCCAGAGAGAGGAGTGAGAATGTGTGAGAGGAACAACTCTGCAGACACCAAGGTCAGCGAAGAAGGAGGGGGAGGAGGAGCTCCAGGCGCTGGAGCAAAGATTCCCCTGCAGCCCGTGGGGAAGACCATGGTGAGGCAGGCTGTCCCCCGGCAGCCCATGGAGGTCCATGGTGGAGCAGATATCCACCTGCAGCCCGTGGAGGACCCCACGCCGGAGCAGGAGGATGCTCAAAGGAGGCTGTGACCCCGTGGGAAGCCCGTGCTGGAGCAGGCTCCTGGCAGGGCCTGTGGCCCGTGGAGAGAGGAGCCCAGGCTGGAGCAGGTTTGCTGGCAGGGCTTGTGACCCCGCGGGGGACCCACGCTGGAGCAGTCTGTTCCTGAGGGACTGCACCCCGTGGAAGGGACCCACGCTGGAGCAGTTCGTGAAGAACTGCAGCCCGTGGGAAGGACTCACCTTGAAGAAGTTCGTGAAGGACTGTCTCCCGTGGGAGGGACCCCACGCTGGAGCAGGGGAAGAGTGTGAGGAGTCCTCCCCCTGAGGAGGAAGGAGCGGCAGAGACAACGTGTGATGAACTGACCCAAACCCCCATTCCCGTCCCCCTGCGCCGCTGGGAGGAGGAGGTAGAGGAACTGGGAGTAAAGCTGAGCCTGGGAAGAAGGGAGGGGTGGAGGGAAGGTGTTTTTAAGATTTGGTTTTATTTCTCATTATCCTACTCTGATTTGAATGGTAATAAATTAAATTAATTTCCCCAAGTCGAGTCTGTTTTGCCCATGACGGTAATTGCTGAGTGATCTCCCTGTCCTTATCTCGACCCATGAGCCTTTCATTATATTTTCTCTCCCCTGTCCAGCTTTGAAGGGGAGTGATAGAGCGGCTTTGGTGGGCACCTGGCATCCAGCCAGGGTCAGCCCACCACAAAAGGCATGAGTTGTGCAAACTACCTTCTGGAGATTCCGGCAAGGCCAGACCACATCTCAAGCCTGTTTTGCATTGCCTGGGCAGAGGGGATGGCACGGGAGTGCTGGGGTCTCCTACCCTGGGCTGGAAAACCCAAGCAAGGGAAACCTTGGTGTGGACGCACGACTGCAGGCAGCTGAATGTAGGTTGCCCAAGGTTTCAGGAAGCTTTTGCAGTCTGTGGTGAGCTGTGGGCTAGCTAATGATAAAGCAAATTGGTTTAGAACTTTATGATAATACATACCACCAGACTATGTTGTAGACACACCCTCAATTTCATTTGATGCCTAAATGACATTTACATGAATGAAAGCTACTTTATGACTAATATTTCTGGGCCACACCTAGCTAAATGATTACTGCAAGTAGTGTTGGTCATCTTGCAAATGCAGTGACTGCATTTTACTCACTTTACTGTGGGCAATTCTACGTATGGTTACGTTTGATGAGTCTATTTTTTTCCGGAAGGAATAAATGAGATATTTCTGGTTGCATCCCCTCCTAAGCGGATGCCAGCAAACAGTGAGGCTGAAACAATGATGTCTCAGATTCAAAATTTCAGCTACAAGCCACAGCTATTTCACTTTACAAAAGTACCCCTGGACAGACTGAATCCAGTTCCTGTTGGTACTGCTCACCCATCTCCCAAGGGCCACATGTGAATCATCCGTTTCCTAAAGACTAGTACGAAAAGAAGGTTGGAGGCTGATTGATCTTCTAGAGAGGGAGCTTAGAAAACACAGGTTGTCACCCAAGTTTTTCCAATATATCCCATCTCTTCATCTGCCTAATATGCCCAGGAAAAAGAGATACCTTCTGCTGTGCATTTCCAGCACAACAGAAAACCTGTACTTACCAGAGCAATGCAAATAAACAGAATTCTTAAAAGTGTGTTTTAACTTTTTAAGATGTCCAGCAAGATAAAAAGAGCCAAATATCCCAACAACTTAAATCATCATTTGTCTTCTGGAATAACTTGCAGTAGTTTTCCACAAGCAAGTCTGTAAAATTATCTCTAATCTCTTTTTTTAGGAGCTGCTCTTTTCCACCTGCTTCCATTTTAATGTGTCCTCAATATCAGTTATTTTTACTTCAGCTCTAAGAGGCAAATAACTAGGATGAACAATAGCTCTTCCCTTCACAAACAAAAATATGATATTGCTAGTGGAAGAAAACATAGAAAATTGCCATAGAAATAAAGTCTCAGCAAGTGTTTTCATTTGTCAAATTTGCTCAGCAAGAAGGTCCTCAGTAAAGAAAATACAATCCATAAACCCAGCATCAATTATCGCAGAGTGTAGGCACTAGGCTGCATTTGTTCTTAATTTTTGCGTATTGGAAAATGATGATTACACCACACTCAATCAACGGGGAAGCAGCGAATTCGTAGAAACGGCAAGAATCCCCATCTCTTGCTGGGCATTGTGGAAGTCTATGAAATTCTGCAAACTTGTAAACCTCTGAGCTGAAACACTAAGCTGCATTAATCCATACCTTTGACTTAGTAGCGATGGAACAGCTGATGTTTCAGGAAGACATGAGGAAGTAGGATGCGTTGTTAACTGTGCATTAGTTCTTCACAAAGATACATCCTTCATGATCTTTCCTCCCCTAATTGGTTCACACTCTGAAAAGTGCACTTATCTTCGTCCTGGCCTTGAGCCTTTCAGTGCAAAAGTTGTTACTGATGCTGCTTTCAGGCTGCATGCATTCCTCCCCCTAAAATGAGTACATCAACCAGGACTGAGAAATAAGAAAGAAAATGTAAAATAGCTGTTTTCAGTCCTAGATATCTCTAATTAGCTGCTTAAGGCCACATTCCTGATCTTACATCTAGGAAAATTAATTAGTAGGATGGCCAAATCCGTGATAAAAACAGTCATGCACAGAGTATGTGGATGCAACTTGACAGTCTAAAATACTACTAGTATACTATATGGAGTCATGCTGAACAATTGGGATTTATTTGGAGTTCTTCAGTTCCCGTTGTGGTAAACCAGTAACATTCTATTTCAACAAAGAATAAATGAAATAAAAGGAAAGTGGGAAGGAAGCTGATGGCGAGGTTCTAACCGAAAAGAAGACAACAGAAAGAGATGAGACTAAGAGTGGAAATGACAAGAATTAGGGACTTGTTTATATAAATTCATGGAAAATGCTAAGAAACAAAAAGAAGCCCTAAACAGAAAGCAAGGGGAAAGTAGTAAATATGGAGATGGAGATCTACAAAAAATCTTAGGAAAGCTCAGAAGTTCAGTAGATTTTGAGCATTTCTTGCTTAAAATTAGGCTAAAAATTCAGGGGCTTTAGCTATGCCCTACTAGTCCTTTCAGAGCATACCTTCATTCTCCTCGTTCTTTCTTTAAATTCGTCTTTGCGATGCTGAGCTCAGCCCCTGTATTAAGATACACACACATGGCTTCCGAAGTGCCATCAAGCAAATGCTGGAAGCCAGTCTACTCACTCTAAAGTAGAGTAAGAATATCTATAATAGATGGCTGGGACAACGAAAAGCAATTCGTAATTGTTCCAAACATCCATTCTTCAATACTGGAGGCGCAGGCTATTATTGAAATACTAAGACTTAGAGGATGCGCCATATGTTGAAATATTCCAATGACATTGTTTCCAGGAGAGGTTTACTAACGTACTAGAAATGAGCAGTATGCTCGCCGATTTCCTCAACTGTGGTAATCCACTTCACGCTGACCTACAGATCCAATTAATTTGCAGCTAATGGAATGCTATGTTCAAAGGAATTTTGAGTATTACTTGAAATTCCCAAATGACACTGTTAGCCAACTATCTTGGAAGGGCTGATAAGCAGCACAAGCACAGGGGCTACTGGTGGTGCATAATTGAATTTTGTTTCTAACATATGCTGCTTGTATTTTGCACACAAATTATATTTTAAGTTTCTTAAAAGGGTTAGCTTGTTTTTTTTTCTCCTTTGGTACAAAGGCCTCTGTGATACCTCTTAACGTAAAACAGTCTCATGAAAGTGGATTGGCTCGACCCTGAAATGACTCTGAACATCTTAGTTGCTCCAGATCTAGCTTCTCCTCTGAGTTTGCTCCACTGCTGAGAGCCAGTGATGAGGTTGGAGTCCATTGCAAGGCAGCAAGTAGACTTCCTCAAGACTTACTCTTAGGGAAAACTTGGTGTTAGAGATGTGATGCTTCCTCTAGCTGCACAGTTTGGGCCAGGTTGTGTTTAGTCATGTCACCACGGATGGTGAGATGGAAGTGTCCTTTTTTCTGGCTGCGGCTGTCAGCCCTCTTCTAGGGCTCCCTAAGAGGGGGTGTATGATGTGCCACAGGATCACTGAGGGACATCTCCTGGTCTGCACCAAACAATGTAATCTATGAGATCTAAGTCATAAGGAGAAAATGAGAGTTACAGTCATGGTGTAGCTGAGCATCAGGGCTGTGCCTTTGTGTACTCCCAGCACACTTGGTCATTAATTCCCCGGATGGGCGAGGACTTCCACAGCCCATTTCTGCACAGATGAGACAGCGTGAGATGACTCAAATTTGAGTAAACGGACTGCACTGAGACGAGGTGACTGACTAAACTCCTAGCCAGCTTCACAGGGAAGCATTTGACTAAGTGTCAAAGGAGTGATCCAGGAGGGGATTTTGGACTGTCCTGGAGATTCTCCCAGGCAGCTCCTGTTGTGCATAGACCAATCAATGCTTAAACGTCTTGATTAGTAGCATAGGTGGAGACTCTGCAGTCCCAGCATCAACCCCAGGCAGCTACTGCAGCAGAATTGACAGACCTGTGCCTAGATAAGATACTTGTCATTAGTCAGTAGAAACTGTTCCTGCAGAGTCAGGAGTGAACGGTCACACAGACCAGTCCTTTTTCATGTAGCTAAAGCAGGCAGGGGGTGTTTTGTGCCTAGTTTAAGGTAATAAATAGCAATGGATCCTGTGTTCACTGTAGTGGTCCCATAGGACCACAAGGCAGGTTTGAGGAGTCTAATTGGATCCCATTGGAGACACCATTGCAAGGACCTTCACTACCAACTCTGTCACCACCTGGAAAGCGATTGACCGTCCTGTTTGAGAGGTATGATTCCCCACATAAGCACTAACCTATTTAAAAGGTTCCAGCAAAATAGTTTGGGGATTTTGTTTGCAGAGCATCCACAGCAAAGACTGTGGTGCACGGGCTCCTGTTGCAATTCAGCTACTTGTTTCCATCTCCCCAGGACCAGATCCTCTCTTTCAGCAGCAGACGGGAATAAATCATCTCTTTAGACAAGGAAGCAGCTATGGAGCTGCACTGCAGACATAAAGTAAATCTCTGGCATAACATTAGAGAAGGTAAGGTAGAAAGCTATCCATAGAAACCGCTGTTCCCTGCACAGAGTTGTCTCCCACACTCTGGTGCTCAGAAAGATCTTCCTAAACCACACTGTCCGTATACAGGAGACACGTAGCATCTCTGACAGGTCCAGTATTAACCATTTGCAATTTTTTCTCGGTGAAAGAGAAGAGGTGTTTTATCTTCTAGCGTGAGATTTACCCACAGGAAAACTTTCACTGAGTAGAAAGCATTACAGTTCTGTAGCTGCATATTTTAAACCCGGTTCCTAAGTATTCAAGTCATTATAAATCCACTGACTTCAGCAGAGCTGTGCAGAGTTATGCCAGCTATGAATCTAGATGTTCTCTGTTTAAGTACTTTCCAAGCATTAAAATCCTTTTAAAAGTAAGTCATCCAGGTGATGTTTGCCCACATATAAATCAATTAAGACGTGAAAGGTTGTATGCAGGCATGGGAATAAGAGGAGAACAAGGGGGAAGAGGAAGGAATATTTCCCTTCTTAATTTTCTAGGTAGTTTTTTCCCTCCAGTGTGTCTTGCCTTCAGCCCACTTTGTTCTATGTGCCCAGAGCTACCCATGCCGTAACACTCACACGGTCGTTAAAGGTTCGTCAGGATTTATAGCATACATCCTTAAGGTTGTATTAATTGTATATTGCTTCATGAAATGGGAGCTTTGCAACCTAGGGTACTTATATGATGAATAGCCTTTGTTAGGCTCTGGTAGAACTACAATTTTGAATCACCCCTCTATAGTCTTTCCAATGAAGTGACTAGTTTAGTATTACTTTTTTCTGAAAGGTATTAGCCTTTTAAAAATCCACTTTCCGCATTCAGATTTTGAAAAAAATTAGAAGTGCGTATTCTTATAAATCAGTGATGTCTTCCTGAATCTTCTCTGAAATGTTTATTGTCAAGTGATCACTGAATTGTGTTTTCTTGCTTCTGTAGGCTAAACCTCAAAATATGAACTTGTTTCGTTTTCACTGTTAATCCCAGGATCAAGGTGGCACCATCAGAGCCAAAATGTTTCTCTTTTGAAGAATTAACTCTGCTTAAAAGCACATGTAGAATCATTATTATTTTTCCAGGCATCATCAAGACTCATGGCAGTTTTCAACATGAAATACTCTCAACTGGAAATATTGCACAAGATCTGCGCTAAATTGACTGACACTGTTCACAACATTAACAGCAGGTCATGTATTAGCATCTGCAGTTGCCTTTAGCCCGTGTCTTTGCTGATCACACACTTCCCAGTGAAGATAAGGGGGCAGGTTTTAGGCCCTAGCTCAAACTAACATTGAAATGTTATTTCTGA